>NC_134399.1:182837385-183160053 GCF_050003625.1 Haematobia irritans
TCGGCTTAAAAGGAAGTTATCTTTTTAAGCATGAATTCTTCATCTGTGATGCAATCTGTGATTTATTTGAAAAAATAAAAACTATACAAAAGGTTTTTTCTTTACTTTTTGGGTTTCTATTTCTATTTAAAGGCGTTTCGAACAATAGTAGCACATATTTTAGGCGAATTCCGGAGGTCAGCTGAGAAATGGGTTGATACCACTGTTGCCACTAATGC
Source organism: Haematobia irritans (assembly GCF_050003625.1). Classification (NCBI taxonomy): domain Eukaryota; kingdom Metazoa; phylum Arthropoda; class Insecta; order Diptera; family Muscidae; genus Haematobia; species Haematobia irritans. The sequence goes on from NC_134399.1 coordinate 182,837,604, forward strand.
CAAGCATAATCGATTGTATTTCTATAGAAAATTTTGTCAAAATTTTATTTCTGTAAAACATTTTGTCAAAATTGTATTTCTATAGAAAAATTTTTCAAAATTTTATTTCTATAGAAAATTTTGTCAAAATTTTATTTCTATAGAAAATTTTGTCAAAATTTCATATCTGTAGAAAATTTTGTCAAAATTTTATTTCTATAGAAAATTTTGTCAAAGTTTTATTTCTATAGAAAATTTTGTCAAAGTTTTATTTCTATAGAAAATTTTATCAAAATTTTATTTCTATAGAAAATTTTGTCAAAATTTTATTTCTATAGAATTTTTTGGCAAAATTTTATTTCTATAGAAAATTTTGTCAAAATTTTATTTCTATAGAATTTTTTTTATCAACATTTTATTTCTATAGAAAATTTTGTCATATAAATTTTTTATGTCTATAGAAATTTTTTTTCAAAATTTTATTTCTATAGAAAATTTTGTCAAAATTTTATTTTAATAGAAAATTTTGTCAAACTTTTATTTCTAAAGAAAATTTTGTCAAAATTTTATTTTTATATAAAATTATGTCAAAATTTTATTTCTATAGAAAATTTTGTCAAAATTCTATTTCTATAGAAAATTTTGTCAAAATTTTATTTCTATAGAAAATTTTGTCAAAATTTTATTTCTATAGAAAATTTTGTCAAAATTTTATTTCAATAGAAAATTTTGTAAAAATTTTATTTCTATAGAAAATTTTGTCAAAATTTTATTTCTATAGAAAATTTTGTCAAAATTTTATTTCTATAGAAAATTTTGTCAAAATTTTATTTTTATAGAAAATTTTGTCAAAATTTTATTTCTATGGAAAATTTTGTCAAAATTTTATTTCTATAGAAAATTTCATCGAAATTTTATTTCATTCGTTTCGTTTTGTTATTGTTGGTTTACACCTCAATCATATTTGTTGGTTTGGTCTCAGCTTAACCATTGCGTTGACTAAACTACAAGAGTAGGTTAACCAACAGAGGAAAAGAATGTTTGTCAAATTTATTTGGGCAAAGCCCTATAGACTGCAAGATGGTTGGATGGACGCACGTTTCGGAATTACCACATTCCTCATCAGCATCCTCTACTTGCAGCAAAACTATCAACCAATTATCAGAATAAATTCAGGCAGTTCATTAAACCCAACAATGAACCACACTTGAACCTCCCGAAAAAAGGTTTTGTATGATAGCCGGCTTATGCCGAAATAAATTCAAAACAAACATATCTCTTTTCCTATGCCACTGTCAAATCATCGATTTGAATTCAGTTGGCTGGGTTTATTTTGAGCGTGCTTCCTCTTCTTTTTCCATTCTTTTTGTTTTGTTATTGTTGGTTTTGTTCTTTAAGCATTATTGTTGTTTTTGATCTCAGCTTAAAACCATGCATTGACTAAACTACAAGTGTAGCTTAACCAACGGAGGAAAAGTATGTTTGTCAAATTATGGGCAAAGCCCTATAGACTGCAAGATGGTTGGATGGACGCACGTTTCGGAATTACCACATTCCTCATCAGCATCCTCTACTTGCAGCAAAACTGCCAACCAATTATCAGAATATATTCAGGCAGTTCATTAAACCCAAAAGTGAACCACACTTGAACCTTTCGAAAAAAGGTTTGATAGTCGGCTAATGCCTTATTTCTTATTTCTATAGAAAATTTCGTCAAAATTGTATTTCTATAGAAAATTTCGTCAAAATTGTATTTCTATAGAATTTTTTTTATCAAAATTTTATTTCTATAGAAAATTTTGTCAGAATTTTACTTCTATAGAAAATTTTGTCAACATTTTATTTCTATAGAATTTTTTGTCAAGATTTTATGTCTATAGATTTTTTTTTAAATATTATTTCTATAGAAAATTTTGTCAAAATTTTATGTCTATAGAAATTTTTTAACACAATTTTATTACTATAGAAAATTTTGTCAAAATTTTACTTCTATAGAAAATTTTGTCAAAATTTTATTTCTATAGAAAATTTTGTCAAAATTTTACTTCTATAGAAAATTTTGTCAAAATTTATTTCTGTAGAAAATTTTGACAAAATTTTATTTCTATAGAAAATTTTGTCAAAATTTTATTTCTATAGAAAATTTTGTCAAAATTTTATTTCTATAGAAAATTTGGTCAAAATTTTATTTCTATAGAATTGTTTTTTCAAAATTTTATTTATATAAATTTTTTTCATGGATGATCCCTAGATGTATTTCAAAAGAAAAGCTTGTGGAACAATTTCCATTCTGTTTTGTTGGGTGTGCCAATAATTTTTGTTTTGCTCTCACACAACACATACATAAAGTGGTTAAGCCATTTTTTGCCCACTAAATAATGATTGATGAGTTTTTGCTTGAAATTCTCTTTTTGTGGGTTTTTGTGAGATGCTGAGTTGTTGTTGTTGTTTTTTTTTGAGAATTTTTCACTTAACGCCAAGGATATGGATGGATAAGTTTTGACTTTCCAATAAATTTCATTATACAAAATTTGATTTGAAGTTAGACTTTTTACCCCTTCAAAAATCCCATCATAAAAGCATCTGGGCTATGGAAGGAAGGCTATAAAATGTTCTAAGGGTCGGTTTGGTTTTTTGTCTACCATTATAGTCTTTCCATTGGCCACTGGAGTGTGATTTATGATGGCAATGATGGAATTGGGAACTAAAGGCTGTAAAATGGTATTGGAAATCATCGATTAGAAATAATTTTTGGTGTTAAAAGATTGATTGAATAAATGGATGGAGTTAAAAAAGGAAAAAGGATGTTGCATTAAAATACTTCCTGGCAAGAAAATGGATTTTTTATTTCAGGAATATGTAGACAATTTTGTAAGCTTTATTGGGATGAGTAGTAGGACATTGTATTTTTTCAATTTGTAAAAATATATGTAAATAATGTCATTTATTGTATATCAAATGGTACGTAGCTAGAATTTGAGAAGTATATCAGAATATTCTTGTCCAAGGTTAAATTTTAAAATGATTTGTCTGTAGCAATAACGATCATGGTTACCACAGTTGGTAGAATTCTCCCAAAACAATAGATTTTAAAAATGAAACCTGATGTTGTATAATACTCTATGTATAATTAAGACAATACATTATGGTCTTTGTTAGAATTCCCTGCTAACCTTTGATTGTATCATTTACGTAAAAAAAAGACTCAATAAATACAAATTACAAAAAAATTAAAAATTTCTTTTTTTATGGAAGTAAAATTTTGACCAGAAACACAATTTGGCAAAATCTTCTAAACTAAAATAATTTTGACAAAATTTTTTATGGGAAAAAAATGTTCTATAGAAATAAAATGTTGACAAAAATTTTCTATAGAAATAAAATCTTGACCAGATTTTCAATAGAAATAATATTTTGACAAAATTTTCTGTAGACATAAAATTTAAAAAAAAAAATTCTATAGACATTAAATTTTGACGAAATTTTGTATAGAAATTAAATTTTGCTAAAATTTTACATAGAAATATAATTTTGCAAAAACGTTGTATAGAAATAACATTTTGCAAAAATTTTCTATAGAAATTAAATTTTGATAACAATTTGATCAATAACTTCAAAATAAGATTTTTTGAATTTAATAGATTTTTATACCCTCTACCATAGGATGGGGGTATATTAACTTTGTCATTCCATTTGTAACACATCGAAATATTGCTCTAAGACCCCATAAAGTATATATATTCTGGGTCGTGGTGAAATTCTGAGTCGAATATTTTTGCGATAAAAATGTTACATGATCGTTGTGAAAAAGTAACATGGTGCTCTTGAAACATGTTTGAGGTGATAATATTCCTTTTCTGGGTGTAAGCATGTCCGTCCGTTCGTCTGTTGAAATCACGCTAACTTCCGAACGAAACAAGTTATCGACTTGAAACTTGGCACAAGTAGTTGTTATTGATGTAGGTCGGATGGTATTGCAAATGGGCCATATCGGACCACTTTTAGGTATGGCCCCCTACTAAACGGGCCCCCGATTTGGCTTGCGGAGCCTCAAAGAGAAGCAAATTTCTTCCGATCTGGCTGAAATGTGTTGGTATATGGTCTCTAACAACCATTCAAAAATTGGTTCACATCGGTCCATAATTATATATAGCCCCCATAAAAACCTATCCCCATAATTGGCTTGCGTCGCCTCAAAGAGAAGCAAATTTCATCCGATCCGGCTGAAATTTGGTTCATGGTGTTGGTATATGATCTCTAACAACCATTCCAAAATTGGTCCACATCGGTCAATAATTATATGTAGCCCCCATATAAACCGATCCTTCGATTTGGCTTGCGGAGCCTCAAAGAGACGCAAATTTCATCCGATCTGACTGAAATGTGGTACATGGTGTTGGTATATGGTCTCTAACAACCATGCAAAAATTGGTCCACTCAGTTCGGTTCCCCAGATTTGGCTTGCGGATCCTCAAAGAGAAGCAAATTTCATCCGATCTGACAGAAATGTGGTACATGGTGTTGGTATATGGTCTCTAACAACCATGCAAAAATTGGTCCACTCAGTTCGGTTCCCCAGATTTGGCTTGCGGATCCTCAAAGAGAAGCAAATTTCTTCCGATCTGGCTGAAATGTGTTGGTATATGGTCTCTAACAACCATGCAAAAATTGGTTCACATCGGTCCATAATTATATATAGCCCCATATAAACCTATCCCCATAATTGGCTTGCGGCGCCTCAAAGAGAAGCAAATTTTATCCGATCCGGCTGAAAGTTAGTACATGGTGTTGGTAAATCTGCCATTTTTGGTAGACTCGTGTTCATAATTATATATAACCTCCATATAAAGCGACCCCCATATTTCAATTCTGGCTCTATAATTACCGCACAAAAGTTCATATCGGTTCATAATTATTTCTTCCGTATATATACTGGTCAAGAAATGAATATATGCGTATTTAATCGACCTTTCTTTTGTTTACTATATATCCCGCATGGACTAAATAACTTACAATTTAGAAGATGATGTTAAGAAGTTTTAAGATGCTTTGCCATCGACCGCAACCCAAGTAATTTAATTGTGGATGACCGTCTTTAGTAGAAGTTTCTACGCAATCCATGGTGGAGGGTACATAAGATTCGGCCTGGCTGAACTTACGGCCGTATATATTTGTTTTTTTTTTTTTTTTCAAATTTTGCTAGATTATTTTTGGCACGAGTTGCAACCGTGATCACGATTCGATGATACCATATATTTTGTTCAGTATATATAGAATATTTGTTTAAATTTATTTAATTTTTGCAAGCTGCCGGAGTTTTCCCTACATATGGTATATTCCTTAACGCTTTTTATCATTACCGAATTACATAAATCTTCTTTAAAAAATTCTTTTTTCTTTTTCACTTGCACTAATACCATATAAAAAACACAAGTGTATACAGCATTAAGTTCGGCCGGGCCGAATCTTAAATACCCACCACCATGAACCAAATATTTGGGTTTCCTTTGAAATTTCAGGAGGGCTTGAAGATACTTCCCGAAGATAAATTTAAAGATTTCACCTATGAGGACTATATCAGGTTCTGGATTTATAGGAACCATTTTTGATTGAGTTTTAGAGGAATCATTAACATCTCTTGTAAGTTGGCCCGAAAATACCTCTAGATTTCCAACTTCAGGCAAATTGGATAAATACTTCGGATTCTAGAAGTCCAAGAAGTAAAATCGGGATATCGGTCTATATGGGGGCTATACCAAAACATGGACCGATACTCACCATTTGTGGCACACGTATTTGTGGTCCTACAATATCTCTAGATTTCCAATTTCAGGCAAATTGAATAAAAACTGCGGTTTCTAGAAGCCAAAGAAGTAAAATCGGGAGATCAGTCTATATGGGGGCTATACCAAAACATGGACCGATACTCACCATTTTTGGCACACCTCTTTATGGTCATAAAATACCTCTAGATTTCAAATATCAGGTAAATTGGATAAAAACTACGATTTCTATAAGCCCAAGACCCCAAATCGGGAGGTCGGTTTATATGGGGACTATATCAAAACCTGGACCGATATAGCCCATCTTTGAACTTGACCTGCCTGCAGACAAAAGACGAGTTTGTGCAAAATTTCATCACGATTCCTTCATCATTGAAGACTGTAGCGTGATTACAACAGACAGACAGATAGCCAGACAAACAGACAGACGGACATCGTTATATCGTCTTAGAATGTCTCCCTGATCAAGAATATATATACTTTATATAGTCGGAAATCGATAATTCGATGTGTTACAAACGGAATGACAAACTTATTGTACCCCCGTCACCATAATTATAAATGCCTACATCAATTAGTTCGTCCAAACGATCTTATCAAAATAAGGGCTATTTGGCTGTCCAAGTGTAATAAAAAAAATATAAAAAGGTTTCTAAAATAATATCGGATATAGTTTGTTACTATATATTTTGCCCCTTTTGAACCGATGAGTGTAAAACAAGTTTCTAAAATGCATCTTAATACTCGCTGCTATACATTTATAATACTTATAAAGTCACCCCTTCTTTAAATTTACATTGAGAACCTAACCTAACCTAGGGAGAAGTTAAAATACATGGTCGTTTTTTTAATGTCCTCTTTGTGGGGGCATCGGCAGTTATCCACTATGAAAATTAAATTCATATCATATAATCAGTGTAATAAATCTGTAGCAGCTAGTGGTGTAAACCTTTCACGCTCCCCTTTTATATCAATTTCTCATTTTCAACTAGGATTTATACCCCATTATTAAATATACGATTTAGTGCAATACATTTCACAATTTTAATAGATATTATTACCAGCACTCCAAATGTTCATTTATGTACATTGGAGAATCCTAAACGCTTCCAATGAAGACCTATTCAAACTGTGCTATGTTCCTTAAAGTGTTCTTAGCATCATCTACAGCAGTCACTCTTTGCCTACTTTACGTTGAACACCAACTGTTCAGCATTTTCGCTAATAGTTGAAAATGACTTTTACAGCTTATAATCTTTTTTAACAAGAATTTCTCATTTTGGCGTGCTACAAAAATAAAGTGGTTTATAAACACCAAACGAAGGACAGTGGCTCGCAATACAAAATATATGAATAAACTTAAGACAAAATTTTCAAGTTCTATGGAAATAAAAATGTTGGCAAAAATGTTCTATGTAAAAAAAAAAACTACGACAAAATTATCTAGGGATATAAACTTTAGCCAATATGTTATACAATACTATAGAAATACAAAATTTAACATCATTTTCTATAAAAGTAAAATTTTTGATAAACTTTTCTATAGAAATTAAGTTAAGTTTAAGTTTAAATGAAAGAAATCATACAGATTTAAAATTATTATAAAATATACAATATAATGTTTTTCAGAATTTACTATAAAAATTTTGTTTAAATTTATAATAGAAATTCTGTACAAATTATGCATAGAAAATTTTGTTTAAATTTATTATATAAAAACATTTGTACAAAGTTACTATTTTTGGAAAAATTTAATATAGAAATTTGGTCAAAGTTCACTATAGATATTTCGTCAAAATTTTCTATAGTAATTTATAAAAATTTACAATAGAAATTTTGTCAAGAATTCGTCAAAATGTTCTATATTAAAATTACTATAGAAAATTAATAAATTTTCTATACACGTTTTTATAATAATTTATAGTATAATTTACTATATTTCTGTATAAATTTTGTCATAATTTACCATAGAAATTTATATAGGAATTTTCTCAAAATTTACTATAGAAATTTTTGTCAAAATTTACTATAGAAATTTTTGTAAAAATTTACTATAGAAATTTTGTCAAAATTTACTTTAGAAATTTTTTTCAAAATTTATTATACAATTTTTTGTAAAAATTTACTACATGCAGTTTGTAAAATATTTCTATAAATTTTTATAAAAACTCCTATTATGACACAATTGACATAATTTACTATAAAAATTTTTATAGGAATTCGGTCAAAATTTACTATAGAAATTTTGTCAAAAATTACTATAAGAGTTTTTATAAAAATTTAAATTTTAAAATTTTAAAAATTTTACTTTTTTAGAGAAATTTTGTCAAAATTTACTACAGAACTTTTTAATTACATTTTGTAGAATATTTCTATTTAAATTGTGTCATAATGTACTATAAACATTTTGATAGGAATTTTGTCAAAATTTACTATAGAAATTTTGTAAAAAATTACTATAGGAGTTTTTATAAAAATTTAAATTTTAAAAATTAAACTTTTTTAGAGAAATTTTGTCACAATTTACTACAGAACTATTTTTTTAATTTGCTATATAAATTTTGAAATACATTTTGTAGAATATTTCTATTTAAATTGTGTCATAATTTACTATAAACATTTTTATAGGAATTTTGTCAAATTTTACTATAATTTTTTTTTGTAAAAATTTACTATAACATAGAAACTTTTGTAAATATTTAATATAGAAATTTTGTAAAAACTTACTATAGAAATTTTGTAAAAATTTACTATAGAAATTTTCTAAAAATTTACTAGAGAAATTTTCTAAAAATTTACTAGAGAAATTTTTGTAAAACTTTACTTTAGAATTTTGTAAAAATATGTAGTATAGAAATTTGTTTAAATATATTATACAAATTTTTGTAATAACTAACTATACACCGAAAAAAAGTAAACTGTTTTATTGGAAGAATGAACTACATCGCGCGAAAATTGAACTATTTTGTACTCCATGTTTGGAGATTTCCACGAAGTGTTGTTAAAACCAGGAAAATTTAGTACCATGTTGTACCATGTTAACTGTTGTTCTTGAAATTACTCCCTCTCATTGAAGAAAAAATTAACTAAAAGTAAATAAGAAAAGCATTGGCGCCAAATCATGACCATTTAACCATACAATAGTACATTCTAACTATTTTTGGGAATCGTACGAAAATTTTCATTTGTTTTAGTTAAAAATGATCTTATGTGTACGGTCATTGAACTTTATACTCGCGTTTAGTTCATAAAATGTTTGAGACATACTTAAAAAAAGAAAATTTCATTGGACTGTGGAAAATTTCCCAAAAAATAATAAAATTGAACTACAAACAAATAATTTTTTTGCAATAAAAAATGTTAAATTTGGCGTTAGATTAACTACGGAAATTATTTTCTGTGTACAAATTTTTGTAACATTTAACATAGAGCTTTTTGTAACTAATTATATAAATTTTGTCCAATTTTGCTTAATTGACTATTGTACAAATATCAATATTTCTATATAAATACTGTAATAATTTACTATAGAAATTTTTGAAAAATTACTATAAAATTTTGTCAAAATTTACTATAGAATTTTTTTTAATTTTGTTTACAAAAAAATTGTAAAAATGTATTTTTTAATTTACTATAGCATTCTTTTACTATACAATTTTAAAATTTTGTAAAAAGCTTTTACAAAAATGTAGATATGTACATTTTGTAAAATTTTACTATAAACAGTTTTTAAAAATTTAATGTAGACTTTTTTGAAAATATAGTCCATTTCCATTTTGTCAAAATTTATTATACAATTTTTTTTGTGCAAAAATTTCCTATACAAATTTTTGTAAAAATTAACTTAAAAATATCTCTTTAAAAATTTATTATTATAGATTTTTTATTCAATATATTTTAAAATTTTTGTAACAAATTATTATAGAAATTTTTGAAAATGTACTACAGAAATTTTGTCAACATTTACTGTAGAGATTAAAATTAGAGATGCTATAGAAATTTTGTCGATTTTTTTAAAAGTGTGCTGTAGACATTTTTAAAAATTTTGTAAAAATTTACTATAAAAATTTTGTCAAAATTTTAATAGAAATTTTTGTAAAACTGTACTTATTAATAGTTGTGTTCCTTTACGTACTACTAGTTACCACTTTTACTAGTTTTTACTAGAAACCGTTCCTCAACCCCAAAAAATAGTAAAAGTAGTAAACAATTTTAAGAGAACAATGTCAAACTGCACGTCTCTTTTAAAAATTGTTTACTACAAGTTACTCGACAAATTTTTTCGAGTAAAGGTTGTAGATATGTCATGACAAAAATAATTATTTGTTTTCAAATTTTCGAAACTAAAGTAGTTCCAAATCGCTTTTTTTTTGGAAATAATTCTGTAACTTTTTAATGGATTAAGATATCATCATAATTTTTTCTTTGTGCCAAAGCTGAAATGTTTTTCTCTATATTTAGAGTTTTGTAGGTCCCTAGTGGATTCACGGGCTGGTCTATAGACGTTGGAAGTTGGACACCTCGGATGTATGAAATTTAGTGTTACTTGGCAAACGCGCAATTATGCACCGATTTTCGTGATTTTTGCTTTGCTGGATAGAACTTATAAACTACCATAAAAAGATTGTGTATGTGTGCGAATATATCTAATATTTGCGAGATAGGGCCTTACAATTTATTTTTTTTGCAAAATTTGAACAAAGTGGGGTCTGTATTTTGAGTCTAGAAGGACTACATTCTTTATAAAATTCTACGTATTCTGGAGGAAAATTTTGTGCACCTTTGTGCTTTAGATTTAACGTGTAGACTCCACAATTTGGAATTTCAAAACAATGCCGAACCAATACCACTTGTTTCGAAAAAAGTACCAAAACATTGACCGACTCACACCAAATTCGGCACACCCTTTAATGGACCAAAAGTACCTCTACGTTTTGAATTTCATGCAAATCGGATAAAAGTTTTAATGTCTATGCCATGAAGACCCCAATTAGGGGGTCGGTTCATATGGAAGCAAAATCGAAACTTAGGCCGAAGTAGTCCCATCCTCAAAATTGACCTGCATGTAGAAGAAAAACGTGTCTGGTAAAATTTCAGCACTATAGGTTCATTATTGAAGGAAGTAGCCTGATTACAACAGATAGCCAGACAGAGAGACATCGTCTTATAATTTCTCCCTGATCAAGACTATATATACTTTCTATAGTCAGAATTCGTTATTTGTATGTGTTACAAACGGAAAATGAAAAACCCCACCTTATAAGATACTGATAATATGCGCTAGTACTCTACTTTATGGCCCAGAAGCCAGAGTTTTACTTTGATTAAAAATTTTGCAAAAGGAGTACTTTTTATAACAAAGTAAAAACCATAGCTTCTTTCTATCGTAATAAGGATTTCAAAGTTTCCTGCAAAAAATCTGCCATTTGTCAAAAAAATTTCGATATAAAAGTATTTAATTTACCTACATGTTTTGAAAATATTTATTCAAATCACAATCCTTCTTTTGTTTTTTATTTGACATTTTTACAATTTTTACTATATTTTCGTTCCTGTACATTTAAAAAATATAGAAATCTGAGAGGATTTTCAAAATTTCTCTCTTTTACTACTTTTTACTACGAGTAAAGTAAAGAAACACACCTAATATAAATTTTATTATATATTATATTTACTTAAACATTTTCTACAAGAATTTTTAAGAAATTTTTGTAAAAATTAACTTACAATTTTTTTTTTAAATTTGTTGTAGAAATTTTATAACAGTACAGAAATATTTACACATTTTTATACCCTAGGACGGGGGGTATATTAACTTTGTCTTTCCGTTTGTAACACATCGAAGTATTGCCTAAGACCCCATAAAGAACATATATTGTGGATCGTCGTGAAATTCTGAGTCGATCTAAGCATGTCCGTCCGTCCGTCCGTTTGTCCTTCTGTTGAAATCACGCTAACTTCCGAACGAAACAAGCTATCGACTTGAAACTTGGCACAAGTAGTTATTATTGATGGTATTGCAAATGGGCCATATCGGTCCACTTTTACGTATAGCCCCCATATAAACGGACCCTCAGATTTGGATTGCGGAGCTTCTAAGAGAAGCATATTTCCTCAGATTCGGCTGAAATTTGCTACATGGTGTTGTTATATGGTCTCTAACAACCATGCAAAAATTGGTCCACATCGGTCCATAATTATATATAGCCCCCTTATAAGCCGATCCCCAGATTTGGCTTGCGGAGCCTCTAAGAGAAGCAAAATTCAACCGATCCGGCTGAAATTTGCTACATTGTGTTGGTATATGGTCTCTAACAACCATGCAATAATTGGTCCACATCGGTCCATAATAATATATAGCCCCCATATAAACCGTTCCCCAGATTTGGCTTGCGGAACCTCAAAGAGAAGCAAATTTCATCTGATCCTGCTGAAATTTGGTACATGGTGTTGGTATATGGTCTCTAACAACCATGCAATAATTGGTCCACATTGGTCCATAATTATATATAGCCCCCATATAAACCGATCCCCAGATTTGGCTTGCGGAGCCTCAAAGAGACGCAAATTCCATCCGATCCGGTTGACATTTGGAACATGGTGTTAGTATATGGTCTCTAACAACCATGCAAAAATTGGTCCACATCGGTTCATAATTATATATAGCCCCTATATAAACCGATCCCCAGATTTGGCTTGCGGAGCCTCTAATAGAAGCAAATTTCATACGATCCGGCTGAAATTTGGTGCATGATGTTAGTATATGGTCTCTAACAACCATGCAAAAATTGGTCCACATAGGTTCATAATTATCTATATAAACCGATCCCCAGGTTTGGCTTGCGGAGCCTCTAAGGGAAGCTAATTTCATCCGATACGGTTGAAATTTGGAACATGGTGTTGTCATGTTTTCTAACATCCTATTCGGTTCAAATTTGGAACGTGGTGCTAGTATATGGCCGCTAACAACCATACCAAAATTGGTCCATATCGGTCTATAGTTATATATAGCCGATCCCCAATCACACAAAAATTGTTCAATATCGGTTCATAATCATGGTTGCCACTCGAGCCAAAAATAATCTACCAAAATTTTATTTTTATAGAAAATTTTGTCAAAATTTTATTTCTATAGAAAATTTTGTCAAATTTTTATTTCTATAGAAAATTTTGTCAAACTGAATTATATACGTATTTAATCGGTCTTTTTTAATTTAATATATGCCACGTATGGATTTACTTACAATTTAGAAGACGGTGTCAGAAGGTTTTAAGATACCTTGCCATCGGCAAGCGTTACCGCAACCCAAGTAATTCGATTGTGGATGGCAGTGTTTAGAATAAGTTTCTACGCAACCCATGATGTAGTATGTACCCTCCATCATGGGTTGCGTATAAGCTTCTTCTAAACTTCTAAACTTCGGCCAGGCCGAACTTACGGCCGTATATACTTGTTTTTTTTTTTCAAAATTTACTACAGAAATTTTGTCAAATTTATTACATTTACTAAATGAATGTATACATTTTTTAATATTTTGAATTTCTTAATTATTCTCACACACGTTAACTGCTGCAACGTTTCTTCCAATACCATGAGGGACATAATGTGAATGGTAGCGCTGGAGATGGACGACGCCAACGATATCAATTGACAAAAAACTAAAAGACTTTTTCGACAACTCATATTAAAGAACCTAAAATATTTTGTACACTGTCTTCTGCTTTTCTTCATTATGGAATGGTGGAAGGCAAACTTCCCCGACGTTTTGAAAAGAAATTCAAGTTGAAGCGAAAGCAGTCGTTTACGTCTTTAATATCCCCCAAGAGCATAGTGTTTGGATATCCATTTGTGTGAGTGTAAATAAAAAGATTAAAAGGCACTTGCTTAGGATTTCATACGAAATTGTCCATTGTAGATGGAACATAAATGTTGTGGTTCAGTTTTTAGTGGTTAAGAGTTTTTTTTACTTGTCTGGTTACAATTGCAGAGAGAATGTCCTTAATGCTGCTGGAGTGGACCATTGGTGTCCGCATACAATGTAGTTGTCCTATTCGAATTCAGTCCATAGAACTCAAGGTCTAAGAGCATTGAATTAATAGCTGACCATGCGGATTGTTTGTTAGATTGGTTAACTAGCTCTGCCTTTTGGTTGGGATCTACGAATGCCAAAATTACAATTGGGCTAGGTCAAACTTTTAAGCCAGGGTAGATCTGTTCATTTCGCAATTACTTCAAATTAAAAGGAAGAATTTATGTATGAAGCCTGGTTAAGCAAACTGGTATATGGTTATCTTGGCACAGGACAAAATTTAAAAAGAAAAATGTAAGGATAACGAAATAATTTTCAATGGACGTAATAGTATACGCATTAAATTTCTAGCATAAATAGGGAAGATTTAAAATGAAAAAGATACAAAAAAAATGAATTCATAAAATACTTACTTGTAATTTTGAACTACTTTTCAAGGACCATCATGGGAAGAAAATGGGAAAAGCTTTTCGAACAAATTTATTTTTATTTCCTTTTTTTGTTTTTCTTCGTTTTTTATTAAAACCGACATTTCACTTCATTTTCATTTGTATTATTTTTTTTCATCTCTCAAACTCAAATCCTTGACAAACCAGCATCATGTCCTTCGGTTTATATTATGCCAGAATGGTTCCATAACAGCCTCCATCATTCTTATCCTTACCACCATCATCATTAACATCGCCATCATCATCCACGTCGTCTCCTTCATCAATATAATCAAATTTTGTATGTTAATTTTATTTTTCAATTCTGTATCAACATCCTCCAGGGCACATAAGGTTATTTTCAACATCATCGGTGTCAGCATCAGCATCGTTGATGCCATCAACGCCACTACAAGGAACCTTTACAAATAACTTACAAAACAACACATGTGATGAGGTTAATGTAATCAGTGCCCTTAACACACCCACAAAAATACAAATACCCACACACACGCACATACGTCGAGAGCAAATTTTAAGACACCCTACAAAAGAACCCATTGGAAGACAATTGGAATTTGTATAAATTTGAAAGATCTCAAAAAGATTAGGAATAAAATACGGGGAAAAGTTTATTAAAATAGACAATTTAGTAAATTTTAATCATTATAGAAAATTTGATAAAATTTTATTTATATAAAAAAAATATTCTCCAAATTTTATTTCCATTTTTCCAAAAATTTTATTTCTATAGAAAATTTTGCTAAAATTTTATTTCTATAGAAAATTTTTTAAAAATTTTATTTCTATAGAAAAGTTTGTCAAAATTTTATTTCTAAGAAAAGTTGGTCAAAATTTTATTTCTATAGAAAATTTTGCAAAATTTTATTTCTAGAAAATTTTGCCAAAATTTTATTTCTATAGAAAATTTTGTCAAAATTTTATTTTTAAAGAAAATTTTGTCAAAATTGTATTTCTAAAGAAAATTTTGTCAAAATTTTATTTTTAAAGAAAATTTTATTTGTATAAAAAATTTGTCAAAATTTTATTTCTATAGAAAAATTTGTCCAAATTTTTTCAAAATTTTATTTCTATAGAAATTGTTCTACAAATAGAAATAGAAATATTTCTATAGAAATTTTTCTAAAAATAATTTCTATAGAAAATTTTCTAAAAATTTTATTTCTATAGAAATGTTTATTAAAATTTTATTTATATGGAAATTTTTCTCAAAGTTTTACATCTATAGAAAATTTTCTCAAAATTTTATTTCTATAGAAAATTTTCTCAAAATTTTAATTCTATGGAATTTTTTCTTAAAATTTTATTTCTATAGAAAATTTTGTCAAAATTTTATTTCTATAGAAAATTCAAAATTTTATTTCTATAGAGATTTTCTCAAAATTTTATTTCTATAGAAAATTTTTACAAAATTTTATTTTTTTAGAAAATTTAGTCAAATTTTATTTCTATAGAAAATTTTGTCAAGATTTTATTTCTATAGAAAATTTTGTCAAAATTTTATTTCTAAAGAAAATTTTGTCAAAATTTTATTTCTATAGACAATTTTCTCAAAATTTTATTTCTATAGAAATTTTCTCAAAATTTTATTTCTAAGAAAATGTTGTGAAAATTTTATATCTATAGAAAATTTTCACAAAATTTTAGTTTTATAGAAAATTTTATTTCTATAGAAAATTTTGTCAAAATTTTATTTCTATAGAAAATTTTGTAAAAATTTTATTTCTATAGAAAAGTTTGTCAAAATTTTATTTCTATAGAAAATTTTGTCAAAATTTTATTTCTATAGAAAATTTTCACAAAATTTTATTTTTATAGAAAATTTTCTCCAAATTTTATTTCTATAGAAAATTTTCTCAAAATTTTATTTCTATAGAAAATTTTCTCAAAATTTTATTTCTATAGAAATTTTCTCAAAATTTTATTTCTAAGAAAATGATGTGAAAATTTTATATCTATAGAAAATTTTCACAAAATTTTAGTTTTATAGAAAATTTTGTCAAAATTTTATTTCTATAGAATATGTTGTAAAATTTTATTTCTATAGAAAATTTTGTAAAAATTTTATTTCTATAGAAAAGTTTGTCAAAATTTTATTTCTATAGAAAATTTTGTCAAAATTTTATTTCTACAGAAAATTTTGTCAAATTTTTATTTCTATAGGTAATTTTGTCAAAATAAATTTGACAAACATTCTTTTCCTCTGTTGGTTAAGCTACACTTGTAGTTTAGTCAATGTATGGTTTTAAGCTGCAATAAAAAACAACAACAATGCTTAAAGAACAAAACCAACAATAACAAAACAAAACAAAATTTTATTTCTATAGAAAATTTTGTCAAAATTTTATTTCTATAGAAAATTTTCACAAAATTTTATTTTTATAGAAAATTTTGTAAAAATTTTATTTCTATAGAAAATTTTGTCAAAATTTTATTTCTATAGAAAATTTTGTCAAAATTTTATTTCTATAGAAAATTTTGTCAAAATTTTATTTCTATAGAAAATTTTGTGAAAACTTTATTTCGAAAGAAAATTTTGTCAAAATTTTATTTTCAAAGAAAAATTTGTCAAAATTTTATTTTCAAAGAAAATTTTGTCAAAATTTTATTTCTATAGAAAATTTTGTGAAAATTTTATTTCTATTGAAAATTTTGTCAAAATTTTATTTCTATAGAAAATTTTGTCAAAATTTTATTTCTATAGAAAATTTTGTCAAAATTTTATTTCTATAGAAAATTTTTTCAAAATTTTATTTCTATAGAAAATTTTGTCAAAATTTTATTTCTATAGAAAATTTTGTCAAAATTTTATTTCTATAGAAAATTTTGTCAAAATTTTATTTCTATAGAAAATTTTGTCAAAATTTTATTTCTATAGAAAATTTTGTCAAAATTTTATTTCTAAAGAAAATTTTATTTGTATAAAAAATTTTGTCAAAATTTTATTTGTATAGAAAATTTTGTGAAAATTTTATTTCTATAGAAAATTTAGTCCAAATTTTATTTCTATAGAAAATTTTGTCCAAATATTTTCAAAATTTTATTTCTATAGAAATTTTTCTAAAAATAATTTCTATAGAAAATTTTCTAAAAATTTTATTTCTATAGAAATGTTTCTAAAAATTTTATTTCTATGGAAATTTTTCTCAAAGTTTTACATCTATAGAAAATTTTCTCAAAATTTTATTTCTATAGAAAATTTTCTCAAAATTTTAATTCTATGGAAATTTTCTCAAAATTTTATTTTTTTAGAAAATTTCGTCAAAATTTTATTTCTATAGAAAATTTTGTCAAGATTTTATTTCTATAGAAAATTTTGTCAAAATTTTATTTCTAAAGAAAATTTTGTCAAAATTTTTTTATATAGAAAATTTTCTCAAAATTTTGTTATATAGAAAATTTTCTCATAATTTCATTTATATAGAACATTTTCCCAAAATTTCTATGATCTATGACCTATAGAAATTTTTTTTATTCTATGGACATTTTTCTCAAAATTTTATTTCTATAGAAAATTTTCTCAAAGTTTTATTTCTATAGAAAATTTTGTCAAAATTTTATTTCTATAGAAAATTTTGTCAAAATTTTATTTCTATAGAAAATTTTGTCAAAATTTTATTTCTATAGGAAATTTTCTCAAAATTTTATTTCTATAGAAAATTTTCTCAAAATTTTATTTCTATAGAAAATTTTGTCAAAATTTTATTTCTATAGGAAACTTTGTCAAAAATTTATTTCTATAGAAAATTTTCTAAAAATTTTATTTCTATAGAAATTTTTCTAAAAACTTTATTTCTATAGATAATTTTCTCAACATTTCATTTTGTAGAAAATTTTCTCAAAATTTTAATTCTATGGAAAATTTTCTCAAAATTTTATTTCTATAGAAAATTTTCTCAAAATCTTATTTCTATAGAATATCGTGTCAAAATTGTATTTCAATAGAATTTATTGTCAAGTTTTTATTTCTGTAGAATATTTTGCAAAAATTTTATATAGAAAATTTTTTTCTATAGAAAATTTTGTCAAAATTTTATTTCTATAGAAAATTTTCTCAAAATTTTATTTCTACAGAAAATTTTCTAAAAATTTTATTTCTATAGAAAATTTTGTCAAAATTTCTATAGAAAATTTTCTCAAAATTTTATTTTTATAGAAAATTTTCTCAAAATTTTATTTCTATAGAAAATTTTCTCAAAGTTTTATTTCTACAGAAAATTTTCTAAAAATTTTATTTCTATAGAAAATTTTCTCAAAATTTTATTTCTATAGAAAATTTTCTCAAAATTTTATTTCTATAGAAAATTTTCTCAAAATTTTATTTCTATAGAAAATTTTGTCAAAATTTTATTTCTATAGGAAATTTTGTCAAAAATTTATTTCTATAGAAAATTTTCTAAAAATTTTATTTCTATAGAAAATTTTGTAAAAATTTTATTTCTATAGGAAATTTTTTCAAAATTTTATTTCTATAGAAAATTTTTATAAAAATTTTATTTCTATAGAAATTTTTATAAAAATTTTATTTCTATAGAAATTTTTCTAAAAATTTTATTTCTATAGAAAATTTTCTCATAATTTCTTTAATATAGAAAATTTTCTCAAAATTTCTTTGACCTATAGAAATTTGTATAAAAATTTTATTTCTATAGAAATTTTTCTAAAAACGTTATTTCTATAGATAATTTTCTCAACATTTTATTTCTGTAGAAATTTTTCTCAAAATTTTATTTCTATGGAAAATTTTGTCAAAATTTTATTTCAATAGAAAATTTTCTCAAAATTTTATTTGTACAGAAAATTTTGTTAAAATTTTATTTCTATAGAAAATTTCGTCAAAAAATTTTTTTTTCTACAGAAAATTTCGTCAAAATTTTTTTTCTATAGAAAATTTTGTCAAAATTTTATTTCTATAGAAAATTTTGTCAAAATTTTATTTCTGTAGAAAATTGTCAAAATTTTCGACTGATATGTGTACTTTATTTATATCGTGTATTGTGGTGTGGTCCCATATTTTATACTATGAAATTTATTTTCATAAGTGGATATATTTGGTTGTTCAATCCCACGGGATGTGGTAATTAGAAATGCAGATATATAATTGTCTATCAATGTGATGTTGTGTCTTTTTATATAGATATGGCCTGCAGGTGGGACTATTGAAAAATAACCATAAAATGTGAATTATAGGGTTGCTGTCGTTTTTTGTATTCAATTAAATTTATTTTTTATTTCTTGTTTTGATTTTTCAATGCTTTTTGTGTAAATAAATTAAATATTTTAGTCATCATTAAGTAAATTATAAATAATAAGTTTTAATTAATATTAATGGGTTAAATAATATATGGAATAATTTCTCTACACATAATATAAGAAATAAATTTAAAAATTAAATTTTTGGGAAATTTTATTTTCGTTTTCTTTTCCAAACTAAAAATGATTTACAGACCACTATTTCCAGAAGGACCAAACTGTAGTGTTACAATAGATTAGTATTCCCTTTGCTGCACATATCGTTTCCTCATATTAAAAAGTAATTTTTCAAATATGTTGCCAATAATGCTCAATAAAAAAAAAGATTGCAAAAATTCTTAACATCGAAGCATACAGCTCAACTCTTAAAAAGAAAAAGCTTACAAACCGATGTAGCACTATAACATGTTTCAGAATAAAATCCAATTTATTTCATATGGAAGGATTTTATTTAAGATTTTTGTTTTGTGCATGAATAAAAATGAAAGGATAAAATGACATTCGACCCCAACCAGAGATGTACAAAAAGGGCAACAGCTACAATGCTCCATGCTCATTTCCTGTGATTTTCCGGTTTTTTGAATATAAAATGAAGTGACGTTTTGGAGACGAAAATGACAATGACAACAGTGATGATGGAGGTGGTGACGATGGTGATGATGATGATGATGATTGTAACGACGATGACACTTGTCTGAGTTAGTTACAAAATGAGGCATGGGAATACTCAAAAACTTATGAATGAGAAAATAACTGATTAAAGTTGACTGAAATACTTAAACTATTCAAGTTTGTCAAAGAAGAGGTGATATCGTGAAAATTGTAACACAAAATATTGTAAGGAAATTTCGATGAAAGTTTCTATTGTAATTTTGGTGAAATTTTAATGATATTTTCTATTAAAATTTTAATGGAATTTTCTATTAGAATTTCAATGATTTTTTTTTTAATTTTGTTAACAATTTTGGATGATATTTAATTCTTCAATTTTATATAAAAATAAAATATGATGAACTCCAATAAGATTTTCTTAAATTCAATGAAATTTAAAATGAAACATTAAGTGATCATTTTCCAAAATTGTGTATAAAAAATTCTATGAAATTTTGATTAATTTCTATGAAAATTTCGACTGAATTTATTTGAAATTAAATAACTTTGAAAATTTTTATAAAATTTACAGCAATAAATTTAAATTTTAATGATATTTTTATAAAGAATTCAGTAAATTTTTTGTGAAAATTAATTTTATATAAAATGTTTATTAAATTTTTTATGAACTTTCAGTTTAGTTTGAAAATTAAAAAAAAAAATAATAATTTCCCAAACAAATAAATTCGTTGAAAGGAACACGACCAATTTTCGTAAATTTTCCTTGAATATGTGTTTAACAACTTCTCTTGTTTTTGATTTTTCTGTACATTTTTTATGAACTTTTGTCTTGGAAACTTCCATAAATTTCTAAAACACTTTAACTATAATATCTAAAACACTTTGATGACATTCTATAAAAATTTCTATGGAATACTCTACCATAATCTCCATTAAATAGTTTACGACATGTCGATGAGATTAATTTATATATATATATATATATATATATATATATATATATATATATATATATATATATATATATATATATATATATATATATATATATATATATATATATATATATATATATATATATATATATATATATATATATATATATATATATATATATATATATATATATATATATATATATATATATATATATATATATATATATATATATATATATATATATATATATATATATATATATATATATATATATATATATATATATATATATATATATATATATATATATATATATATATATATATATATATATATATATATATATATATATATATATATATATATATATATATATATATATATATATATATATATATATATATATATATATATATATATATATATATGTATATATATATATATATATATATATATATATATATATATATATATATATATATATATATATATATATATATATATATATATATATATATATATATATATATATATATATATATATATATATATATATATATATATATATATATATATATATATATATACATATATATATATATATATATATATATATATATATATATATATATATATATATATATATATATATATATATATATATATATATATATATATATATATATATATATATATATATATATATATATATATATATATATATATGAAATTAATTTAGAGAAATTTTGTAAAATTTTCTGCAATAAATTGAAATATTAACAAATCTTTTATGAAGATTTCTATCAAGTTCTTTTGTGAAAATTTCAATCAAAATTTCTATGAAACTTTCAATGTAATTTTCTACAAAAATTTCAAAAATTCTTTGAGCTTCTAATTACACTTTTAATAGAAAGTTTTTATGAAAATAACGTTGATAGGTTCAATACAAATGTTCTTGAAATTGTTTTGATAGCAATTCCAATGACATTGTAGTTCAGCTAAAATTTTCCTTTAATAAATTTTACTATAGTTTCTTTAGAAATTTCGAATTGTATCAAATAATTTTTGCGAATTTTTATAAAATGTTTATATATTTATAAATTTAAATTTTTAATCTAATTTTCAAATAAAATTTCATTAAATATTCTGTGAAAATTAAAAAAAAAAATAATTTCACAATCACTTCAATAAAATTTTCGTAAATTCGACTAAATTTAACATGAATGTTTAAATTCGTTCTGTTTGTGGCGAATATGGAATTTTTTATGGGCATTTCTGTATAATTTTTTATAAAAATGTATATATAGAATATTCTAAGAAAATATCCAGAAATGTTTTACAACATGTTAACAAAATTTCTACAAAAATTAACTTTTTTTCGAAAATTTTCGTACAACTATATATCTTGCTATAAATTTAAATTTTAATGAAATCTCCTATGAAGATGACTATCAAAATTTTTATGAAAGTTTCAATACAATTTTAATTAGAAAAAAATAATTTCCCAAATACTTCAATAAAATATTCTTAAATTCGATAAAATTTAAAAAGAATATTTGAGTAGTTTATTATAATTTAAAAAAAGATTTTTTTTGGGACGAATTTTTTTATGAATTGCACAAAATTTTTTATGAATTGCATTTGTTATTTTTTTTTTTTTTTGATTGATTTTTTTATGAATTGCACAAAAAACCTCTTTGTGAAATTTCTAGGGAATATTCCATGAATATTTTACGACATATCCACATTTTTACAAAAGTGTATATGAATCTTTGAGATTTTTCATAAAAATTTCTGGTATATATTTTAATTTTAATGAAATTTTCTACGAAGGTTTCAAAAAATTTTTATTGTTCAACATTGCAATGAAACTTTTAATCAAGTTTTCTATGAACTTAAAAAAATAATTATATTTAGCTAAATTTAATATGAAAATTTATATGCAAATATTTCCGAAAACTTCAATGAAATTGTGATTAATATATTGTTTGGCGGATAGTTCTATGTTTTTATGTTTTTTTTTAATTTCTGTGGAATATTCTATAAACATTTTTAGGAATTATTCCATGAAAATTTCCATTAATTGTTTAACGACATATATGCGAATATCATATATACGAAATATCTATAAAAATATGGATGCAATTAACTTGGAAAGTTTTCATAAAATTTTCTGGTATATATTTTAATTTTAATAAAATTTTCTGTGAAGATTTTATTCAATTTTTTTGTTGAAAATGTCAAGTTTTCTAAGAAATTTAAAAAAATCTTAAAAAATTATTTTATTTGATTTTCTTCGACCTTTTTATGTTATAATAATAAATTAATGATTTGATCATTAATAAATTAATGATGATCATTAATTTATTATTCTTAAAAAAACAATTCTTTGATTTAAATATTAAAAAATAAGTAACAAAATTTCAATGAAATTGTGTTTAAAATTTTTTTTGACGAACGTTTCAATAGAATTTGTTATGAACATTTCTGTAAAATCTTCTATAAAAATAAATTTTAATAAAAATTTCTAAGATTTTTTTTGGTTTTGTTGAAAATTTCAATCTAAATTTCAATGAAAAATTTAATCAACTTTCAATATTCTAAAGAAAAATAATTCTTATATTTGATTACATTTAATATGAATATTACATAAAAAATTTAGAATATGTCAATGCAGTTGGGTTAAAGAAATTGGTTTTTTGGATGATTTTTTTTGAAAATTCCAATCAAAAATTCTTTGAAAAATTTGATAAACTTTCAATATTCTAAAAGAAAAAATTTATATCAGCTCCCTTTCACAGAAACAAATTTCACTCAAAATATTTCAAATTAAAAACTTGTTTTTTAATTAATCACCATTTTTATGAAGCTCCCTTAGTGCTACATTAGCTAACGAACGTTTAAACCGTACTGAGGACATGTCTATCATCATGTCTATATATTCATATCCATTTGCCATTTGAGTCCCATTGGACCACAATTGGTCCAAAAATTTTTTTTTTTTAAATTTGGTCCGATGGTCGACCAAATGGAATTTTTCGATTTTGGTCAATTTTCGTCAAATCGGTATTTTTTCAAAATTTTCTATAGCAATAAAACTTTGATTAAATGTTCTGTAGAAATAAAATTTTAACAAAATTTTATATAGAATATTTTGAGAAAATTTTCTGTAGAAATAAAATTTTGACAAAATTTTCTATAGAAATAAAATTTTGAAAATTTTTTCTATAGAAATTAAATTTTAACAAAATTTTCTATAGAAATAAAATTTTGACAAAATATACTATTGAAGGGAGCCACCGTGGCGCAATGGTTAGCATGCCCGCCTTGCATACACAAGGTCGTGGGTTCGATTCCTGCTACGACCGAACACCAAAAAGTTTTTCAGCGGTGGATTATCTCACTTCCGTAATGCTGGTGACATTTCTGAGGGTTTCAAAGCTTCTCTAAGCGGTTTCACTGGAATGTGGAACGCCGTTCGGACTCGGCTATAAAAAGGAGGTCCCTTGTCATTGAGCTTAACATGGAATCGGGCAGCACTCAGTGATAAGAGAGAAGTTCACCACTGTGGTATCACAATGGACTGAATAGTCTAAGTGAGCCTGATACATCGGGCTGCCACATAACCTAACCTAACCTCTATTGAAATAAAATTTTGAAAAAATAGAAAAAAAAATTTTTCTATAGAAATAAATTTTGTCAAATTTTTCTATAGAAATAAATTTTGCCAAATTTTTTATAGAAATAAAATTTTGACAAAATTTTCTATAGAAATAAAATTTTGACAAAATTTTCTATAGAAATAAAATTTTGACAAAATTTTCTATAGAAATAAAATTTTGACAAAATTTTCTATAAAAAAAATTTTGACAAAATTTTCTATAGAAATAAAATTTTGACAACATTTTCTATAGAAATAAAATTTTGACAATATTTTCTATAGAAATAAAATTTTGAAAAAATTTTCTATAGAAATAAAAGTTTTCTATAGAAATAAAATGTTGACAAAATTTTCTAGAGAAATAAAATTTTGACAAAATTTTCTATAAAAAATAAAAATTTTTACAAATTTTCTATAGAAATAAAATTTTGACAAAATTTTCTATAGAAATAAAATTTTGACAAAAAGAAATAAAATCTTGACAAAATTTTCTATAGAAATAAAATTTTGACAAAATTTCCTATGGCAATAAAATTGTGACAAAATTTTCTATAGTAATAAAATTTTGACAAAATTTTCTATAGTAATAAAATTTTGACAAAATTTTCTATAGAAATAAAATTTTGACAAAATTTTCTGTAGAAATAAAATTTTGACAAATTTTCTATAGAAATAAAATTTTGACAAATTTTCTATAGAAATAAAATTTTGACAAATTTTCTATAGAAATAAAATTTTGACAGAATTTTCTATAGAAATAAAATTTTGACAAAATTTTATTTCTATAGAAATAAAATTTTGACAAAATTTTCTATAGTAAAAAAATTTTGAAAAAGTTTTCTATAGAAATTAATTTTTAACAAAATTTTCTATAGAAATAAAATTTTGACAAAATTTTCTATTGAAATAAAATTTTGAAAAAATAGAAACAAAAATTTTCTATAGAAATAAAATTTTGACAAAATTTTCTATAGAAATAAAATTTTGACAAAGTTTTCTATAGAAATAAAATGTTGACAAAATTTTCTATAGAAATAAAATTTTGACAAAATGTTCTATAAAAAATAAAAATTTGTAAAAATTTTCTATAGAAATAAAATTTTGACAAAATTTTCTATAGATATAAAATTTTGACAAAAATTTTCTGTAGAAATAAAATCTTGACAAAATTTTCTATGGCAATAAAATTTTGACAAAATTTTCTATAGTAATAAAATGTTGACAAAATTTTCTATAGAAATAAAATGTTGACAAATTTTTCTATAGAAACAAAAATTTTGACAAAATTTTCTATGGAAATGAAATTTTGACAAAATTTTTTTAATTTCCTGGAGATTTGTAATGAAAATCTATGAACTATTTAAAGAAATTACTAAATACTTGATTAAATGTCAAATTTACTTACAACATTTTTAGAAAAAATGTACAATAGTTTGCTATAGAAATAAAATTTTGACAAAAAGAAATAAAATCTTGACAAAATTTTCTATAGAAATAAAATCTTGACAAAATTTTCTATAGAAATAAAATTTTGACAAAATTTCCTATGGCAATAAAATTTTGACAAAATTTTCTATAGTAATAAAATTTTGACAAAATTTTCTATAGAAATAAAATTTTGACAACATTTTCTGTAGAAATAAAATTTTGACAAATTTTCTATAGAAATAAAATTTTGACAAATTTTCTATAGAAATAAAATTTTGACAAATTTTCTATAGAAATAAAATTTTGACAAAATTTTCTGTAGAAATAAAATTTTGACAAAATTTTCTATAGAAATAAAATTTTGACAAAATTTTCTATAGTAAAAAAATTTTGAAAAAGTTTTCTATAGAAATTAATTTTTAACAAAATTTTCTATAGAAATAAAATTTTGACAAAATTTTCTATTGAAATAAAATTTTGAAAAAATAGAAACAAAAATTTTTTATAGAAATAACATTTTGACAAAATTTTCTATAGAAATAAAATTTTGACAAAATTTGCTATAGAAATAAAATTTTGACAAAGTTTTCTATAGAAATAAAATGTTGACAAAATTTTCTATAGAAATAAAATGTTGACAAAATTTTCTATAGAAATAAAATTTTGACAAAATGTTCTATAAAAAATAAATATTTGTAAAAATTTTCTATAGAAATAAAATTTTGACAAAATTTTCTATAGATCTAAAATTTTGACAAAAATTTTCTGTAGAAATAAAATCTTGACAAAATTTTCTATGGCAATAAAATTTTGACAAAATTTTCTATAGTAATAAAATGTTGACAAAATTTTCTATAGAAATAAAATGTTGACAAATTTTTCTATAGAAACAAAAATTTTGACAAAATTTTCTATGGAAATGAAATTTTGACAAAATTTTTTTAATTTCCTGGAGATTTGTAATGAAAATCTATGAATTATTTAAAGAAATTACTAAATACTTGATTAAATGTCAAATTTACTTACAACATTTTTAGTAAAAATGTACAATAGTTTGCAATAAAAAAATTATATAAATTTCATAATAACATTTTTATTGAGATTTTCATAGAACATTTGGTAATTATTTTATAAAATTTTTTATAAGATTTAAAATAGCAAAATTAGTGACATTTATTTAAGATCTATTGCTTGTTTACGTGGTCCTTTGCTAACATTAATTATGTTTGTGTGGGTATGTGTATGGAATTGCTTTCACTGCCTTTGTGTGTGCTTGGGTGAGAAAAGGATACATGTTTTTTTAGTCTACATCCTGTGCTTAACATGTTAATAAAAATGAAAAAAAAACCTACAAATGCGACCTAGGCAGCATACCAGTCAGCAGGATCCACACAGTTTTTTAAATAAGAATGAATCCTGGCAGAGTGAAAAACAAACAAACCCCAAAGCGACAACAACCGGAAGACTAAAAAGGAACAAATATTCATTCCGTAATGCCCCGTAATTAGAATTTTAAGGAAATTACGTTGTTTTTGTTTTCCTTTTTTTTAAGAGCCCCTCGGTGTTGTTGTAGTTTGTATTTAATTTTATGCGAGAAGAGTTAAGGAATGAAGGCCATAATGAAAATGTTAGAACCCTTTTTTGGGAGTAGTTAAAGAAAGCACAGCTCCAACGGATGCAAATAAATTTCACTTAATGGAAGGTGTCGTCTTACATTTTTATTATGTCATGAAAATCCCTTCTTTATGTGTTCTGCCATATGGCACAGTGATGGCACTGTAGATCTTTAACATTAAGAAGATTTTCAAAAAGGGAAAATAAAGGAAATGATAGCAGCTCCTAAAGATAAGTGGGTAAGCTTAGTGTAGAATAGACAGATATATGTACACACGAATGTAATATACACATTATTTTAGTTAATTTATATTTTTAATTGAGTTATTTATTTATGTAGATTTCCAGAAGATATATGCTGACATAATTAAGGTAATTGCTAATACATCTTTATTATTATGATGTATTTTGCTTTAGACTAATATGGATAAGGGCTTTATTTGGGGTGAACAATTGTTACAATCGTAGTTAGTGCTGGGAAGCCACAAGCAATTTGTATAAAATTTATTTCACACTGAAAAAACAGTGAGCCCACTAGGAAGAAAACTTTCGGTTAATTTTAGAAAATTTTGAATATTTTTAGAAAATTTTAACTAAACAGTATTACAAACGCAGATAAATATCACACCGATATCACAAAAATAAGTAAACATTTTTCGACAAATTTAAGAAAAATGTATTAGTCCAATAAAGGGTGTATCTTTTAAGATAACGAACCGATCTGCAAAATATAGGTGACATGGATACTTAACACTTAGCAAACCTTATTGAGACGGAGCCACCGTGGTGCAATGGTTAGCATGCCCGCCTTGCATATACAAGGTCGTGGGTTCGATTCCGACCGAACACCAAAAAGTTTTTCAGCGGTGGATTATCCCACCTCAGTAAATCTGGTGACATTTCTGAGTGTTTCAAAGCTTCTCTAAATGGTTTCACTGCAATATGGAACGCCGTTCGGACTTGGCTATAAAAAGGAGGTCCCTTGTCATTGAGCTTAACATGGAATCGGGCAGCAATCAGTGATAAGAGAGAAGTTGACCACTGTGGTATCACAATGGACTTAATAGTCTAAGTGAGCCTGATACATTGAGCTGCCACCTAACCTAACCTTATTGAGACGTTTTATTTTTCTTTGAAGTTATAATAATATTGCATTCAAGCAGATTTTAGATAACTTTCAATTTCACTACAAGTTTGGTTTATTTTATTTCTTAACCTTCTGTTCACCATAAACACTTTAAATCTCTGACAGATTTAGTTTCTCTTAGTTTTCCTCAAAACTAGCACAAATGTATAAGCTCCCTGAATCCAATCCTCTCTCTTAGTCTCCCAAGCAGATTATGATACAATTTTAAAGGCAACTATGGCATAGCATATACAACAATGGGTTAATATTACGTCCATAAATTAAGTGTAAGTGTTACAGATTTACTTCATGCAAGAACAAGGAGAGCACATAGTAATCGTCCAATGTTCCTCGTCCTTGGGCGGAGAAGAAGGACTGAAACATGAAACATTCTAGCATGACCGGGTAATAATACGTTTTTGGTTGTTATTATTTTTCTTCATGGTGGCGGTGATGGTGTTACCCGAAGAATCCGCAACATCAGCTCAAGTTTCTGGCCCACAGAGTGAAAAATGGTAACAAACATCGACCAAGAGAATATGAGCAACAAATCTACAATAAAGAGCATCAAGCATAACAGATGGTGGATAAACAAATGTTCTCCAAGTTATATGAGTGTGGCTGAGTGAGTGTATGTGTGTCGTAGTAAACTTTTGAAATATTGCAAAAATTCATTGGTCTCCGCTATCCCTCTCCTTTACTGAATTCGAGCAAGTGTTACACACGAACATTTTGCCAAATACAATACAACTATAAAAGATTATGAAAAATGTTTATCTCTCTGGATAGGTTCGTTTTGTTTGTCGTTATATTTTTTTCACTGTTTTCTTGTTTTTGTTGTCGTCATTACTCTTTTGGTGTTGTCGAATGGTTTGTAATTGTTGTGGCTTTTTACAGTGAACGCTGAATGAAGGAAACGGAAATGGAGACCGAATTCGTGTAAACATTAATCGTTGATATGGTCGCGGCAGTTAAGTCATTGTAATGCCTACTTCCGCCTTTGGAATTGGAAGCAATTAAAACCAGAAATATATGGATATTTTATTTTATTGCTTTTTTTCGCTCTTCCTGCCACCTTCCAACAAATAATGCGGCTGCAAATGAAGCATAACGCATAGGTGTTATATGGATTTTATTATTGACGATAAATTTAGTATTATTATAGATATGTGATACCGGTTTCAAGGATAAATATTTCACATTCACGGAATTATTACATATAAAACGGAAATAAGAAAATCCGCAAGGGAAATACCTAAACTGAATATAAAAATATATAAAATTAAATTAATTAGGTACTATGGTTGTCATGTTGATATTAACAGAAAACATATAACCACAATATTTTGAAATTAAAAAGTTGATTGAAATTGAAAACGTAATCAGTTAAAAAATTAATTGATAGAATTATATTTCTAATCGAAATAAAAAAATAAACTCAATTAAGAAACTGATTGAAGATTTTTCTTTATATTATACCCTCCACCATAGGATGGGGGGTATATTAACTTTGTCATTCCGTTTGTAACACATCGAAATATTGCTCTAAGACCCCATAAAGTATATATATTCTGGGTCGTGGTGAAATTCTGAGTCGATCTGAGCATGTCCGTCCGTCCGTCCGTCTGTTGAAATCACGCTAACTTCCGAACGAAACAAGCTATCGACTTGAAACTTGGCACAAATAGTTGTTATTGATGTAGGTCGGATGGTATTGCAAATGGGTCATATCAGTCCACTTTTACGTATAGCCCCCATATAAACGGACCCCCAAATTTGGCTTGCGAGGCCTCTAAGAGAAGCAAATTTCATCCGATCCGGCTGAAATTTGGTACATGGTGTTAGTATATGGTAGAGGTGTGCACGTGAGTAATATTTTGCTCACGCTCACGCACACTCACGACGGAGAAATCTTATTCACGCACACTCACGCACGATATTTTTAGGTATGACTCACGCTCACGCACGTTCACGAAAAGAAAATTTGTACTCACGAACACGCACGCACGAAAATCTTTTAAATGTCGTGACTCACGAAAGATATCGTGACTCACGAAAAATGTCGAGACTCACGAAAAACCTCGTGACTCACGAATAATTTTATGAGTAATTTACCTATAGAACCTGACTAAAAACATGAGGATGATTAAAAACGAGAGCATTATAAAACTCTTAACACCTAGGATGTCACTAAAATTATAAATGAACTCAACTCGTAAGCACTTTATGTTCGTAAGCGGGATTATTTTCGTGAGCGTGTTTTTCCGAAATTTGGTACTCACGCACACTCACGACGATACCATTTTCGTGACTCACGCTCACGCACGACATTTGATTGGTTAATCACGCTCACGCACACTCACGCCGTTGCCTTCAGCGTGACTCACGACTCACGCGTGAGTCACGAAAATTTTCGTGAGTCACGACAATTTCGTGTCACGTGCACACCTCTAGTATATGGTCTCTAAAAACCATGCAAAAATTGGTCCACATCTGTCCATTATTATATATAGCCCCCATATAAACCGATCCCCCGATTTGGCTTGCGAGGCCTCTAAGAGAAGCAAATTTCATCCGATCCGGCTGAAATTTGGTACATGGTGTTAGTATATGGTCTCTAACAACCATGCAAAAATTTGTCCGCATCGGTCCATTATTATATATAGCCCCCATATAAACCGATCCCCCGATTTGGCTTGCGAGGCCTCTAAGAGAAGCAAATTTCATCGGATCCGGCTGAAATTTGGTACATAGTGTTAGTATAGGGTCTCTAACAACCATGAAAAAATTGGTCCACATCGGTCCATAATTATATATAGCCCCCATATAAACCGATCCCCAGATTTGACCTCCGGAGCATCTTGGAAGAGCAAAATTCTTCCCATTCGGTTGAAATGTGGTACGTGATGTTAGCATATGGTATCCAACAACCATGCAGGAATTGGTTCCTATCAGCCCATAATTATATATAGCTCCCATATAAACCGATCCCCAGATTTGACCCCCGGTGCCTTTTGGAGAAGCAAAATTCATCCGATCTGCTTGAAATTTGGTACGTGGTGATCGTATATGATATTTAACAACCATGCCAAAAGTGGTCCATATCAGTCCATAATCATATATAGCCTCATATAAACCGATCCCGAGATTTGGTTTTGGAGCCTCTTGGAGGAGCAAATTTCATCCGAGTGAGTTGAAATTTGGTACATTGTGCTAGTATATGGTCGTTAACAACCATGCGTAACTAGGTCCATATCGGTCTATAGTTATATATATCCCTCAGATAAATCGATTTCCAATCACACAAAAATTGGTTCATATCAAATTCATAATTGTATATAGCCCCCATATAAGCGACCCCCATATTTCAATTCTGGCTCTCTACGTACCGTGCAAAAAGTCCATATCGATTCGTAATTATTTGTAGACTTAACTATACATAACTTTTTTGTCTAATATTTATATACCACGAATGGACTAACTCACAATTTAGAAAACGATGTTAAGAAGTTTTAAGATACCACAACCCAAGTAATTCGATTGTGGACGACAGTCTTTCGTAGAAGTTTCTACGCAATCCATGGTGGAGGGTACATAAGATTCGGCCTGGCCGAACTTTCGGCCGTATATACTTGTTTTTAATTAAAATATTAATTATCTTAATTAACATTTTAATTAAATAAAAAAATATAGTTCCTATTAAAAAATTAATTGAACTGTACTACTGTGAGATTTTTTTAGAAAGTGGAGTGTAGATGAATGGTTGTCTCACAAGTTGTAATAGAAAATTTCCCAAACATGAAATAAAAAACAAGTAAGGAAAGTCTAAAGTCGGGCGGGTCCGACTATATTATACCCTGCACCACTTTGTAAATCCACAATTTCGATAGTATATCAAATCCGTCAAATGTGTTGGATGCTATATATAAATGTTTTGTCCCAAATACATACATTTAAATCTGACTCCATCTGAACAAAAGTTATAATCTATAGACTTAAAATTTAAATCGGCTAATGCCCGGGGATGGTACACTATGTTAGTAAAAGAATATGGGAAACATTTTAATCTGAACCAAATTTTGAGGCAACTTCGCAAAAGTGTATTTATGATTTATCGATCGACAGATATGTATTACAAATAAAGGAAAATTTGAGTCACTTTTATAAGTTTTCGACTTAGCAGTGGTGATTTTATAAGGAAACTGAGGGTATTTTGGCCATTTTTGAAAAACATATATATGAAAGCTTTATAGAAATCTGAACCAAATTTTGAGGCAACTTCGCAAAAGTGTATTTATGATTTATCGGTCGATAGCTATGTATTAGAATTAAAGAAAAATTTGAGTCACTTAATTTTTAAGTTTAATTAGAATAAACTTACTATGAAATTAATTGTGTTATTTTCTATGATTTAAAAACTATGCCTTTATACTTACTTTAGTTATTTGTTTAATTGCAGTTATATCTGTCCGAAACATACATTTAATGTGCAAATTCTCATTTGTCCAATATACTTACTTTCGACCGGCATATAATGTAAATATCTGCAAGATAAAAAAATGAGAAATAGGTATTAGTCATTAAATATGAAAACTTTAATTACAATATTTTTAATTAAAAAATAATAATCCGAAAACTTTATCATTTAAAATATTGCATTTGTTCTCAATATGAAACCAATCACAGAACTTTCCACATTTCAGAATTTTCTCATATTGCCGTAGTGATATCTCATTCTCTTTGTGGTTAACCAATACATCTCATTTCCCAGCAATATATAATACCTGCCACCTTTCACCGTATATCCATATCATGATAATAGTTCTGGCCAGACCTTTGAAGCCTTCGAGGCAAAAATTGTGGTTCTTCCATCTATTCTTGCATTTTCCATCTACTTCTTCTAGCTGCCATTATGCTTATTGATGTCATAGGAATCTTTGAATGTATTACTGGTTTAAATGCAGTTTAAGTTATTTTAAGTATTTAAATCATTTTATTTTCTTCTACGATTCATGTCAGTCTTTACCTCTAACTTTCAATACAACATAAGAAAATCTAGAATAAATTCTAAAATATCCTCTGTGGCTGGGTGAAGTCGAAACGTTTAACAAAAGTAAGACAAATAATACTTTCCAACAAGGCTTCCTCTGAGTGAAGCATTGACTTATATAAAGTATAAAAGAACTGAAATCACACTGAATGTACAATAAAACCAATAAAGAAGACTATTTAAATGCATATAAATTCATTTCAAAATGACATTTCAAATGTGCCGTAGAGAAAAAAACTAATTAGTGAAAGGTTGCATTTCACTTTGTTTTTATGAGAAAAATTTCCAGAAACCCCCAGAGAGAGAGAGAGAGAGATGGAGAAAGGCAAAGTAATTCTGACACTATAAAACCAAAAAGAAAATTAAATTAAAGGTTTTGTTTCTATAGAAAATTTTGTTAGAATTTCATATCTTCGTACTACTGTTTAAAATTTAGCTTAAATCCAAACGAGTAGGTACTTAATAAATTTTCAATAGATATAACATTTTGACAAAAATTTTTAAAGAAATAAAATTTTGATAAAATGTTTATACAAATAAAATTTTGATAAAATTTACTATACACATACAATTTTGTCATAAATTTCTATACAAATAAAACTAAAGACAAATTTTTCTTTAGAAATAAAAATTTCACAAAATTTTCTATAGAAATAAAATTTTGACAAAATTTTCTATAGAAATAAAATTTTGACAAAATTTTCTATAGAAATAAAATTTTGACAAAATTTTCTATAGAAATAAAATTTTGACAAAATTTTCTATAGAAATAAAATTTTGACAAAATTGTCTATAGAAATAAAATTTTGACAAAATTTTCTATAGAAATAAAATAAAAATAAAAATTATGACAATTTAAAATACAATTTTGACAAATTTTCATTAGAAATAAAATGTCGACAAATTTTTCTATGGATATAAAATTTTGCAAAATATCATTTTTATACCCTCCACCATAGGATGGGGGGTATATTAACTTTGTCATTCCGTTTGTAACACATCGAAATATTGCTCTAAAACCCCATAAAGTATATATATTCTGGGTCGTGGTGAAATTCTGAGTCTATTTGAGCATGTCCGTCCGTCCGTCTGTTGAAATCACGCTAACTTCCGAATGAAACAAGCTATCGACTTGAAACTTGGCATAAGTAGTTGTTATTGATGTAGGTCGGATGGTATTGCAAATGGGCCATATCGGACCACTTTTACATATAGCCCCCATATAAACCGACCCCCAGATTTGGCTTGCAGAGCCTCTTGGAGGAGCAAAATTCATCCGATCCGCTTGAAATTTGGTATGAAAGTTAGTATATGGTCTTTAACAACCATGCAAAAATTGGTCCATATCGGTCCATAATTATATATAGCCCCCATATAAACCGATCCCCAGATTTGACCTCCGGAGCCTCTTAGAGGAGCAAAATTCATCCGATACGGATAAAATTTGGTATGTGGTGTTAGTATATGGTCTTTAACAACCATGCAAAAATTGGTCCATATCGGTCCATAACTATATATAGCCCCCATATAAACCGATCCCCAGATTTGACCTCCGGAACCTCTTGGAGGAGCAACATTCATCCATATCGGAAGTTCGGTTGAAATTTAGTACATTTCGCTAGTATATGGCCGCTAACGGCCATGCAAAAATTGGTCCATATCGGTCCATAGTTATATATAGCCAATGGCCAATCACACAAAAATTGGTCCATATCGCAGACAAATAATCTACCAAAATTTTATTTCTATACAAAATTTTTTCAAAATTTTATTACTTTCGTCAAAATTTTATTTCTGTAGAAAATTTTGTCAAAATTTTATTTCTATAGAAAGTTTTGTTAAAATTTTATTTCTATAGAAAATTTTGTCAAAAATTTATTTCTATAGAAAACTATGTCAACATTTTATTTCTATAGAAAATTTTGTCGAACTGAATTATATATGTCTTTAACCGGCTTTTTTTTTTTGTTTAATATATCCCCCGTATGGACTAACTTACAATTTAGAAGACGGCGTTAAGGATTTTTTTAGATACCTTGCCATCGCACTATGGGCGGAAATCGCAAAACAGCGGCAAAAAGTCAAATTTTCAAAATGAAAAATTATTGGATATTCCAATTGAAATTACTATAGAACATCTTGGATAGTAAAAATCGAAAGTTAATTTAAAACTTGGCAACCCTGTTTAAGAGAAAAAGGCTGCCAATATTTACCAAAATTTATGCCAGTTGCGTTTAATCAAGGCGAACAAAAATTGACAAATTTCGTGCCTAATTTTTTTCGCAATAAAAGTGAATAAAGAAACCTTTTAAATGTAGATTCTAAGAGGAGGTTTAGTAGTTCAAAATGTTGTAAAGACTTTACAAAATATTTTTGTTTTTGAACTTGAATTTATGGATTCAAAAGTATATTTGAGAGGAATAGAACTAGAAATGTTAACGATTGTTAATGAAAATTTTTGCTTATTATTGTTCGTGAGGAAGTATACTTTTACGTGCTATAAAGTTTGTCTGCCCAAACTTGCCCATACTAAAATAAATGTAAGGGTTTTATAGTGAAATTTGGGAAAATCGGGCGATACATATATAGCTATGGTAGCTATATCTAAATCTGAACCGAATTTGATGAAATTTTGCACACTTTAACGGTACTATACAAAATTACTTTGTGTTAAATTTGAAGACAATCGGGTAGTAAATAAGCGCAGTATGGTCTAATTTGTCGAAATCGGGCGATACATATATATGGGGGCTATATGTAACGTTGATCAATTTTTTTTTCCAAATTCAACCGTGTTTGTCCTTTGACCAAGAAAACATGTTGTACCAAATTTGATCAAAATCGGTTAATAATTGCCACCGGAATCCTGCGAACAACAAACGCAGAGGGACGGAATTAGAGTTAGATACCGAAGAATGTGATTTTGATGGTTAATATTTGTTTAATTTTAATTAATAAAATTAATTTAATAAAATGACAATTGGTTTATACTATTTACATCAAGTTCTGGGGATAAGGCGCTTTCTTAATAAGGGAAATAAGCAAATTTAAATTAAACTCCATCTAAGAGTATACTCTATAGTATTCCAATTGGAATTACAATTTCGAACCCACTATAGTAACGCACTTGGAATAAGGGGGATTGACTCCCTTTTTGTTGGTAACATTTGATTTTGATAAGATATATCGATATACCATGTTTGGCGATACTAGATTGATTGTAAATAATTTTTGCCGCAAATTTTCAATTTCCGCCCATAGTGCATCGGCAAGAGTTACCGCAACCCAAGTAATTCGATTGTGGTAGAAGTTTCTACGCAATCCATGTTGGAGGGTACATAAGATTAGGCCTGGCCGAACTTACGGCCGTATATACTTGTTTTGTTTGTTTGTTTTTTGGCAAAAATGTCTCCCAATTTTGATAGATTAATTTTGGCTTGAATGGCAACCGTGATGGAGATGGAAAAA
The DNA here is from genome assembly GCF_050003625.1 of Haematobia irritans. Taxonomy (NCBI): domain Eukaryota; kingdom Metazoa; phylum Arthropoda; class Insecta; order Diptera; family Muscidae; genus Haematobia; species Haematobia irritans. The sequence continues at coordinate 182,874,996 of NC_134399.1, forward strand.
TAAGGTTGGCAATAAAAATACCAAAGTGTCGATCAGCTCAAGACGGAGCTTCGCCGAGAATGTCCCACAATACCGTAAAACCACTTTCAGCCTGCAGCCTACATTCTTGATCTTTTAATCTTTAACCGATTATTTAAGTGTACAGTTTTAATACTGTATCAACTATAAAATTTCAGATATGGGATTTCTTAATTGTGTCCTGGTCTATCGACTTATTTCGATAAATTAGGAATTCTGCGTAATTTGTTTTTTTTTTTTTTTGCTAAATGGGAGGAACACTGTCCACTTGTACGGTCTCTCTCATACCATTAACTAAAGTTAAAAAAAAGAAAACAAAAAAAACTACAAAGTCTCAATTTCCGATGTTGAATTTATAAATATGTATATATGCATTTGACATTTTTTCTTAGTGTACTAATATATAAAATTTTTTAAAATTATGACTATTAAATGTTTTGATCACGTCTCTCTTTGTACATAAAATATAAAAATAATGAGAAAACACACAAATATATTAAAAAAAAGAAAATATTATTTATGCTCCAAATAATATTACCTAACAAATGAATGCTTGCCACTGTTATTGCATTTTCCCCTCAGATGCAAAAAAGTTTTGCTTCTCTTTAGCCATTAGAGTCAGCAGAACAAGCGTGCATCAAAACCATAGCTATTTTTTATTTGTGCCACATTTAGAGTCAGCAGATGGTGCGTGGAGAATAGAAGCGGAATTGCAGTGGAAAGGGGGAGGGAAAATCGCCAATTGTACCGCCGTTGGCAAGGTGAATTGCTGTTGGCATTGCAAAGAGGATGAAGAATACATTTAAGTGTTCCTCAGAGCTTTTTCACAAAGAATATTTTTCTTTTTTTTTGTGTGGAGAAAACAATTGCATTTCCAAAGAGTTGAGTGGGTGTAGATGGGAAACGCAAAAAACGAGGTAAAGGTTAACCGGTCCAGACGTTATGGCTTGAATAATGGACAAAATTTTCTTCTTTTAGAAGTCAAAACTGAAACAAATGAATGAATAAATTCAAAGGAACAAATTATAATTCTCATTAATATTTTACACTATGCTGATTGAACGATAACACACACACATATATAGAAAGAATAATAAGGATAAATAAGGATTTTTTTTTTATGAAGAAGAAATATGAAGCGTTATGAGTTTGCCTTAGAATGTGGGTTAATTTTGTTCTCTCAAGTTTTATAAATTTGTCAAACCATACTAATTAAATAAATTTAAATTTTGAGATTGATCATTTTTTAAAATATTTGTTTTTTACAAATTAGAAAAAAAAACAATATGTTAATAAATAATACAAATAAATAAATAATTTTAAATCAGATATAAAACAAACCTTCGGAGTTATTAAAATATTTTTTTTTTACAAATTAGAAAAAACAATAACAATAATAAAATAATAAAAATAAAATAATATAAAATAAAAATAAATAAATAATTTTAAATCATATATAAAATAGCCTTTCTGAGTTGCTTAAATAATTTTAAATATTTACTAGTTTTTTTTTACCTTAATAGTTATTCTATTAAAAAGATGATTGAAGGTGAAAACTTTTCCAAATAAAATTTAATTAAACAAACCAAAAAAAACACAAAATTAACCCCAATTTACATGAAGCTCCGTAAGTACTACGTTAGCTAATGAATTTGTAAACCTTACTATAGACAAGTCCATCATCCTGCCTATATATTTATGTGCAAGTTAGGAAGTTACATACTAAAAATTTTTGAGTTAAAGTTAATCAAAGAGAAGATATTTGCAATTTACTTTCCGTTAACTGGCAGTTAAAACCTAACGGGCCTACATGAAAATGGCCGTAACTCGATTAAGTCAATGATAGTATTAACTTTTTAATCAAACTCAGAAGAAAGTGGTATTTTCAACTACTACGTTTTTAATTAAAAAAATAATTGAGTTCTGTATTCAATGTCAATTAAATTTTTAATTGAATCAATTAAAATATTAATTGAAATTTACTTATGAAATCTATTAATTTTTTAATCAAGTATTTTTTATGCTCAATTAAAACTATGATTGATACTATCAGTCCAAGTAAACAATTAATTGGATTTATTAACGTTCTGATTGAATTAGAAAATGTGTGTGTGTGTTTTTTTTTGTGGAGCTGAACAGGTGCATCACATATTGACAATTGAGCGCAAAAGCTCACCGATGCATACAAAAATGTTAGATTGGAAAGAGCCAAGGAGTTGCTTTGCTTCCACGAAAGTGTCCAACTACCGATTTTTTTTTCTCTAATGGGAAGCCACTCTAAATTGAGTAGTTTAATAAAATTTATCAAGATAAAAACTCAATATTATCCGGACAATGCCCTCGGCCGCAGACTTATGGACATTCCAACAGGACGCAGTACCACGCAGTACCACAGTCACTCGTGCCAAAAATAATCTACCAAAATTTTGAAGAAAATTTTACCAAAAATCTATTACATTTAAAAAATCTTATTTTATAGATTTTGATAAGATTTTTACTTTTTTTTTATTGTTGTAGAAAATTTTGTCAACATTTTATTTCCAAAAAAAAAAAATTCTCAAAATTGTATATCTATAGAAAATGGGAACCACCGTGGTGCAATGGTTAGCATGCCCGCCTTGCATACACAAGGTCGTGGGTTCGATTCCTGCTACGACCGAACACCAAAAAAGTTTTTCAGCGGTGGATTATCCCATCTCAGTAATGCTGGTGACATTTCTGAGGGTTTCAAAGCTTCTCTAAGTGGTTTCACTGCAACGTGGAACGCCGTTCGGACTCGCCTATAAAAAGGAGGTCCCTTGTCATTGAGCTTAACATGGAATCGGGCAGCACTCAGTGATAAGAGAGAAGTTCACCAATGTGGTATCACAATTGACTGAATAGTCTAAGTGAGCCTGATACATCGGGCGGCCACCTAACCTAACCTAACCTATAATGAAATAATTCTTTTAGAGTTTATACTATTACAGCACTTTTCTATGAATTCTCCGATTATTATTATAGTTGGACTTTTCTTTGGGTTTTAGTCTAAATTGAATGAACCAACGAATAGTATGTATATCAGTGTTGCCAATTTAGCTTTTTTCCCGCTAGATTTGGCTTTTTTTGAAGACGTTTAGCGGGAAAAAATGCATTAAGCTTTTAGCTTTTTTTCTGGCTTTTTTTTCATGGCCCTTTAGCTATTTTTAGCTTTTTTTATTTTCGACATGTATCTATTGAAATATGGATAAAACTTCGTTTTTATCTAAGTCTTGCTGCCAGAATAAGGTGTTCCGCATATTTCAAAGCTCAATTGAAGCCTTAATAATGATTCCAGACATTATGCGGACATTTTTGCAGCAAATACACCTTGTTGTAAAGTTTTTTTCTCGTATTCATAAAAGTTATCGTAAACCTTAAATCTACTATTAACATAAAAATTCCTTATATAAACTGTTAGTAAATTATTAGGAATAATAGCATTTGACTCGTTTATCCTTTTTATGTTATCATAATACGTATTCTAAAGTTATTATGATATTACTAAATTAAAATAGTAGATGTAAATTGCTTTGTACACTGAAAAAATATTGTCATGAGGCCAAAGATTTCATGTCTTTAAAATACGAACGCGAATTTGGTTATAATAACATTTGTGAATTTCTCTTATATGTTATAAACTGTTTTCCTTGTCCAAAAGCCGATAAAATCGTTTTGTCCTTATAGTTAAGTGATTCAACTTAAAAATGCGTATCTTTTCAGGAAAGAAGGCTAGGGTCAATTCTAAAAAATTCGTAAAATTAATTAAATAGTCTTTAAATTTGTGGAGTTTTTGTATCTTGACCACAAACCAAAATAACGTTCAAAAATAGAAGAGGTTTTTCAACATTTTATTTTAAAAACGTATACACAGAATAATTTCTACTTAAAGTCGAGTCTGAATTTGGAAATTTAAGTTGTCGTTAGCACGTTTTTAAAGCACTGTGATAGCTCAAAAAAATCTGAAAAAACGAATAATTTCAAATTTGACTCTGAATCAATACCAAAATCTTTGGAACCGAACATAGAAACAATTAAGGAAATAAAGTTTTGAATGTGGTATTTTTTTTACATCAAAGAAATGCAATAAAAAAATAATGTTAAATTTCAATCAAAAATGTGACGTTTGATACAAAAAAATTTAGCTTTTTTTCTAGCTATTTTTTAAAATTTTTTAGCTTTTTTGGCTAGTTTTTTGGACAAATCTAGGGGTTTTTGATGAAACAATTCTGGCAACGCTGATGTATATACCCATAATTTTTTTGCAGTCATTAAATAAAATTAAATGATACAATTATTTTTTAATTGACTACTAAAACGACAGTATCAATCATTAAAGCCAATTAAAAAAAATAATTAATACAAAATTTTTGATTAAATCAAAAATTAGTTGAATTAATATTAATTAAATATTTTTAAAATTAAAATTTTCGGTGATATATTTTTTTGTCCAGAAATTAATAATTCTTGAAAGTTAAGGATAAAGGGATTCCAATAACTCGATCCCCAGATGCGACAATATTGTTTCGATGGAATATTTTTTTTGTAATATTTATTTATTTATTTGTAAATCACCTCAACTTATATGTAGCCACTGAAAGTGTTTGACTTAAAGACTCAAGAAAACTATAAAAAATATTCAAGGGGAAATATTGAAAAAAAAAAATAGAAAAAATAATACAATTTCCGCTTCATTTTACTCAAAAGAGAGGTAATGTTTTGAATATTTCATGTTATAATGCTTTTATTGTTAAAATATGCAAATATATACAAACATAGAAGAACACGAGAACTCAAAAACTAATACCGATATGCAAAAATGAAAAAAGATGAAATAACTGAACTAAAGCGAATGATGCATATGCACTTTTTCGCTTGACATCCTATGAAAACAGGCAACCACTCACACTCACACACAAACACACAGATGTTGCACTTTAGAATATTCGCATCAAAGTGTGCCACCTAGAGAAAATGCTTGAATAAATTTGGCCTTTACAGTACTTGGACATAGAGAAATGCAAGCAAATTTGTTTAATGATGTAGGATAGAATTTAATGATAATAGGATATAAATATCATATGATCAAAACTCATTCACACAATTTCCTCCAAAAAGTAAAAATATTTTAAAAATATGTCTGAACAAGTATACCAATATTTTATTTTTTTTTTTATTAAATAGAGTATACTATAATCAGTAAAAAAATACGAGAATAAAATTTGTTGAATAGTTTTTTTTTTTGCCATCGTTTATAGAATTATTCTTTTTTGGGTAAAAAATCCAAAAATTGTCAAAATCTTAACTTACTAAAATTTTTACAACCTTCACCATTACTGTGGTACAGGGCAGAGAACTGCAACCGGTGTTTTTTTTTCGTATTGCAATCTTACCCACAAAATGTCGGTGGCAGTGAGTAAGACACCAATTATCATGCGATCTTTTACATTGATACAAATGCGAGAATAAAAACACCAATAATATATAACAATGTTCGTATGCAGTGTCTTGAAATCATAAACCAATCGACATCGTAACAACTCTCGGTAAACAAAAAACGAGGTTGGCACTTAAGTGCGATTGCACTCAATAACAACAATTACTAGCAGTTAGCATTAGCTCAAGAGAATTGAGAGAGTAATAAATAAGAGAATACCAAACTGCTGAGATATGGGTAACCAATTTGTGTGATTGCTTTACTACGGTGTTTTCGAGAGACCAACACTCATACTAACAAACACCGACAGTCGTCGGTTGCATTGGATATTGGTGGTTGAATTTTTTTTTTACCAATTGGTGTTTTAAGATTGCAAATGTTGGTGTTTACTAAATACACTGGTTGGTTGCGGTAGATCGCAACCGTTCTCTGGTACAGGGTATAATAAGTTTGTGCATTTGTATGTAACGCCAAGAAGGAAAAGTCAGAGACCTATCGTTTAGCCGATCGTCTTAGAATTGAGTTATGAGTCGATTTAGCGATGTCCGTCTGTTTGTCTGTCCGTCTGTCTGTATATGTAATTTTGTGTGCAAAGTACAGCTCGCAGTTTAAGTCCGATCATCCTCAAATTTGGCACAGAGTTTTACATAGACTCAAAGACAATCGCTATTGATTTTGGAAAAAATCGGTTCAGATTTAGATATAACTGTCATATATATTTACCACCGACCTGGTCATAATTGGTGTATTTGTCAAACGATGTTCTTCACATTCCGTACATCCGAATATTTCATGAGTCTCGTTACGTTTCCGGTCTTTAGCCGATTTAAAGTCTAGAGATTTTGTAGAAGATTAAAAATGTTTCTCCAAATCGGTTCTAAATTAAATATTTGTATATGGGAATGTAAACCTATATATAGCTCCCAAAAAATTTGAAGAAATTGAGATGGTATAAAAAATTGCCTACATAGTGGTGAAGGGTATAATATGGTCGGTCCCTTTGGACTAAAAAATTTTTAAATTCAAATATTTTTATACCCTCCACCATAGGATGGGGGGTATATTAGCTTTGTCATTCCGTTTGTAACACATCGAAACATTGATCTAAGACCCCATAAAGTATATATATTCTGGGTCGTGGTGAAATTCTGAGTCGATCTAAGCATGTCCGTCCGTCCGTCCATCTGTTGAAAGCACACTAACTTCCGAACGAAACAAGCTATCGACTTGAAACTTGGCACAAGTAGTTGTTATTGATGTAGGTCGGATAGTATTGCAAATGGGCCATATCGGTCCACTTTTACGTATAGCCCCCATATAAACGGACCCCCAAATTTGACTTGCGAGGCCTCTAAGAGAAACAAATTTCATTTGATCCGGCTGAAATTTGGTACATGGTATTAGTATATGGTCTCTAACAACCATGCAAAAATTGGTCCACATCGGTCCATAATTATATATAGCCCCCATATAAACCGATCCCCCGATTTGGCTTGCAGAGCCTCTAAGAGAAACAAGTTTCATCTGATCCGGCTGAAATTTAGTACATGATGTAAGTATATTGTCTCTAATGACCACGCAAAAATTGGTCCATATCGGTCCATAATTATATATAGCCCTCATATAAACCGTTCCCCCGATTTGGCTTGCAGAGCCTCTAAGAGAAACAAATTTCATCCGATCCGGCTGAAATTTAGTACATGATGTAAGTATATTGTCTCTAATGACCATGCAAAAATTGGTCCATATCGGTCCATAATTATATATAGCCCCCACCATTAGCGTAGCTAGACAACTTTCCACCATTAGCGTAGCTAGACAACCCCCCTAGCTTAAAATTTATAGACTGGACTAATAGGTTCAATTATTGTTTTATTTCATAAAAATGAATAAAAAATAGACATCAAAATAATATATAATAAAGCAACTAAAAGTAGTTCCACACTTTTCCCAGCAAAAAAATTGGGATTTGTTTTAAAGGCACAACTTTAAAAGCACTTCCAAAAATGTCCTCACAAAGAAGTTAATTATATTAACTACACAGGAAGTTTTTACTTCAGTTTTTTCATATTTTAATGCGTAATTTTTGTTTTCTTTTTTCAAATAGTTTAAAAAAAAGAGTAAGAATAAATAAAATGGTAAAAATTATTCAAATTTTGCCACAAAAATGCTAAATCCATTGTAGAAAAATCGATAATTTTTGAAAATATTCAAACAAATATAAAAATTATTATAAATTGATGTTTCGTGAAGCTCGACGTCTTTATAAATATTTATATAATTCTAACAAAAGGTTGACCAAAAATCAAATAAAAAACGAATAAATAAAAATTATTTATTTGGGAAAATATCACACAATTTTTTAATTCACATTCAAAACACTGAATTCGGATCACACCGTAAGAAGTGATGCAAATTTATTGCAACGGCTGTTGAAACGGTGGACATTCGTTCTATGACGAGTCGCTTCTCCGCCAATTCAATCACAGCTCTATTTCATAAATATCAGACTTCAAACATTGCCATCGGCAACTGCTACCACACCCCAAGTAATTCGATTGTGCATGAAAGTCTTTAGCGGAAGTTTGTGCGGTTGTATATACTTGTTTAATTTTTATAAAAATGTAAAATCGTAAATAGGTTTTCAAATTCTGGGGGGGCTAAATTTTTTCTGGGGGGGGGGGGTCTAAGCCCCCTCCACAGAGGCCTTCCTACGCTTATGGCCCCCACATAAACCGAACACCAGATTTGACCTCCGGAGCCTCTTGGAAGACCAAATGTCATCTGATTCAGTTGAAATTTGGTACGTGATGTTAATATATGGCCTCAAACACCCATGCAAAAATTGGTCGATATCGGTCCATAATTATATATAGGCCCCATATAAACCGATTTGACCTCCGGAGCATCTTGGAAGAGCAAAATTCTTCCCATTCGGTTGAAATTTGGTACATGATGTTAGTACATGGTATCCAACAACCATGCAGGAATTGGTTCATCATCATTGTCATCTGATTCAGTTGAAATTTGGTACGTGATGTTAATATATGGCCTCAAACACCCATGCAAAAATTGGTCGATATCGGTCCATAATTATATATAGGCCCCATATAAACCGATTTGACCTCCGGAGCATCTTGGAAGAGCAAAATTCTTCCCATTCGGTTGAAATTTGGTACATGATGTTAGTACATGGTATCCAACAACCATGCAGGAATTGGTTCCTATCAGTCCATAATTATATATAGCTCCCATATAAACCGATCGCCATATTTGACCTCCGGTGCCTTTTGGAGAATCAAAATTCATCCGATCTGGTTGAATTTTGGTACGTGGTGGTAGTATATGATATTTAACAACCATGCCAAAAGTGGTCCATATCAGTCCATAATCATTTATAGCCCCCATATAAACCGATCCCGAGATTTAGTTTTGGAGCCTTTTGGAGGAGCAAATTTCATCCGAGTGAGTTGAAATTTGTGGATGACAGTCTTTCGTAGAAGTTTCTACGCAATCCATGGTGGAGGGTACATAAGATTCGGCCTGGCCGAAATTACGGCCGTATATACTTGTTTTTTTTTTTTTTTTTTTTTTTTTTTTTTGATAGTAATTGCCAGTATTTTGTTTTGCATTTAAAACTAGATATCGTCGACTATTAAAAACAAAAATTCTCATAGCGAGGTTGGAAATACAAACGTCTAAAATTGCCGTTTTGGGAAACTGGTTCCATTGTAAAACATACTGATACTTAATTTCCATGCCGATCTCCCAAATGTTGCAAAAAACTTTCAGAGAAGGTTTCCCTTGTCCATCATATGAGATTGGTGAGCCTTGAGAAAGTAAAAAAACAAATTGCTAATTAATCGCTCAATACTGTTTGACACTTTCACTATTTTATTCCATGGCTGCACTTAAATTTCCATACAAAGTGATCATGATATATTCGGAGCCAAAAAGGCTTATATACACGCAAAGAAAAAAAACGTTTGGAAAACGTGTACCGAAAACGTTTTTCTTTTGTTAGAGTTTTTTGAATTGCTTCGAAAATTTTAAACTTTTATCACCAAAAAAATTCGTTTGTTATAAAATATTTATTTTTTCAATAAAAAAAGTTATTTTTGAAATAACAACACAGTCCATTTCGTTTATATCAAACACTGTTCTTTTCTGACTTTAGGTCTTTAATAAGACACATTTTACAGTTCAAAATTTAATATAGTATTTACAATGTAATGTTGAACATTTTTTCGGAATCTTCTGAATATATCTGGAATATATGTAAAAAACAAAAGCAAAAAAAAAAACTTTGGCCGAAGCAGGGATCGAACCCACGACCCTTGGCATGAGAGTCGGACGTAGCTACCACTGCTCCACGGTGCCAAACTAAATGTTTGTTTCTGTTAAATAAACTTTGTTTATTCGGTTCGTGGGCGCCGCAAGCTATGCTATATAAATATAACTTATATGGATATTTATCTATTGATGACCATAACAGGTACATAGCTCAGTGGTTAGTGTGTTGGCTTACAATGTGCATGGTCCGCGGTTCGATTCTCCGTCCAGGCGAAAGGTAAAAAAAATTTTAAAAATTTATAAAATCGTATAATTTCTTCTACATTGTTGATATTACAGGAAAAGGTGTTAAGAACTAAAAATCCTCGTGGATGTGAGAAAGATGTGAGGGACAATGCAATTAGCAAGAAAATAATGTTTTTTGAGCTAGTCTTTATGAAATTGTTTTTACATCCTGGAAAAGAATAAACGTTTATCACAAAAAGTATATACTTTTCTTCCAAATACACTTCCTTACAGCGAAAAGCAAATGAGAAACGAACTTTGTTTGTCTAAAATTTCGTTTGGGAGGAAAGAATTATTTTTTTGCGTGTATAGAGAGAATATGATTTTAATGCACATCCACATAAACTCATGAACTAAAAACAGACAGGCATATTAGGTGGTTGGGGTATGCCTCAAAAAAAAAAAAAAAAAAAAAAAACACTGAATATAACCAACCACAAAACAAACTAAACAAGCAATTGGACCACCACCAGCAGTACCGGCATCATCAACATTTCTGGCACCAGAAGCAACAACAGTGGATTGGCATAAATTGAAGCCAACTTTGCCTTGTAGTTTTTTTTTTCTCTCTCTCTCTCTCTCTAGTCAAACGCCAACAAAAGTGGATATCATGAAAACTCTTTGAAGTTTTCACAGTGTCGTTGCAGTTCATTTTTACAGTTTTGTTTTTGTGTGTGTTTACCAACAAAAGTTTTTAAAGGTTTTAAAATATATTATGAAATTTAGTTTAGAGATATATGTATTTGTTTTGCATATACTTCATCATTATAATAAATATGATAGGCATTGCAGAAAAAATTGACCTACTCCTGTTTACACACTGTGGGACGCAGTGACTTAAAGTATATAGCACTGGTTATCAACTGGACAGACAAACGTCCATCCAACGCCTGTTTTTCTGTCCAATCGTACGATCTTCCAGCCATCTTTTTCACTATTTTTGTGTTATACGCACAATTAAAGTTTAAATTTTATGAAATTTTGGAACTTTTATCTTTCAAACATCTGATCAAATTTATCATCTATTTCTACTACATATCCCAGCAAAAAATCTTCGAAATTCTTCCATTTAAAGTACATCCAAAAATGCTCCTCTAGAGATGAGCTTAATTTTCATGTTGAAGCCTGTTCAACCATCTTTACCTTGATTAAAATATCTATATAATGTATATGTATAATTGAATTGTATTTACTGAATTAATTTATATTTGAATTTGACTCTCAATGAAATTGAACAAATTGTATTGAAATAACTGAACAATCAAATTGAAATTGTGAATTACCTAGTATAGAGAAAGTGGCAACTCATGGCTTTTCTCTTCAGTGAAAGCTTTCACTCAAATTTAATCTTAGAGATATTCGTAATTCTCTACCATTAAAATGAATATTTGAATTAACTAATTTATACACTTAATATGTCTGATTGTATTTTTTATACGTCACTTGTGCACCGTCATCACGCTTGGTAAGCTGCCATCCCAATAAAGCTCCAGACAAAACCTCAAATCTTGCCTCTTCTTTATATTTTCTCTTTTTGGTATTTTACAATTCCTGGAGACTCTTAGACCGCAATCGCTTAATAGTCCTCTATTCAAGGAGCTCATCCAGAATTGTACATTTCACTTCACAAGAAGTTCTTCCGAGGCGATATATTAAAATACTTTTTTTCAAAAAATATTTGAAAAGTGTACCGATCGCTTTCTCGGCAGATGCGGTTTGCTCTACTTCCGGATTACAAATTGGGGATTCAAACTACTTTTTTGGAAGCTCTTTTTTTGCCAGGGTACTAAAGACATTTTTGCAGTTTTGAACTCCAATTTTTTCCTTTAGACCTGGAAATTTTCTTTAACAAGTGAAAAAAAATGAATTATGTCGAATAAATTTTCCTCAATTTGTCGAAAATTATTTACTTATTATTGTGAATTCGGCGTAACATCTGCGTTTGTAATACAATTTAGTTCAAATTTTCTAAAATTAATTTATTTTTTCAAAAAATTAACTAAAATTTTCTTTCCTGGCGGGTTCACTGTTTTTTCGGTGAACTTTATAATCTTTGCTTTGCAAATTTCCTTCTTTAAATTTTAGGACACGAACCTTTGAAATTCGCAACCCTCTGTCAAAGTGGCATGTTTTTGAAGTAAGCGAAATTTTCTTTAAAATAAAGAAAAGCATTTTTGATTTATAGATAATAATCTTTAAATTAACAGAGTATCTTTGTATTACAGATAAAAAAAGCTTCAAATATAGGCTGAGAATAATATTAAGGATTTTGCATTTTTTTGCTTTGAAATATCTATTATAATTTGAATTTTTAACTTGAAAATTATTTTCACTTGAATAACTTTCTTAATAAATCGCAAAACGAAACAGAAAATTCGATAGATCAGGTCTGTGTCCTAATTTTAAACTGTCTTTATTTTAAAGAAACCGCATCTTTAGCTCAAAAGCATTACCAAAATCCAATATCTAACCATTTTCGCTTTAATAACACTAGTTTACACTCAAAATGTACACATGATGAAAATCAACTTTTCTTATGTATTTTGAGCTGCTGAATTCGAAAAAAAAAAAAATGTTTAAAAAAAGAGAAAAAATTCTTTTTAAATGGTTTATACTTTTCTGGCGGAAAACGTCCATTGTAAAATACGATTTTTTTTTTTGGAAAATTTTGACTTTTCGCATTGATCTTTTTTGAACCACTTAACTTACCGAAGATCCAATTGCACACGATTATTCGTCATCTTATTACCTTTCATTTAAGTACCAACAACAAACGTTATAATCGGACATTTCTAACTCGAGATATATTTAATGAAAAACAAGTAAGGAAAGTCTAAAGTCGGGCGGAGCCGACTATATTATACCCTGCACCACTTTGTAGATCTAAATTTTCGATACCATATCACATCCGTCAAATGTGTTGGGGCCTATATATAAAGGTTTGTCCCAAATACATACATTTAAATACCACTCAATCTGGAAGAATTTGATAGACTTCTACAAAATCTATAGACTCAAAATTTAAGTCGGCAAATGCACTAGGGTGGAATACAATGATAGTAAAAAAAAATATGGGAAACGTTTAAATCTGAAGCAATTTTAATGAAACTTCGAAAAAGTTTATTTATTATTTATCGCTCGATATATATGTATTAGAAGTTTAGGAAAATTAGAGTCATTTGTACAACTTTTCGACAAAGCAGTGGCGATTTTACAAGGAAAATGTTGGTATTTTGACCATTTTTGTCGAAATCAGAAAAACATATATATGGGAGCTATATCTAAATCTGAACCGATTTCAACCAAATTTGGCACGCATAGCAACAATGCTAATTCTACTCCCTGTGCAAAATTTCAAATAAATCAGAGTTAAAAATTGGCCTCTGTGGTCATATGAGTGTAAATCGGGCGAAAGCTATATATGGGAGCTATATCTTAATCTGAACCGATTTCAACCAAATTTGGCACGCATAGCAACATTGCTAATTCTACTCCCTGTGCAAAATTTCAACTAAATCGGAGTTCAAAATTGGCCTCTGTGGTCATATGAGTGTAAATCGTGCGAAAGCTATATATGGGAGATATATCTAAATCTGAACCGATTTCAACCAAATTTGGCACGCATAGCTACAATGCTAATTCTACTCCCTGTGAAAAATTTCAACTTAATCATAGCAAAAAATTGGCCTCTGTGGTCATATGAGTGTAAATCGGCCGAAAGCTATATATTGGAGCTATATCTAAATCTGAACCGATTTTAACCAAATTTAGCGCGCTAATTCTACTCTCTGTGCTAATTCTACTCTCTGTGCAAAATTTCAACCAAATTGGGGTAAAACTCTGGCTTCTGGGAGCGTATTAGTCCATATCGGGCGAAAGATATATATGAGAGCTATATCTAAATCTGAACCGATTTCAATAAAATTTGGCACACTTGACTATAGTACTAATTGTTCTTCTTATGCAAAATTTTAAGCAAATTAGGGTAAAACTCTGGCTTCTGGGGCCATATAAGTCCATATCGGGCGAAATATATATATGGGAGCTATATCTAAATCTGAACCGATTTCTTCCAAAATCAATAGGGATCTATTCTGAGCCAAAACACATACTTGTGCCAAATTTGAAGTCGATTGGACTAAAACTGCGACCTAGACTTTGATTACAAAATGTGTTCACGGACAGACGGACAGACGGACATCGCTATATCGACTCAGGAGCCCACCCTGAGCATTTTTGCCAAAGACACCATGTGTCTACCTCGTCTCCTTCTGGGTGTTGCAAACATATGCACTAACTTATAATACCCTGTTCCACAGTGTGGAGCAGGGTATAAAGAGCGAAAATTTAAAAATAACGGGATACCTCAAAAACTGTTGCATATATTTTTTTTTTTTAGTTTTTTAGAAATCAGCAGCTCAAAATACATAAGAAAAGTTGATTTTCATCAAGTGTACATGATTTTTTTTTGTAATGTAGTGTAATATATTAATTTTTATAAATTACTAGCGTAACCCGGCCCGCTTCGCTGCGCCTTCCAAAGCGTATTTGTAGGAATATTTTATGTTAACTTAGTCAACCATATCCTTCGTGCTGAAAACAAATTCGAAAAGATTTGAATTCTTTCAAACAAATCCGACTACGTGCTTTTTCGTTTATAGGTACAAATACGACGGATATGCATATGTAAAACGGTTCGTCTTAAAAAATGTCGGGGAGAGGGTGTACCCTTTCCTCCGATTTTTTTAAATAATGTTCTGTATTCAAGTAGTTGGACAATCTTCTATATTTCTTGTGAATTTTGAGTGTGGTTTGTCAGGGAAAGGTATCCTTCTTCTCAACATATCTGAAAATTGAGCACTACATTATAATAACATAGAAAGAATTACTGTTTCCCATCCAATAAATCGGAAAAAGCAAAAGTAGTAAAAAATTTTACCACATTAATATTTGCTAAAATGTTGGAAAATGATGCATTCATGTAAATTTAAGTTCTTTACTAAAAAGAAGTCAGGCAGAAGCCTGTGCATAAAATATGTCATAAAATTATGTATCGAGTTCCCATTTACAGAAAACCCTCTACTTTCAATTTAAGAAAAAAACGGACAAAAGGGAACCCTCTCCCCACCTTCGCTCTACTCCGACCTGATATCGAACTATCACGTACCCTATATTAATTTCACAAACTATTCAATGGTCCCTATAAATTCTATTGAAGTAAATCGACAAATTTTATTTCAATTTTCCCCTTCCCCAACCAGATATCGAAAAATCATATACCTACTAATCATCAATCATATATACATTTAATCACCTCCTCCCACGTTCCCTGAAAATTTCAAGTAGATCGGAGATGTTTAAATTTTGCTCTATTGTTTTAAAGGGACGTCACTTTTCCCGATACAATATCGACAAACATCGTAGTGAATAGCATCCATAAATTTCCCTGAAAATTCTCGAAACTTTCCTTCAAGTGTGGGGCAAGGAAGGTTGCCTCTTCGTTCATAACCTTCCCCCACTGCTTTTGTTAATTTCAAGAAAACTTAAGATTTTTTTTTTTTTTTTTTTTTTTGTACCTCCTCCCCGACCAAATATCGAAAAGTGATGTAGCGTATCTTTTGTAAACGTCCCAGAAAATGTAAAGCAAATTATAAGCCTAACGGGGCGACCTCTCTTCCATTCAAATATCACAAAATCAGGTATCAACTATTAATATCGTAACCTCTCCCCAGTCCTCTGTAAATTTCAAGTAACTCGGTAATGTTTAATTGTTTCTCTGTATGTACTTAAGAGAAGCGGATGTCTCCCTATGCCCTTTTATTTTTATTAAAAAATCAGGAACCTGATATAAATTTCATAACCTCACCCATTTGTTCCGTAAAATTTCAGTCGGGGGAGTTTAGTTTTGTTTTCACTGTACTTTAAAAAAAGTCGTGCATAATTCCATAACCTCACCGCATGTTCTCTGTAAATCTCAGATAATTTAGAGAATTTTAGTTTTTTCACTGTACTTTAAAAAAAGTCGAACAAAGGGGAGGTCCCCCTCCGCCACCAAATATCGAAATATAAAGTAGCGGATCTTTGTCTAGATGCCACCCCAACCTTCAATGAAAATTTCAACCAAATCGGTAAACTTTGGTCCAATTTTCAAAAAGGCCGCCAAAGGGGAGGTCCCCCTGCGCGACCAGGTGTCAAAAAATGAGGTACCCTATTTTCACCACATGAACGCCCCCTACGATCTCTGAAAGTTTCAAGTAAATCGGATCAGCCGTTTCGGAGCCAACTCGGTACATACAAACAAACAATCAAACAAACAAACAAATAAACAAACATAGATTGAATTTTATATATATAGATTTAATTATCAGTCATATAATTATTTAATTATAAAATTTATTAATTATCAGTCATATAGGTTCATATTTGTATATAGCCCTCGCATATCTCCGTGTAATTTGCCCATTACTGTAGGGTATTATTTAGTCGACATACTTTAGATCTGTCTACCTTGGTTTTTTTTTTAATTTTTAATATTTATTTAACCATGTCAGATGAGAAAAAAGTACATAAATAGATAAATCATAAAATAGTCTGATTGAAATTTTGGCAACATCTAATGAAAAATTTGTAAAATATTTCTATAGAAGCAAATGTAGCAAAAAAATATTACAAAATGAAAAAATTTTACATAACGCTTAAGGTAAATGTAGGTCAATGCTTTTTATATCAAATAATATTGAAAAAATATTAAAGTGGTAAAATGTTAGCTAGCTAGTATTCTAGTACAAGGAAAGGAAACGAATTTTAAAATACGGTTAAATAAAAAAATAAAAAAAAATAATTAAATAAAAATTGGGCGTGAATAAGTTTGTTTGTAAATCACGATCTTTAAGTCCCTCATGAACAAAATTTTCAAAATGTAAAAATCATATATGTTTATTCAGGTTCAGTGTTGTTAGTATTGTTTTTTGTCCCCAAAATTAGAATGATTTCGTCCCCAAAAATACCAAAATTAAATTAAAAAATTCCCCATAAATTGTTGACAAGATTCTACAAAAAACGATATAGAAATAGGCTCTGTCGTACTAAATCAGTAAATTTTTAATAATTAAAAAAAAATAAAGTTTTTGTCATTTTTATCTTCTCTTATCTTCTCTTGCGAACTGCAATAAAATCACGATTTCGAAACACAACATTAGAAGAAAATCTTGCAAACGAAAAGGGGAGTTCCCTCATCATGTATTTATAAGTGAAATTTACTTCTAAATACTCAAGTAAGACAATTTGGTGGTCGATCAATATGAAAGTGATCATTTCATAATTTCTATATTTATGGGATATAAAAGGTTGGCTGATAAATAAGTCCCCGGTCTGACACATAGATGGCGTCGCTAGTATTAAGTGCATATTATTTTTATATAGTACCAACCTTCAAATGATTCTTGTCAAAACTTGACGTCTGTAAGTCAATTAGTTTGTGAGATAGAGCCTCTTTTGTGAAGCAACTTTTGTTATTGTGAAAAAAATGGAAAAAAAGGAATTTCGTGTTTTGATAAAATACTGTTTTCTGAAGGGAAAAAATACGGTGGAAACAAAAACTTGGCTTGATAATGAGTTTCCGAACTTTTTTTTTTTTTTCGTTTTTAGCTCCATAAAGAGTGTCCACAAATTTTTTAAATTCTAAGAAAAAATTGAACACAATGGAGAACGACGCCGGTGAGAATGTTGATTTGTACGTGCCCCGCAAATGCTCTGCCTCCAACAGAATAATCCACGCTAAGGATCATGCATCCGTACAAATCAACATTGTCGATGTTGATCCAGAAACTGGTCGCATGACCGATGGCTCCAAGACTTATGCTATTTGCGGTGAAATCCGTCGTATGGGTGAATCCGACGATTGCATTGTTCGTCTTGCCAAGAAGGACGGTTTGATCACCAAAAATTTCTAAGATGTGTGTAAATAAAGCCAACGTTTTATAGTAAACAAAATTTAAAAAAAAAGTCGGATAGGGCCATGCACCACTTGTAGATCTAAATTTTCGATACCATATCACATCCGTCAATTGTGTTGGGGGCTTTATATAAAGGTTTGTCCCAAATACATACATTTAAATATCACTCGATCTGGACAGAATTTGATAGACTTCTACAAAATCTATAGACTCAAAATTTAAGTCGGCTAATGTACTAGGGTGGAACACAATGGTAGTAAAAAAAATATGGGAAACATTTAAATCTGAAGCAATTTTAGGGAAAATTCGCAAAAGTTTATTTATGATTTATCGCTCGATATATATGTATTAGAAGTTTAGGAAAATTAGAGTAATTTTTACAACTTTTCGACTAAGCAGTGGCGATTTTACAAGGAAAATGTTGGTATTTTGACCATTTTTGTGGAAATCAGAAAAACATATATAT
Organism: Haematobia irritans; assembly: GCF_050003625.1. Lineage (NCBI taxonomy): Eukaryota > Metazoa > Arthropoda > Insecta > Diptera > Muscidae > Haematobia > Haematobia irritans. Next base: position 182,893,468 of record NC_134399.1, read on the forward strand.
GGGAGCTATATCTAAATCTGAACCGATTTCAACCAAATTTGGCACGCATAGCTACAATCCTAATTCTACCCTGTGCTAAATTTTAACTAAATCGGAGCAAAAATTTGCCTCTGTGGTCATATGAGTGTAAGTCGGGTGAAAGCTATATATGGGAGCTATATCTAAATCTGAACCGATTTCAACCAAATTTAGCACGCATAGCTACAATGCAAATTCTACTCCCTGTGCAAAATTTCAACTAAATCGTAGCAAAAAAGTGGCCTCTGTGGTCATATAAATCGGGCGAACGATATATATGGGAGCTATATCTAAATCTGAACCGATTTCAATGAAATTTGGCACAGTTGAGTGTAGTACTAACTGTTCTGCTTATGCAAAATTTTAAGCAAATTAGGGTAAAAAATCTGTCTTCTGGGGCCATATAAGTCCATGTCGGGCGAAATATATATATATATATATATATATATATATATATATATATATATATATATATATATATATATATATATATATATATATATATATATATATATATATATATATATATATATATATATATATATATATATATATATATATATATATATATATATATATATATATATATATATATATATATATATATATATATATATATATATATATATATATATATATATATATATATATATATATATATATATATATATATATATATATATATGTATGTCAATCGCATTGTTTGGGGACACAAAAAAGTTTAAACTTTTTTTACATACATAGCTTCGTACCATTCCCCCTACCCTATATATCCCGATTTTTTACCCATATGACCACGTAATACTAAGGTATATCCATTTAACTATATATCGTTTTATTTGGGGTCCGTCATCTACGTACCGTTTACTTCTGGGACATGTCCTCAAACAGAACGGTTTGTATACATAAATTAAAGGTTGCCAGATCTTAACGGAATTTGAACGCGTCGTCCATTCGGCTTTGGCTTCCGTGTGTGTTTTCTTTGTCATAAAAACCAATATTTGGCTGAAATGTGGCAGTGTTCAAACATTTCTAATAACAAATTGTGCATCAACGATACATGAAAATGTGGTTCATTTTTATTTTGTCCATTGGGATATTAACAACGGAAAAAATGTGTCCGACAGATTAAAGTAAAACTTTGAACAGGCAACTTACACAATATAAAGGACATATAATTCAGGACAAATAAAGAAATTTTAATTAAAAAAGCATATATTGCGCCAAAATTTGAACAATCATTAAATAAGATTGTTTTTTCGAAAATACAATAATTTTCCGTCGGCACCATACTTAGGTGGCCAACCCAAACCTAGTACCAAGACTAAAAAAAGAAATAAAACAGTAAAAAGGAATAAGTAATGCTTTATTCCTAAAGATTCGAGTTTTGCCGCTAAAAGCAAAAATAATTCTGTAAAAGCAGAATAACATTAGAAGTTTTTAGCTAATTTTCTTATAGCATGGTGGGGAGTGACCCAAAGTAAGAATTGAAGATGTTTACTTTCATTAAAATAAATTATTAAAGAAAAGTAACCCAGAAAACATTGCTAATTAGCTTAGCTCACGGCTTTTTACTGTTCAGTTTTTGTTTGTTATTCTGGGCACTAAAAAATGTGCACAATTGGTCTTAACTTTTGTAAAAAATGAAGCCACTTTTCGAAACAATGATAAAATATTTGAATTTTCAATAATCGATATCTCGAAAACTAAGCACTTTTTGGCAAAAGTTTTGCTTAATTTTTTCTCTTTATAATGCACCATATATACCCAATATACGTATTTTGTCTCAAGTTTTGTTTCAAGTTTTGAAAAAATGCAGCCATTATTCTTAAGTGCTAAGCTATTTAAATTTTCAACGATCAATATCTCGAAAAATAAGCATTTTTAGCAAAATTTTTACTTAATATTTTCTGTTTAGAATGCACCATTTATACCCAATATGCATCTTTTGTCTCAAGTTTTGTAAAAAAGTGCAACCATTCTTCGCAAGTGCTAAAATATTTAAATTTTCAGCGATCGATATCTCGTAAACTAAGCATTTTTAGCAAAATTTTTTCTTAATATTTTCTCTTTATAATGCACCATATATACCCAATATGTATGCTTTGTCTCAAGTTTTGTAACAAAGTGCAAACATTCTTCGAAAGTGCTAAAATATTTGAATTTTCAACGATAGATATCTCGAAAACTAAGCATTTTTAGCAATATTGTTACTTAATTTTTTCTCTTTAGAATGCACCATATATACCCAATATGCATGTTTTGTCTCAAGTTTTGTTTCAAGTTTTGGAAAAAATGCACCCATTTTTCTTAAGTGTTAAAATATTTAAACTTTCAACGATCGATATCTCGAAAACTAAACATTTTTAGCAAAATGTTTACTTAATATTTTCTCTTTAGAATACACCAGTTATTCCCAATATGCATGTGTCGTCTTAAATTTTGGAAAAAATGCAACCATTTTTCGAAAAAGTGGTAAAATATGTGAATTTTCAACAATCGATATCTCGAGAATAAAGCACTTTTACCAAAATTTTTACTTAATATTTTCTCTTTAGAATGCACCAGTTATTCCCAATATGCATGTTTGGCTTAAATTTTGTAAAAAATGCAACCATTTTTCGAAAAAGTGGTAAAATATTTGAATTTTCAACAGTCGATATCTCGAGAATTAAGCATTTTTTAGCAAAATTTTTGCTTAATATTTTCTCTTTAGAATGCACCAGTTATACCCAATATGCATGTTTTGTCTCAAATTTTTTAAAAAATGCAACCATTTTTCTAAAAAGTGGTAAAATATTTGCAATTTCAATGATCGATATCTCAAAAACTAAGCATTTTTAGCAAAATTTTTACTTAATATTTTCTCTTTAGAATGCACCATTTATACCCAATATGCATCTTTTGTCTCAAGTTTTGTAAAAAAGTGCAACCATTCTTCGCAAGTGCTAAAATATTTAAATTTTCAGCGATCGATATCTCGTAAAATAAGCATTTTTAGCAAAATTTTTTCTTAATATTTTCTCTTTATAATGCACCATATATACCCAATATACATGTTTTGTCTCAAGTTTTGTTTCAAGTTTTGGAAAAAATGCTGCCATTTTTCTTAAGTGTTAAAATATTTAAACTTTCAACGATCGATATCTCGAACACTAAACATTTTTAGCAAAATGTAAACTTAATATTTTCTCTTTAGAATACACCAGTTATTCCCAATATGCATGTGTCGTCTTAAATTTTGGAAAAAATGCAACCATTTTTCGAAAAAGTGGTAAAATATGTGAATTTTCAACAATCGATATATCGAGAATAAAGCACTTTTACCAAAATTTTTACTTAATATTTTCTCTTTAGAATGCACCAGTTATTCCCAATATGCATGTTTGGCTTACATTTTGTAAAAAATGCAACCATTTTTCGCAGAAGTGGTAAAATATTTGAATTTTCAACAATCGATATCTCGAGAATTAAGCATTTTTAGGAAAATTTTTACTTAATATTATCTCTTAAGAATGCACCACTTATTCCCAATATGCATGTTTCGCCTTAAATTTTGTAAAAAAAAATGCAATAATTTTTCGAAAAAAAAACGGTAAAATAGTTGAATTTTCAACGATCGATATCTCGAAAACTAAACATTTTTGGCAAAATCTTTACTTAGTATTTTCTTTTTAGAATGCACCATTTATACCCAATATGCATGATTTGTCTCAAGTTTTGTAAAAAAGTGCAACCATTCTTCGAAAGTGCTAAAATATTTAAATTTTCAGCGATCGATATCTCGAAAACTAAGCATTTTTAACAAAATTTTTACTTAATATTTTCTCGTTAGGATGCACCATATATACTCAATATTCATTTTTTGTCTCAAGTCTTTGAAAAAATGCAGCCATTTTTCTCAAGTGTTAAAATATTTAAATTTTCAACGATTGATATCTCGAAAACTAAGCATTTTTAGAAAAATTTTTACTTAATATTTTCTCTTTAGAATGCACCAGTTATTCCCAATATGCATGTGCCGTCTTAAATTTTGGAAAAAATGCAACCATTTTTCGAAAAAGTGGTAAAATATGTGAATTTTCAACAATCGATATCTCGAGAATAAAGCACTTTTACCAAAATTTTTACTTAATATTTTCTCTTTAGAATGCACCATGTATACCCAATATGCATGTTTTGTCTCAAGTTTTGTAAAAAATGCAACCATTTTTCGAAAAAGCGGTAAAATATTTGAATTTTCAACGATCGATATCTCAAAAACTAAACATTTTTGGCAAAATTTTTACTTAATATTTTCTCTTTAGAATGCACCAGTTATACCCAATATGCATGTTTTGTTTAAAGTTTTGTAAAAAAGTGCAACCATTCTTCGCAAGTGCTAAAATATTTAAATTTTCAGCGATCGATATCTCGAAAACTAAGCATTTTTAGCAAAATTTTTACGTAATTTTTTCTCTTTATAATGCACCATATATACCCAATATACATATTTTGTCTCAAGTTTTGTTTCAAGTTTTGAAAAAATGCAGCCATTTTTCGAAAAAGCGGTAAAATATTTAAATTTTCAACGATCAATATCTCGAAAACTGAGCATTTTTAGCAAAATTTTTACTTAATATTTTCTGTTTAGAATACACCATTCATACCCAATATGCATCTTTTGTCTCAAGTAAAAAAAGTGCAACCATTCTTCGCAAGTGCTAAAATATTTAAAATTGCAGCGATCGATATCTCGAAAACTAAGCATTTTTAGCAAAATTTCTACTTAATATTTTCTATTTAGAATGCACCATATATAACCAGTATGTATGTTTTGTCTCACGTTTTGTAAAAAATGCAACCATTTTTCGAAAATACGGTAAAATATTTGAATTTTCAACGATCGATATCTCAAAAACTAAGCATTTTTAGCAAAATTTTTACTTAATATTATCTCTTTAGAATGCATCAGTTATACCCAGTATGCATGTTTTGTCTCAAATTTTTTAAAAAATGCAACCATTTTTCGAAAAAGTAATGAAATATTTGAATTTTCAACGACCGATATCTTAAAAACTAAGCATTTTTAGCAAAATTTTTACTTAATATTTTCTTTTTAGAATGCACCCGTTATTCCAAATATATATGTTTCTTCTTAAATTCTGTAAAAATGCCACAATTTTTCGAAAAAGCGGTAAAATATTTGAATTTTCAACGATCGATATCTCGAAAACTGAACATTTTTGGCAAAATTTTTACTTAATATTTTCTCTTTAGAATGCACCAGTTATACCCAATATGAACGTTTTGTCTCAATTTTTTTTTTTTTAAAGATGCAACCATTTTTCGAAAAAGTGGTAAAATATTTGAATTTTCAACGATCGATACCTCGAAAACTAAGCATTTTTAGCAAAATTTTTACTTAATATTTTCTCTTTAGAATGCACCACTTATCCAAGTATGCATGTTTTGTCTTAAATTTTGTAAAAATGCAACCATTTCTCGAGAAAGTGGTAAAATATTTGAATTTTCAACGATCGATATCTCGAAAACTAAGCATTTTTAGCATCATTTTTACTTAATATTTTCTCTTTAGAATGCACCATATATAACCAATATGCATGTTTTGTCCCAAGTTTTGTTTCAAGTTTCGTAAGAGCTAAAATATTTAAATTTTCAACGATCGATATCTCGAAAGCTAAACACTTTTAGCAAAATTTTTACTTAATATTTTCTCTTTAGAATGCACTAGTTATTCCAAGTATGCATGTTTCGTCTTAAATTTTGTAAAAAATGCAACCATTTTTCGAAAAAGTGGAAAAATAGTTGAATTTTCAACGATCGATATCTGGAAACTAAACATTTTTGGCAAAATTTTTACTTTAGAATGCACCATTTATATCCAATATGCATGTTTTGTCTCAAGTTTTGTAAAAAAGTGCAACCATTCTTCGAAAGTGCTAAAATATTTAAATTTTCAGCGATCGATATCTCGAAAACTAAGCATTTTTAACAAAATTTTTACTTAATATTTTCTCTTTAGAATGCACCATATATACTCAATATGCATTTTTTGTCTCCAGTTTTTGAAAAAATGCAGCCATTTTTCGTAAGTGCTAAAATATTTAAATTTTCAACGATTGATATCTCGAAAACTAAGCATTTTGAGCAAAATTTTTACTTAATATTTTCTCTTTAGAATGCACCAGTTATTCCCAATATGCATGTTTCGTCTTAAATTTTGTAAAAAATGCAACCATTTTTCGAAAAAGTGGTAAAATATTTGAATTTTCAACAGTCGATATCTCGAGAATTAAGCATTTTTATCAAAATTTTTGCTTAATATTTTCTCTTTAGAATGCACCAGTTATACCCAATATGCATGTTTTGTCTCAAATTTTTTCAAAAATGCAACCATTTTTCGAAAAAGTGGTAAAATATTTGAAATTTCAACGATCGATATCTCAAAAACTAAGCATTTTTAGCAAAATGTTTACTTAATATTTTCTCTTTAGAATGCACCACTTATACCCAATATGTATGTTTTGTCTCAAATGTTTTAAAAAATGCAACCATTTTTCGAAAAAGTGGTAAAATATTTGAATTTTCAACGATCGATATCTCGAAAACTAAACATTTTTAGCAACATTTTAACTTAATATTTTCTCTTTAGAATGCACCATATATACCCAATATGCATGTTTTGTCCCAAGTTTTGTTTCAAGTTTCGTAAGAGCTAAAAAAAAAATTAAATTTTCAACGATCGATATATCGAAAGCTAAACACTTTTAGCAAAATTTTTACTTAATATTTTCTCTTTAGAATGCACTAGTTATTCCAAGTATGCATGTTTCGTCTTAAATTTTGTAAAAAATGCAACCATTTTTCGAAAAAGTGGAAAAATAGTTGAATTTTCAACGATCGATATCTCGAAAACTAAACATTTTTGGCAAAATTTTTACTTAATATTTTCTCTTTAGAATGCACCAGTTATACCCAATATACATGTTTTGTCTCAAGTTTTATAAAAAGTGCAACCATTCTTCGAAAGTGCTAAAATATTTGAAATTTCAACGATCGATATCTCAAAAACTAAGCATTTTTAGCAAAATGTTTACTTAATATTTTCTCTTTAGAATGCACCAGTTATACCCAATATGCATGTTTTGTCTCAAATTTTTTAAAAAATGCAACCATTTTTCTAAAAAGTGGTAAATTATTTGAATTTTCAACGATCGATATCTCGAAAACTAAACATTTTTGGCAAAATTTTTACTTAATATTTTCTCTTTAGAATGCACCAGTTATACCCAATATACATGTTTTGTCTCAAGTTTTATAAAAAGTGCAACCATTCTTCGAAAGTGCTAAAATATTTGAAATTTCAACGATCGATATCTCAAAAACTAAACATTTTTAGCAAAATTTTTACTTAATATTTTCTCTTTAGAATGCACCAGTTATACCCAATATGCATGTTTTGTCTCAAATTTTTTAAAAAATGCAACCATTTTTCGAAAAAGTGGTAAGTTATTTGGATTTTCAACGATCAATATCTCGAAAACTAAGCATTTTGAGCAACATTTTTACTTAATATTTTCTCTTTAGAATGCACCATATATACTCAATATGCATTTTTTGTCTCAAGTTTTGGAAAAAATGCAACCATTTTTCGAAAAAGTGGTAAAATATTTGAATTTTCAACGATCGATATGTCGAAAACTAAGCATTTTTAGCAAATTTTTTCCTTAATATTTTCCCTTTAGAATGCACCATAAAGTTTTGGAAAAATTGCTGCCATTTTTCTTAAGTGCTAAAATATTTAAATTTTGGAAGATCGATATCTCGAAAACTAAGGATTTTTAGCAAAATTTTTACTTAATATTTTCTTTTTAGAATGCACTACTTATTCCCAATATGCATGTTTCGTTTTAAATTTGAATTTTCAACGATCGATATCTCGAAAACAAAACATTTTGGGCATACTTTTTATTTAACATTTTCTCTTTAGAATACACTTTATATACACGATATGCACGTTGTATCTTAACTTTTATGAAAAATGCATTCATTTTTCGAAAAAAGGTAAAATATTTGAATTCTCAACGATCGATATCTCGTAAACTAAACTTTTTGAACAAAATTTTTATTTAACAATTTCTCTTTAAAATACACCATTTATTCCCAATATGCGTGTTTTGTTTTAAATTTTTTAAAAAATGTGGCCATTTTTCGAAAAATTTCCTTACTTTGGCACGACAAAATGGAGGAAAACAGCCCACATCCCGGTCTGGTGATTATTTTCGGCTAATGGGTCCACTAAATCGAATTAATGAATAGATGTTCAAAACCATCTTCGTAGGTTGGGAAATGTCGTCACGTTGGAGTTTTGGGGAGGATAACGACCCAAAACTCACATCAGAAGCTTGTACAACGTGGTTTGTGCATTACAATACTAATCCGATCGAAATCCTTTGACCAATTGTGTATAAAAAATTGACCTAAATAAATTAAAAAATAATGACTATTTTTCATGCGGCTGTAGAGTGCATGGAATAATAATATATTACAGGATGCAATTGCACATTTGACTTTGTATCTATTTAGTTTCATAAAATGGTAAATATTAATGAAATTGAGTAAATTTTTAGTTTGATATTTTACAAAAATGGAATCTTGTAGCACTCCTTTTTTATGACATTATATTGCGATGTTTATGGTAGTTTCGATACAGTACAATGTTTGGGTACTGTATAATATGCCTGGTACTGTATAATAAACATGTACTGTATAAACAACGGCGTTAGAATTTGAGGAAAAGTGGCAACGCTCGCATGCGGAAAGGATTATTAAAATTGAATTATTGTATTGAAATCAAATGATATTTTGGAAAAGAGTGCATACAACCACAAATACATATCGGAATTGTAAAAGGGTAATAGAATTACAGATTTTCCAAAAATGACCCTGAACTATCACTGTCCCGAAACAATGCGGTGGGTATGTAGATAGTTTGGGGACTGTCCCTGAACAATGCAAATGTCCCCATATGATGCGATACATGAAAAAAATGTCCTCAGACAATGCGATTGACATATATATATATATATATATATATATATATATATATATATATATATATATATATATATATATATATATATATATATAAGGGTGATTTGTTAAGAGCTTGATAACTTTTTTTTTAAAAAAACGCATAAAATTTGCAAAATCTCATCGGTTCTTTATTTGAAACGTTAGATTGGTCCATGACATTTACTTTTTGAAGATAATTTCATTTAAATGTTGACCGCGGCTGCGTCTTAGGTGGTCCATTCGGAAAGTCCAATTTTGGGCAACTTTTTCGAGCATTTCGGTCGGAATAGCCCGAATTTCTTCGGAAATGTTGTCTTCCAAAGCTGGAATAGTTGCTGGCTTATTTCTGTAGACTTTAGACTTGACGTAGCCCCACAAAAAATAGTCTAAAGGCGTCAAATCGCATGATCTTGGTGGCCAACTTACCGGTCCATTTCTTGAGATGAATTGTTCTCTGAAGTTTTCCCTCAAAATGGCCATAGAATCGCGAGCTGTGTGGCATGTAGCGCCATCTTGTTGAAACCACATGTCAACCAAGTTCAGTTCTTCCATTTTTGGCAACAAAAAGTTTGTTAGCATCGAACGATAGCGATCGCCATTCACCGTAACGTTGCGTCCAACAGCATCTTTGAAAAAATACGGTCCAATGATTCCACCAGCGTACAAACCACACCAAACAGTGCATTTTTCGGGATGCATGGGCAGTTCTTGAACGGCTTCTGGTTGCTCTTCACTCCAAATGCGGCAATTTTGCTTATTTACGTAGCCATTCAACCAGAAATGAGCCTCATCGTAAAGCGCGAAACACATTTCGAACCGAACACTGATTTTGGTAATAAAATTCAATGATTTGCAAGCGTTGCTCGTTAGTAAGTCTATTCATGATGAAATGTCAAAGCATACTGAGCATCTTTCTCTTTGACACCATGTCTGAAATCCCACGTGATCTGTCAAATACTAATGCATGAAAATCCTAACCTCAAAAGAATCACCCTTTATATATATATATATATATATATATATATATATATATATATATATATATATATATATATATATATATATATATATATATATATATATATATATATATATATATATATATATATATATATATATATATATATATATATATATATATATATATATATATATATATATATATATATATATATATATATATATATATATATATATATATATATATATATATATATATATTGGAAGATATCTGAACCGATATCTTCCAAAATCAATAGGGTTCTATTCTGAGCCAATACACATACTTGTGCCAAATTTGAAGTTGACTGGACTAAAACTGCGACCTAGACTTTGATTACAAAAATGTGTTCACGGACAGACGGACATGGCTACATCGACTCGGCAATCCACCCTGAGCATTTTTGCCAAAGACACCATGTATCTATCTACTCTCCTTCTGGGTGTTGCAAAGATATGCACTAACTTATAATACCCTGTTCCACAGTGTGGCGCAGGGTATAAAAATAAAAGTACGATAAATAAATGAGTGACTCAAATATGAACAGGCCGAATAAACCAATTTGTTTATCACGTATATTTTTCATTAATTCGTTGATTGTTGCAATCGCGGAAATGATTGAAGCCAGTTCAATAAAAAATGTTAACAATTTTCAGAACCGTAACCAGGTGGGTTTCTATATACCTATCTCGAGCCGAATTTTCATTAGGAACAATATATCAAAATCGATTATTTTTTGCTAAATTTCAAAACGACTAAAATTTAACTTTTTGTAATTTAAAAGTTTTTTTTTGTATTGTGATTACAATATCTTAATTATCCCTTAAGATGTGGTTAATAACCAAGACTTTTTGTGTTAACGATGTTGGTGTGAATATAGTATTGTATTGAGACATGGGACCATATTGCGTATACGTACTATATTAAGCGTAAGTAGCAAAATATAACTAATACGCATAGGTGTCCTGTATTACTATTGTGTAGTGTAATGAAAATTGTATATGCCATACAAAATACTTGGAATACATGCATAATTGTAGCATAATTCCCAACGTTTTAGAAACGTAAATAATTGCAAAAATAAAATAAAAGTTGATTTTCAAACACAAACAAAAGCAGCTGAATAAATATTAAAAAATTTTCAATTATTTTAGGTGTCTTAAAATATAAGAATATTAGAAGAAAACAAGTATATACGGCCGCAAGTTCGGCCAGGCCGAATCTTATGTACCCACCACCATGGATTGCGTAGAAACTTCTACGAAAGACTATCATCCAAAATCGAATTACTTGGGTTGTGGTATCTTAAAACTTCTTAACATCGTTTTCTAAATTGTGATTTAGTCCATGCATGGTATATATTAGACAAAAAAGTTATGTATAGTTAAGTCTACAAACAATTACGAATCGATATGGACTTTTTGTACGTAGAGAGCCAGAATTGAAATATGGAGGTCGCTTATATGGGGGCTATATACAATTATGAACTTGATATGGACCAATTTTTGTGTGATTGGGGATCGATTTATCTGAGGGCCATATATAACTATAGACCGATATGGACCTAGTTAGGCATGGTTGTTAACGACCATATACTAGCACAATGTACCAAATTTCAACTCACTCGGATGAAATTTGCTCCCCCAAGAGGTTCCAAAACCAAATCTCGGGATCGGTTTATATGGGGCTATGTACGATTATGGACTGATATGGACCACTTTTGGCATGGTTGTTAAATACCATATACTACCACCACGTACCAAATTTCAAGCAGATCGGATGAATTTTGCTTCTCCAAAAGGCACCGGAGGTCAAATCTGGGGATCGGTTTATATGGGAGCTATATATAATTATGGACTGATAGGAACCAATTCCTGCATGGTTGGTGGATACCATATACTAACATCACGTACCAAATTCCAACCGAATGGGAAGCATTTTGCTCTTCCAAGGGGCTCTGGAGGTCAAATCTGGGGATCGGTTTATATGGGGCCTATATATAATTATGGACCGATATCGACCAATTTTTGCATGGGAGTTTGAGGCCATATATTAACACCACGTACCAAATTTCAACTGAATCAGATGAATTTTGGTCTTCCAAGAGGTTCCGGAGGTCAAATCTGGTGATCGGTTTATATGGGGGCTATATATAATTATGAACCGATGTGGACCAATTTTTGCATGGTTGTTAGAGACCATATACTAACATCACGTACCAAATGTCCGCCGGATCGGATGAAATTTGCTTCTCTTAGAGGCCTCGCAAGCCAAATTTTGGGGTCCGTTTATATGGGGGCTATACGTAAAAGTGGACCGATATGGTCCATTTGCAATACCATCCGACCTACATCAATAACAACTACTTGTGCCAAGTTTCAAGTCGATAGCTTGTTTCGTTCGGAAGTTAGCGTGATTTCAACAGACGGACGGACGGACGGACGGACATGCTCAGATCGACTCAGAATTTCACCACGACCCAGAATATATATACTTTATGGGGTCTTAGAGCAATATTTCGATGTGTTACAAACGGAATGACAAAGTTAATATACCCCCCATCCTATGGTGGTGGGTATAAAAAGCAAACATTTTTGCTAGATTACATTTTCTTAAAATATGTTTGACAGCCTCAACTTTGCAATTATTAATTTAGAATTAAGTGATCCACATAATTTCAAATATATTAGGAATTGGTAGATTAAAAAGGTTCGCGCAAAGAACGATTTCAAACCCATAATTTAGTATACCACTTGAAGAAAAATATTGCCGATGTCCATCTGTTTTCAGATTTTATTATCTAAAGTCTAAACTAATAATTTCCCTAATTATTTTGTACCTTTCATAATGTAGAAATTGACAAATAATTAAAACTTTTTTTATTTCTCATCTGACCTCGATTTTATTGTCATTTAACTTTTATAATAATTTTACATATGCACCTACATAAAAATTTAAATTAATGTTTACATTAAATTATATTTCACAAAATGATGCCGTCCATTTAGTATTTTAATAAAGCTAATGACTAGAAGCCACAAAATAAATGGATTACCCAATTCAAACAAAAAAGAAAACATAGACAAAAACATGAGAAACACAGAAAACCAAAAAATGCTAAACCCAAGAACCAACCAACCAATCAACAATTAAATTACAATTAAATTGCATTTTTAAAAGTAAATTATTTTGCATATGCTATGCTTGGGTAGAAAGGTGGACTAACATGACAAATTATTGCATGGGAATTGTAATACTTTTTGAAAAAAAAAAAATCACACACACACACTTTTATAGCAAAGATATAAATTAAAGTGTACTGCTTTTTTTTAATCTCATGTGAATTTTGTTTGAACACTACCGGTAGACACTCGTAATCTATTCCTAAAAAAAAAGTTTACCAAAATATATGCTTTAGTAACCACCATTCTGGAAGCGATTATTTTCATCCACTCGGTAAAAACACAAAAATATAAACCCACAAAACTTTTATTCGGACAACAGTTTTTGGGACCTCAAATACTGCGAGACAAATGGCCAGTATGATATCACATAAAATTTTACATTTCACTTCCATAAAGTGTAAAGAACCGTTTACAAAACATTTAATTTCAATTTATCCTTTACGCTCAAAACATATGTATGTGGTCAACTTTTTGTAAAATAAATAAAACTTCTAACACAGTATTAAACAATTTAACTTTTGGGTTATAATGTATTTTCATATTTAGCAATTTTATAAAAACTAATCCGGACAATAGTGCGGAAGGACAGACATAATGCCGCGGATGTAGCAAAATTTAGTGTGTTCATTCACGGTTACATAAAATCGGATTATAACAATGAGACCAACAACAATACCGGCATAAGTCCAACATCGCTAGGTATTAAAAATAAACATTTTTGTGAATAATGAAATTTGATTTCGTTTATTTTCCTTATACCACTAGGTTGTGTAAGTTTTATGTTGATTGCTGTTGAAATTCAATTTTAAATATTCAGCATTAGTTGGACCGGCAACAGTAGCCGATAGTCTACTCTGTAAGCGTGTTACAATCAAATTCCAAAAATTGCTGGAAATTTGAATATTTTAAATTTAATTGGATGGTATTCACGCATATGCTATACTGCACCATTGGGCGTATTCATGTTATAATTAAGAGAGGTTAAACCACATTTTACTCATTCGTAATGGTCATTATAGCATATAATTATTCTTAAGTTTACTTTATTATTTCTTTCTGTAGGAATAACATTTTGAGAAAATTGTGTATAGAAATAAAATATTGACAAAATTTTCTATAGAAATAACATTTTGACAAAATTTTCTATAGAAATAACATTTTGACAAAATTTTCTATAAAATTTTGGGAACATTTTCTATAAAATTTTGGGAAATTTTTCTATAGAAAAATATTTTCTATAGAAAAATTTCTATAGAAATAAAATTTTGACAAAATTTTCTATAGATAAAAAATTTTGACAAAATTTTCTATAGAAATACATTTTTTTATTGTTGGTTTGTTCTTAAATCATATTTGTTTCTACCTATAGAAAATATAAATGCAAATAGAGATAAAATTTCGAAAAAAATTCTATAAAATTTGGGGAAAATTTTCTAAAAAATTTGGGGAAATTTTTCTATAGAAAAACAGTTTTTTTGAGAAAATTTTCTATGGAAATGTAATTTTGAGAAAATGTTCTATAGAAATAAAATTTTGAGAAACATTTCAATAGAAATACAATTTTGACAACATTTTCTATAGAAATACATTTTTTTATTGTTGGTTTGTTCTTCAATCATATTAGTTGGTTTGATCTCCTAGCGTTGACTAAACTACAACAGTAGCTTAGCCCGATATAGAAAGAAACTTGTATAAATAAATAAAATGTTGACAAAATTTTCTATAGAAATAAAACAAAATTTTCTATAGAAATGAAATTTTGACAAAATTTTATATAAAAATAAAATTTTGACAAACATTTTCTATACAAATAAAATTTTGACAAAATTTTCTGTAGAAATAAAATAAAATGTTCAGAAGATTTTCTATAGAGATAAAATATTTTATAGAAATAAAATTTTCAGAAAATGTTCTATAGAAATAACATTTTCTATAAAAAATAAAATTTTCAGAAAATTTTCAAGAAAAATTTTTTATAGAAAACAAATTTTGACAAAACTTGATAAAATTTTAAGAAAAATTTCTATAGAAATAAAATTTTCATGTAATTTTCTATAGAAATAAAATTTTCTATAGAAATAAAATTTTCTATAGAAATAAAATTTTCAGAAAATTTTCTATAGAAATAAAATTTTCTGAAAATTTTCAATAGAAATACAATTTTCAGAAAATTTTCTATAGAAAACAAATTTTTACAAAATTTGATAAAATTTTCTATACTAATAAACTTTTCTATAGAAATAAAATTTTCTGAAAATTTTATATAGAAAAAAACATTGTTGACAAAATTTTCTATAGAAATAAAATTTTGACAAAATTTTCTATAGAAATAAAATGTTCAGAAGATTTTCTATAGAGATAAAATTTTTTATAGAAATAAAATTTTCAGAAAATGTTCTATAGAAATAACATTTTCTAAAAAAAAAAATTTTCAAGAAAAATTTTTTATAGAAAACAAATTTTGACAAAACTTGATAAAATTTTAAGAAAAATTTCTATAGAAATAAAATTTTCTATAGAAATAAAATTTTCAGAAAATTTTCAATAGAAATAAAATTTTCAGAAAATTTTCTATAGAAAACAAATTTTTACAAAATTTGATAAAATTTTCTATACTAATAAACTTTTCTATAGAAATAAAATTTTCTGAAAATTTTATATAGAAAAAAACATTGTTGACAAAATTTTCTATAGAAATAAATTTTGACAAAATTTTCTATAGAAATAAAATTTTGACAAAATTTTCTATAGAAATAAAATTCCGAAACAAAATTCTACAAAAATAAAATTTTGAGATAATTTACTATAGAACTTAATTTTTGAGAAAATTTCATAGAGAAAGCAAATTGTCTATTGAAATAAAATTTCGAAACAATTTTCTATAGAAATAAAATTATGAGAATATTATCCATAAAATAAAATTTCGAAAAAAAAATCTATAGAAATAAATTTTTTGAGAAAATTTGCTATAGAACTAAATTGTTGACAGTAGTGGCTATAGAAAAAAATCTGGGCACAATTTTCTATAGAAATAAAATGTATGCATCCCAGCAAAAACTCCTATTACCAGGTATGAGTACAAGTATGCCTGCGCCAAATTAGTAAGAACTTCCTCGTACATATATCAGTAGTAATACTTTTACACGGGCATGACATTGGAGGAAAGTACTTCCGTGCAAGCATACTAGCAGTCGAAAAAAAGTACTTCTTCGCAAGCATACCAGCTCTCCAAAAATAATATCTTTACCATAAAGATACCCAAAAAGTGCGAACTCAACCCTGTTGTTTTGTAATCCAACACACTATACCACGCTCCACGACATGGATCTATTCAATTATGTTATTTTGTAATATAAATTATGTATTATACAACTTTAGAAAACAAAGATATAGTTTATTGGCAATTATTTTCTGAAATGTAATTTGGCATTACTTATCGCTACTATTAATGGTGCCCACTGTAGAGCCGAACCCGGACCTCTAGATATGATTTTGATTACCGGTATTAATAGAATGAATCACTTTTTGCCTACACAGGTACGTTATTATTTTTAAATCCCAGGTAATACTGCAAGTAGTAACTTTTTGATTACCGGTAGTACTGAAAGAATCACTAGTGCTTACCCAGTTTTTGCTGGGATATTAAGAAATATGCAATGCAAGCCCCACATGCCAGCAATCTATTTAATGTCTTTACATTCCTTATCGAAAAAAATTTTCGAATTTATTAAATTTCTTAATCCCTTGTGTATGATCACAAATTCTTCTTGCTCAATAAACTCGATTTTTATCCATTTCTCAAATATCTTAATGGTAGAAACTTTATAATATTTAAACTGGAAAGTTTTTTCCTATTGTTTTTAGTTGTTGTCCTCAATTGCTCTTATAGAGAAACAAATACTTCTCTTGTTGCATTCGTTGAAACATCCACAGAAAAGTTTGCATAGCTCTTGGGGCCAAAGGTGTTCGAGTATATATGTTAGTGTCAATAAAGTTTTGCAAGTATGCATACTCGTATGTACACCTAAGGAATATGAGTGTCAATGCAAATACACATGGCGACCTCGGCACACACATTACAGCGTATACTCTGTACCAGCGTACGAAAACAAACAAAACAAAACGTTTCCAATTGTTTCGTTTCGTACAATCCACATGTCCAAAACGAAACAAAACGAAAACCTGACATAACGGCACTTGCCTTTCGTTTTGTATTGTTTTTGTTCGTGAGTGGAAACCAAACCTAAACTGAAAAGTACTGTGGTGCTTAGTAAAATATAGGAAACAAAACGGTACACATTAAATGCAAACGTTTCGCAAACGTTTGCTCATTCGTTAAGTCCTTACAAGAAGAAAAATCTTGAATTTTATTTTTATACCCATCACCACTACTGTGGCATAGGGTATAATAAGTTTGTGCATTTGTATGTAACGCTTTGGTAACGATTGGTCTCAGAAAAGTCTGAAACCAATCGTTTAGTATACCGATCGTCTTAGAATGAAATTCTGAGTCGATTTAGCGATGTCCGTCTTTATATCCATCCGTCTGACTGTATATGTAATTTTGTGTGCAAAGTACTGCTCGCAATTTAAGTCGGGTCGTTCTCAAATTTGGCACAGAATTTCACTTTGGCTCAAAAACAATCGCTATTGATTTTGAAAAAAAAAAATCGGTTCATATTTAGATATAGCTGCCATATATATTTTTCACCGATCTGGTCATAATTGACGTATTTATCATCGTCTTTTCTTAAAATTTCGGACAGCCAATTGGTTTGCGGCTCTCGTAATATCTGCAAAATATCAGCTAAATCAATTCCGATTTAGATATAGCTCCCATATATATCTTTCGTCCGATTTGCACTTATGTAGCATCAAAAGCCAGAGTCTTGCCCTGATTTGCTTCAAATTTTACACAGGGCGTACGGTTAATAGTTCCGATTTAGATATAGCTCCCATATATATCTTTCGCCCGATATGGACTTATATGGCCCCAGAAGCCAAAGTGTTATTCTAATTTGCTTGAAATGTTGCACTAGGAATACAATTAGTAGTGTAGTCAAGTGTGGTAAATTTTACTTAAATCGGTTCAGATTTAGATATAACTCCCATATATAGAATTCGCCCAATTTGGATTAGTATGACTACAGAGGCAAAAGTTTTACTCTGATTTACGTGAAATTTTGCAGAGGGAGTAAAATTAACATTCTAACTACGCTTGCTAAGTTTTGTTTAAGTCGGTTCAGATTTTGATATATCTCCCGAATATATCTTTCGACCGATTTAGACGTTTTACCCCTATTTACTTGAAACTTTGCATAGGGAGTAAAATTAAGGTTCTGGATATGCATGCTTATTTTGGTTGAAATCGGTTCAGATTTTGATGTAGCTCCCATACATGATTTTGATATAGCTCCCGTACATGTAACTTTTAAAGAATTTCTGTTCACATTCTTCTTCTGTTCACATTCTTATCAGGGTGCGTATTTTTAAGATGACGCTCCAAATTACCGGCATGCCCACATAAAGTTTTACGGCAGTCTTCATTGTTACATATAAATGTTTTATTTTGATTGTCATACTCAAATAGTTGTCGTAATATACCATTTTTTGGACGCGGCATGATCGTACGAAGACACGGAGTACACTGATTTCACGTATTGGTTATGTCCCGTTGTTGTCATCGTTTCGCTCAGCAAACGTTTGCAAACGTTTTATTGCCGTTTCGTTACCGAACGAAACAACAAAACGACACAAATCCAAAGAGCATTAAAGCAATCGTTCCGTTTCGTCTCTTTTGCTTTTGAAATGTTTGTTGTTTTGTTTGTGACTACGTACAAAACGATTGACGAAAATTGAAAAGTTTGTGACTTTAAATGATACGTACCTCAATCGTTTCGTTTGTTTTCGTACACTGCTCTGTACAACGCCTGTCTAAGTAACAGTGACAGTAACTTTAGTAACCCTTATTTGTTAGACCTTAGTGGTGAATACAACAATTTAGGGCCCCATAGAGGACCCAAAAAGGCCGGACCAGTGTTTTATGAAAGATAGGATTTTTCCATTTCAACGCGAACATATTTAAACTTCTTCCCCTTCGTCCATCTTTACATTACAGTTTGTTGAAAATATGCTATTGGTGTTTTGGGGGGGTTTCAGAACCAAATAAATGTTAGGCAGACGCATATGTGTGTACGAATATTCATTACACAGAAAAAATATCATCAATATGTTTCCAATTAACAAATTTTAAGACATAAATTATTACAAATTAACTTTTTAATCAAATTAAAAATAAAATCAATTAGTGATTGACAATTTGTTTAACTTTCAATTAAAATATTATCTCAATTTATTTTTTTATTAAATAAAAAAAATCGTCCATCTTTACTTCATAGTTTGTTGCACATCTGCTGTTGGTGTTTTGGGCTTGTGGAGGGGTTTCAGGACCAAACTAAATAAATGTTAGACAGGCCCTTATGTGTATAAGAATATGCATTACACGAAATAAAATTATCATCAAAATATTTCAAATTATAAATTGACTAAAGTTGAAGACATAATCAATTAAAAATTAACTGAGACAACTTTTTAAAATAAAATTAAATTGAAAAATAAAATCAATTAATGATTGGAAATCTTTATGCTTTCAATTAAAATGAAATCTAAATTAAAATTTCAATGAAATAAAAAAATAATTCCAATTAAAAATTGCATACATATTTTTCATGGGGTCAATTAATTTTGACAATAAATAAATTTTCACAATAAATAAAAAAAATAAATGTAAAATTCTCTTATAAAATTAGAAGCAAGGTAAATGTAACATAATTATAAATAAATTAATAATAAATAAATAATTGATAGTTTCAATTGAAAAAATTGAGTTTTGACAAAAACTACTTAAAAAGTTTTATTGTTTCGATTAAAATTTTAAATACCGAGAAAATCTATTAATTTTTAATCAAGTATATATTTTATTTCTAATAGTTAACATTTTAATTAAATAAAAAATATTTCAAATTAAAAATTAAATTTTTTTTCACTTACTACAGTGATAACTCAGTTTATAGTTTACAAGCTTACAAAAGTGCATTGATCTATTACATTCAGACATACAGTAATTCGTGATGGAATCACGGTTGCTATACGCGTAAAAAATAATGTAACAAAATTTTAGGAAAATTCTACCAAAAATCTACGAATGTTAGATAACCTTATTTTTGGACTATTTGATCGAATTTTGACATTGCTATGGCAAAAATGGGTTTCTTTCAAAGAGGTTATTAAAAATTTAAAA
Organism: Haematobia irritans; assembly: GCF_050003625.1. Classification (NCBI taxonomy): domain Eukaryota; kingdom Metazoa; phylum Arthropoda; class Insecta; order Diptera; family Muscidae; genus Haematobia; species Haematobia irritans. The sequence continues at coordinate 182,914,049 of NC_134399.1, forward strand.
TGATATAAATAATTTAATAATAACTAAATAATTGAGAGCCTTAATAAAAAATTAAATTTTTCAATGGTTTATTAAATTTTGACTCAAATTCAAAATAATTATATTCGGGAAATTCACAAAAAAGTATAAACTCTTATAAAATTAGAAGAATATTATATCATATAAAGGTCAAATAATTATAAATAAATAAATAATTGATAGCCACAATTAAAAAATTAATTGAAACAATTTAACAATTTCACTACCGAAATAAACCTAATGATAAAAACTTTTATTATACCCTCCACCATAGGGGGGTATATTAACTTTGTCATTCCGTTTGTAACACATCGAAATATTGCTCTAAAACCCCATAAAGTATATATATTCTGGGTCGTGGTGAAGTAGTTGTTATTGATGTAGGTCGGATGGTATTGCAAATGGGCCATATCGGTCCACTTTTACGTATAGCCCCCATATGAAGGGACCCTCAGATTTGGCTTGTGGAGCCTCTAACAGGAGCATATTTCATCCGATCCGGCTGAAATTTGGTACATGATGTTGGTATATGGTCTCTAACAGCCATGCAAAAATTGGTCCACATCGGTCTATAATTATATATAGCCCTCATATAAACCGATCCCCAGATTTGGCATGCGGAGCCTCAAAGGGAAGCAAATTTCATCCGATCAGGCTGAAATTTGGTACATGGTGTTGGTGTATGGTCTCTACCAACCGTGCAAAAATTGGTCCACATCGGTCCATAATTATATATAGCCCCCATGGTTAGGTTAGGTTAAAGTGGCAGCCCGATTAAGATTCAGGCTCACATAGACTATTCAGTCCATTGTGATACCACATTAACTAAAAGTACCTATTACATATGGGCACTTCTAGTTTTAACCGCTGAACCTTCTTGATTATTTTTCTTTGTTGAACCAACCAGATTGTTCCAAAAATATTAGCAGACTGCTTAAGTTAACGTTTTCCAGATCCGCCAGTAATCTGAAGCTATATGCTCCTAAAAGTTGCTTGCGCTTTACACAAAATGCAGGACACTCACACAAGAGGTGTTTAATTGATTCTTTTTCCTCCGCATCATGACAGCTCATACAATAGTCATTATACTTCGCGCCAATAGTTTTTGCAAAATCTCCTATCAGGCAGCGACCCGTTATAGCAGATATCAGGAGTGATACCTGACGTCTCGAGAACATTAGCATATCTAGTGTGCGGTTTAAGTTGAAATGGGGCCATATTTGCTTGGTGTCGTTACAACCCTTGCAATTCTCCCATCGAACATTTGCCATCATAACAGCCTTCTCACGCAGCATGAGCTTGCAGGTAGCTAGGGGCATACCAACAAATTCTAGTTCCCCTGGAATATGTAAGGTAGTCCCTAGCCTTGCCAACTCATCCGCTTCGCAGTTCCCCGGAATGTTCCTATGGCCAGGCACCCATATTAGGTGAATATTGTACTGCTCAGCCATCTCATTGAGAGATTTGCGGCAATCGATGGCCATTTTCGAGTTGAGGAACACAGAGTCCAAGGATTTTATTGCAGGTTGACTGTCTGAGTATATATTAATGCCCACATTTTTTGGAACATTACTTCTCAGCCAATTCGCCACCTCTCTTATTGCTAATATTTCAGCCTGAAAAACACTACAGTGATTAGGTAATCTTTTCGCTATTTGAAGTTCCAGATCATTAGAATATACTCCGAAACCCACTTGTCCATCCAATTTGGAGCCATCAGTGTAGAAATCTATATATTATTTATTCCCCGGGGTATGTGTGCACCACGCCTCACTGTTGGGGATTAGAGTCTCAAACTTTTTGTCGAAAAGTGGACTCGCCAAAGTGTAATCCACTACGTTAGGCACATCTGACATTATTTTGAGGACAGAACTGTGACCGTAACCATTTTCCGACCACAGCGATAGTTCGCGCAACCGCACAGCCGTTGTTGCAGCTGACTGTTTGGCCAAAATGTCTAAAGGCAATAGATGCATCATGACATTAAGGGAATTTGTTCCTGTCTTGCTGAATGCGCCTGAAATACACAAACACGCCATACGCTGAACTTTATCTAAACCAGTCGGTTTCTGAAGTGCCGGCCACCAGACTACAACACCATATAGCATTATAGGTCTAACCACTGCCGTGTATAGCCAATGCACAATTTTTGGTTTTAGTCCCCACTTTTTTCCTATTGCCTTTTTGCACGAGTACAAAGCTACAGTTGCCTTCCTCGCCCTTTCTTCAATATTAAGCTTAAAGTTCAGCTTCCTGTCCAAAATAACGCCAAGGTATTTTGCACAATCACCAAAGGGAATTTCAATACCCCCTAAGGAAATAGGCCTAACCGTGGGAGTTTTGCGATCTTTGCAGTACATGACTAATTCTGTCTTTGCAGGATTTACCCCAAGACCATTGTCTTTCGCCCATTGTTCAGTCATCCGGAGGGCCCTCTGAATAATATCTCTGATTGTGGATGGGAATTTTCCCCTGACTGCCAGAGCTACATCATCTGCGTATGCCACCACTTTTATCCTTTCTTTTTCTAGAATAACCAGAAGGCTATTTATAGCAACATTCCAAAGAAGAGGTGATAGAACTCCTCCTTGGGGAGTGCCTCTGTTCACATACTTTTGTATGTTTGCTTGTCCTAGTGTGGCTGAAATACGTCTCTTCATTAGCAGTTCGTCTAACAGCCTGAGTATACATGGATCAACATTCAGAGTTGTCAGTCCATTTAATATCGAGCTCGGATGGACATTATTGAACGCCCCTTCGATGTCTAGAAACGCCACGATTGTGTATTCTTTGACAGATAGTGAGCTTTCAATAAAGCTGACTAGTTCATGTAGTGCGGTCTCAGTAGACCTGCCCTTCGAGTATGCATGCTGTCGTTTCGAGAACAAACTTGAATCGATGCTAGTTCTAAGATAAATATCTATCATCCTCTCCAGAGTCTTAAGTAGGAATGAGGATAAACTGATTGGTCGGAAATCCTTCGCCCTCGAGTGAGAGGCTTTTCCCGCTTTAGGTATGAAAACGACTTTTGTTTCCCTCCACTTTCCTGGGATATATGATAAGTTGATACATCCTTTATATATCACCGACAACCAGGGGATAATTTTGTCAGTTACAGCTTGTAACTCCGCCGGAGTAATTCCATCAGGTCCAGGGGATTTGAATGGTCCAAAGCTATTTAGCGCCCATCTTATTCTAGTTTCCGATACAATGTCCTCGACAGGAAACGACCGCTGAGCAACTGTGGCACCGCCAGTACATGGTTCAACCGTCTGATTTCCAGGAAAATGTGTGTCCAATAGTACCTCCAGCGTCTCCTCACTGGACGTTGTCCAATTGCCCTCCGATGTTTTAATGAAACCTGGAGCGGAGTTGGTGGATGCTAGAACCTTCCGTAGTCTGGAAGCCTCGGACGTATTCTCAATACTGCTGCAGTAAGCATTCCAAGAGTTATGCTGAGCCTTTCTCAGTTCTCGCTTGTATCCTCTCAGATTCTTCTTGTAAGCGTCCCAGTCCTCAGGGGCTCTGGTGGACTTTGCCTTGTTAAAGAGCTTCCTGCAGGATTTCCTCATATTACTTATTTCCGTAGACCACCATGGTGGTCGATGTTTCCCCCTTGGCTTTCCTCTAGGGCATGCAGCTTTCAGTGAGATGTTGAAGGCCTTAGTAATCCGCTCCACTGCGTGTTCGATATCTTGCACATTTCTCATATTTGTCTCTGTTATTTCCGGTATCATCATATTGAACGATTCCCTATACCTATTCCAGTCAGCTTTCCTAACATTTGGCGGAAATATGATCTTGGTGATATGAACATCAAATTTAAAACTGATGTAGCGATGATCTGAGAAGCTGTGTTCACTTAAAACCTGCCACTCAGATATCATTTCATTCAGTTCTTGCGAGGCCAAGGTGATGTCCAAAACCTCTTGCCTGTTTTTAGTGACAAAGGTTGGGACATCTCCCTTGTTGCAAACTACCAGATTAGTACGCAAAATAAACTCTATTAGCGACTCTCCCCTTGCATTAGTATCACTACTTCCCCATATACTATGATGTGCATTCGCATCGCATCCCATAATGAGTTTCGTCTTTGTTTTCAGTGACTCCTCCACTAAGGTCTTAACGGCATATGGAGGCATCTCCCTGTCATGTCCCATGTAGACCGAAGATACCCAATATTTGCATTTGGCTATTTCTAAACTTGCAACGACAGTGTCTGTATTGCACATTGAAGGAAGCAGAAACAAGTTGAGCTCGTTTTTAGCAATTATACAGGCTCGATTTACATCATTACCAGTATACTGCAATAGTTTGAACCCCGGAGTACTTAATTCACATATTTTGTTTCTATAAACATATGGTTCTTGAATAAGAACTATGTCTATGTCCTCTTTCATCAGGAGAACTTTTAAGGCAGCACATGCAGCCTTACAATGATGAAGATTTATCTGGAGGATCCGTAGGACCATCGAGATTTTCAACAACCGTCACATCAGCCGTTTCAATCGAGTCATCAAGAATGTCCTCTTCAGAGATATCGGTGACTCTCGCAATAACCATAGGTTCAACTTTGGTGAGTTCTGAGCAGCGTTGCCAATTTAGCTTTTTTCCCGCTAGATTTGGCTTTTTTTGAAGGCGTTTAGCGGGAAAAAATGTATTTAGCTTTTAGCTTTTTTTCTGGCTTTTTTTCATGTTTCGACATGTTTCTATTGAAATATGGATAAATCGGCGTTTGTATCTAAGCCTTTCTGCAAGTATAAGGGTTTCCACATATTTCAAAGCTCAGTTGAAACATTAATAATGAGTCCAGCCATTATGCGTGCATTTTTGTAGCAAATACACCTTGTTGTAAAGTTTTTTCATTATATACATAAAAGTTATCGTAAACTTTAAATCTACTATTACCATACAAATTTGTTAGATAAACTGTCAGTAAATTATTGGGAATATTATCATTTGACTCGTTTATCCTTTTTATGTTATTATAATATTCTAAAGTTATTACGATATTATTAAATTAAAATAGTAGATGTGAATAGCTTTGTGCACTGAAAAAAATATTGTCGTCTCCTTAAAATACGAACGCGAATTTTGGTTATAATAGCATTTGTGAATTTCTTTTATATAAACTGTTTTCCTTGTCCAAAAGACGATAAAGTCGTTTTGTCCTTACAATTAAGTGATTCAACTTAAAAATGGGTATGTTTTCATGAAAGAAGGAAGAATTAATGAAAAAGTCTTTAAATGTGAGGAGTTTTTGCATGTTAACCACAAACCAAAATAGCGTTCAAAAATAGAAGATGTTTTTTTGGTTTTATTTTAAAAACGTATATATACAATAATTTCTACTTGAAGTCGAGTCTGAATTTGGAAATTTAAGTTGGCGTTAGCACGTTTTTAAAGCACTTTGATAGCTCATGAAAAAAAGGAAAATGTTTTTACTGGGAAATGTAAACTATAGGAATTTTCTACAATTTAAATAAAAGTAATGTATTTCGAATTTTTCACAATTTCAAATCCAAACTAAAATTTTATTTAAAAAAATGACAAATCATTTTTTTACCAAATCCAAAGCATGATTAGATCATTTAATATTTTAAAATAACAAGTAAATAAAATAGAGGTGTTGGGAAGGTAGCTCCCACAAAACGAAGGACTTCCAGTAAAAAATTTGTGATAGTAATCAAAATGTATCGAATACGCAAACAGAGCTAATATGCCTTAGATATTGTTACAGTCTCACAGAAGTGGAATTAAAATGAAAATAATATGCATTGTAAGTGAAATAAAGCCTTTAAGTTTGTTAAATTTCAATCAAAAATGTGACTTTTGAAACAAAAAAATTTAGCTTTTTTTCTAGCTATTTTTTTAGCATTTTTTAGCTTTTTTTAGCTATTTTTTTGGGCAAATCTAGCGGTTTTTGGTGAAACAATTCTGGCAACGCTGGTTCTGAGGCAGTAGAAGCCTCCTCACGCATACGGTATCTATCCATGTCTTCAAATGTCTTGGTATCCCCCTCGACTTCGCAAGAGGATCCGCTAGCCCCCATATAAACCGATCCCCAAATTTAGCTAGCGGAGCCTCAAAGAGAAGCAAATTTCATCCGATCTGGTTCAAATTTGAAACTTGGTGTTACTATATGGCCGCTAACAACTATACGAAAATTGTTCCATATCGGTCTATAATTATATATAGCCGATTTGTCAAAATTTTCTTTTTATAGAAAATTTTGTGAAATTTTATTTCTATAGAAAATTTTGTTAAAATTTTATTTTTATAGAAAATTTTGTCAAAATTTTATGTCTATAGAAAATTTTGTCAAACTGAATTATATACGTATTTGATCGATCTTTTTTGATTAAATATAACCACGTATGGACTTACATACAATTTAGAAGACGGTGTTAAGAGGTTTTACGATACCTTGCCATCGGCAAGCGTTATCGCAATTTAAGTAATTCGATTGTGTATGGCAGTGTTTAGAAGAAATTTCTACGCAATCCATGGTGGAGGGTACATAAGATTCGGTCTGGCCGAACTTATGGCCGTACATACTTCTTTTTCTACTGATTTTACTTGTACTAACAGCATGTAGAACAAAAATTGTCATTTTGACAAAACCTACCTCAATTACTTCGAGAGCTATATGAGCTTGTTCCGAAAACTTGATTATTGAATTGTGGCCAAATGGCCTTACGAAAATAAGCGCTATTTGGCCTATAATATCTTTCAAAGTGTGAACATAATACAAAAAAGAACCCGTAAAAGTATCAGCTATAGTTTTTGTTCCATTTACTAGAAACATACAGTACAAAAATTGTCTAAAATTTTCGTATTTTTCGTTTATTGTTAAAGAAGTTTATAAAAATGTATTTTAGACCTCACCAATATGGACAATTTTTACGACTTATTTAGATTAAAGCCTCTACTTTAAAATAACATCGAGAAATAAATCGAAACTAAGTGGCAAAATAGAATTTGGTGTCTTTTTCGAATGTCGTTCTATGTGGCATCGTTAGTGAAATGGTTAATTAAAATTTTTTGGGGAAAAATTAATTTTAATTGTCTATTAAAATTTTAAATGCTGAAAAAATTATTATTTTTTTAATCAAGTATATTTTTTTATTTCTAATTAATTCTGTGATTGATACTTTCATTACGATGATTGAAGCACTTTCAATTTAAAATTTAATTTCTTTATTGAATCCAAAATTTTTGTCTGTGCAGTTGGCATATGTATGAAATTTTTGGCAACTCTTTTGTGTAGTGGTTCTTTAGAGGTAAATCCATACTTGGACATTGCTGATATTAAATTTGGGTTTATAATTAAAAATTTCGAAACCATTCAGAGTGAATTGAAAGAATACAAACTTTAGTGCAATTTTGACATTTAACAAATTTCGCAAAACTGTTTATAGCTGTTAAAAAAATTTCACAAAAGTTTCCTATAGCACGTTCTCGTTAAGGTAACTTAATGTCAGGTTTTTGATATGAATTTCTCTTGGCCTTTTAATATGAAGTGAAAACTTTCATAGCTACAAAGAAGTTGATTGAAAGGTAAACCTTAATGCATCAGGAAATTTCAGCACTTTGACATTACGAGTATGTCTTGCTATTGACACTTCAAATCTCTTCCATCATTGACTTATGGATTTTTTTCCGGCACCACATTTGTTTGCCAGCACCATATCAATGGTATTGGAAAAAAAGTAAGAGGGCGTTGGAAAATTTTCCCATTTGCACAATTCAATTCAATTCCCATTCCCGTCATCAATTCTAGAACATGACTTTCCGTTTTTTATACCCTCCACCATAGGATGGGGGTATATTAACTTTGTCATTCCGTTGGTAACACATCGACATATTGCTCTAAGACCCCATAAAATATATATATTTTGGGTCGTGGTGAAATTCTGAGTCGATCTGAGCATGTCCGTCCGTCCGTCTGTTGAAATCACGCTAACTTCCGAACGAAACAAGCTATCGAAATATTGCTCTAAGACCCCATAAAGTATATATATTCTGGGTCGTGGTGAAATTCTGAGTCGATCTGAGCATGTCCGTCCGTCCGTCTGTTGATATCACGCTAACTTCCGAACGAAACAAGCTATCGACTTGAAACTTGGCACAAGTAGTTGTTATTGATGTAGGTCGGATGGTATTGCAAATGGACCATATCGGTCCACTTTTACGTATAGCCCCCATATAAACGGACCCCCAAATTTGGCTTGTGGAGCTTCAAAGAGAAGCAAATTTCATCCGATCCGGCTGAAATTTGGTACATGGTGTTAGTATATGGTCTCTAACAACCATGCAAAAATTGGTCCACATAGGTCCATAATTATATATAGCCCCCATATAAACCGATCCCCCCATTTGGCTTGCGCATCTTCTAAAAGAATCAAATTTCATCCGATCCGGCTGAAATTTGGTACATGGTGTTAGTATAAAGGGTGATAGGTCAAAATTTGGTCAAGGGAATACGCGTGTAAATCGGTGAAATCGTTTATTTAAAAAATCAAATTAAATTTATTTTTCAAGTTCAATTAGTATAAAATTCAGGAAAAATGTTCAGTTAGGCTTTCGCTTTTCCAAATCCGAATTGCCGGGCCTCACGCTTGACACCTGCCATCAGATTTTGTACATCCACCTTGTCCACTTCTTCGCTACAGAAAGCCAGTTTGCCTTGAACTGCTGCTCGTCCTTAGCAGTTTTTTGGTCTTCTTTAGGTTCCGCTTGACAATAGCCCAGTATTTCTCAATTGGGCGGAGCTCTGTCGTGTTGGGAGGGTTCTTGTCCTTGGGAACCACCTGCACGTTGTTGGCGGCGTACCACTCCATGGCCTTTTTACCGTAATGGCAAGATGCCAAATCCGGCCAAAACAGTACGGAACAACCGTGTTTCTTCAGGGAAGGCAGCAGACGTTTATTCAAACACTCTTTCACGTAAATTTCTTGGTTGACAGTCCCGCTTTTCAAGCCACAGGTATAAAACTCCTGTCCCGGAAGCTGCTTGTAGTCGGCTTTGACGTAGGTTTCGTCGTCCATTACCACGCAGTCAAACTTCGTCAGCATCGTCGTGTACAGCCTCCGGGATCGCGCTTTGGCCGTCGTATTTTGTTTATCATCGCGATTTGGAGTTACTACCTTCTTGTAAGTCGATAGTCCGGCTCGTTTTTTGGCTCGATGCACGGTTGTAGACGATACACCAAGCTTATTTGCGGCATCTCGGAGAGAGAGGTTAGGGTTTCGCTTGAAACTACCGGCAACTCTCTTTGTCGTCTCAGCCATAGATAATAGAAATACATAGATGTCCCACTCTTCTCTTTAAAAAAAATGTGTCAGTTCCAAAAATTAATTTTCTGACATTTCGTTTTGTTTTTTTTTTTCGTTAAGAGAGATTCTTTTGTATTCGTTGTCCATTCACAATTAATTTTTTATGAGGAGTTTTTTTTTTATTACAGAACACCCTGTTGTGTTAAAAAGAGTACCAAAAATCTCTCAATTCTCTTGATTTTCTTCGTTTATTCTTAATCTTCGGAACTGTCAAACTTAGTTTGACACCCATGGGACATCTATGTATTTCTATTATCTATGGTCTCAGCGGTTTCCGGTTTTCGATTTCCCCCCGATCCAGACTTCCTGGCTGTCGACAAACGTTCCCCAAACACTTTAATTACATTTGTAACGGTTGATTTGGCAACTTTTAGCGATATTGCCAGCTTTGAGTGCGAGTAGCTCGGATTTTCGCGATGCGCGAGCAAAAGTTTGATACGCTGCTCTGAAGAGTGAATTCCAAAACCAAAATAGGAGCAATGTTCTACACACACACACCTTCAAAATGAGGGGTGTTCAGGTTTTTTAAATGCAAAATTGAAAGAAATACGTCAAGTTTATATTGACCAAATTTTGACCGTATCACTCTTTATGGTCTCTAATGACCATGCAAAAATTGGTCCACATCGGTCCATAATTATATATAGCCCCCATATAAACCGATCACCAGATTTGACCTCCGGAGCCTCTTGGAAGACCAAAATTCATCTGATTCAATTGAAATTTGGTACGTGGTGTTAATATATGGCCTCAAACACCCATGCAAAAATTGGTCAAAATCGGTCCATAATTATATATAGGCCCAATATAAACCGATCCCCAGATTTGACCTCCGGTGCCATTTGGAGAAGCAAAATTCATCCGATCTGTTTGAAATTTGGTGCGTGGTGGTAGTATATGATATATAACAACCATACCAAAAGTGGTCCATATCAGTGCATAATCATATATAGCCCCCATATAAACCGATGCCGAGATTTGGTTTTGGAGCCTCTTAGAGGAGCACAGTTCATCCGAGTCAGTTGAAATTTGGTATATTATGCTAGTATATGGCCGTTAATAACCATGCCTAACTACCTGTCTATAGTTATATATAGCCCTCAGATAAATCGATCCCCAATCACACAAAAGTTGGTCCATATTAAGTTCACAATTGTATATAGCTCCCATATAAGCGATCCCCATATTTCAATTCTGGCTCTCTACGTATCGTGCAAAAAGTCCATATCGATTCGTAATTATTTGTAGTCTTACCTAGACATAACTTTTTTCTCTGATATATACCACATATGGACTACCTCACAATATAGAAAACGATGTTAAGAAGTTTTAAGATACCACAACCCAAGTAATTCGATTGTGGATGGCAGTCTTTCGTAGAAGTTTCTACGCAATCCATGGGGAGGGTACATAAGATTCGGCCTGGCCGAACTTACGGCCGTATATACTTGTTTTTTTTTTTTTTGCACTTTAAACACACATTCAGGAAAAAATAAATCCACAAATAGAAAATGTTTGTACTCATAGGCCATTGACAACAATGGTCCTCCATTTCCTCTTCAATAGAGTGTGTGTGTGTGTGGGAACGGTAGAAGAGAAGACTACGAGTATTAAATCAAATATAAAACATTTATTGATTTGATTTCTATTTACCCCCTCAAACCAGTAAGGGAGCAATCATCAGCACCCTTGTCATCATCATCATCATCATGAAGGCCTAGCAAAACATGATGTTTTCAAAGCAGAGGTGTGCACGTGACACCAAATTGTCGAACATTTTCGTGACTCACGCGTTAACCAAACAAATGTCGTGCGTGAGTCACGAAAATAGTATCTTCATGAGTGTGCGTGAGTAACGAATTTCGGAAAAACACGCTAACGAAAATAATCCCGCTTACGAACATAAAAAGCTTACGAGTTCAATTCATATATAATTTTAGTGACACATCCCAAGTGTAAAAAGTTTTATAATGCTCTCGATTTTAATCTTACTCATAGTTTCAGTCAGGTTCTATAGGTAAATTACTCATAAAATTATTCGTGAGTCACGATATTTTTCGTGAGTTAGGTTAGGTTAGGTGGCAGTCCGATGTATCAGGCTCACTTAGACTATTCAGTCCATTGTGATACCACATTGCTGAACTCCTCTCTTATCACTGAGTGCTGCCCGATTCCATGTTAAACTCAATGACAAGGGACCTCCTTTTTATAGCCGAGTCCGAACGGCGTTCCACATTGCAGTGAAACCACTTAGAGAAGCTTTGAAACCCTTAGAAATATCACCAGCATTACTGAGGTGGGATAATCCACCGCTGAAAAACTTTCTGGTGTTCGGTCGAAGCAGGAATCGAACCCACGACCTTGTGTATGCAAGGTGGGCATGCTAACCATTGCACCACGGTGCGTCACGACATTTAAAAAGATTTTAGTGCGTGAGTACAAATGTTCTTTTCGTGAGCGTGCGTGAATAAGATTTCTCCGTCGTGAGTATGCGTTAGTATGCGTGAGCGTGAGTAAAATATTACTCACGTGCACACCTCTATTTCAAAGCCGTTGGTGGTTTTCCCCAGCATGTGCTGGTAACACAAATGGGTTTTTTTCTAAAAACCAGAGGTTTAATTTTCCATAATAATCAAATTTAGATACTCATGAAATTTTATTTTGAAATGCGGAAATTTAAAATCTAATTTAATTCAATTTGAAAATAGAAATTTTCGTTACAAATATAAAGAATATATTTTTTTAATAATTCATCTTAATTTGGCATCCCTATTTAATTTCTTTGTAACTGTGCTTTGCTAAAAGCAGAGCATAGGCAATTATTCACATGAATTGTATGCATACAAAATATTTATAAAAAAGCCCATTGATATCATCAAGTATTTGAATTCCGTTCAAATAACTTTGATATCTTTGAGTATTTCAATATTACACTAAAATTTAAAATTTTTAAAATAACTAGAAACAATTGCATCTTCATCATGAGTGGAAGAGTAATAAAATTGGATTGGGCGTATTTCTTTGAATTTAAGTAATTACAAGTGGATGTTTATAAAATAATAATTTAACTTATTTGAATTATAAACGAACTAGGGTTAAGGGATATTGAATATGAGACCGATGATTTTTGTAATTTTTGCTTCAGAATCCGGTAGTTGGTCCCTTAGTGCCTGGAGTAGCGGACTGCCACATGTCCGTGAAAATAAAGTTAACTTTAAAATTTATGATAACATTGTCTTAACGTTAACAGAGCGTTAACAGTGCTCTGCTAAGTGCTTAACAGAGAAAAAATAAAGTTAACTTTAAAAAGAACAAATAGTTAAAATAAAAAAACGATCATTGTGCCAAAACTATAGAGGGGGCAGTATACACCCATATACCAAATTGTAGGGCACGATGAGTAGAATCTAAATCCGAAATAATTTCATAAAGTTCATTGCCAGAATTCGAGATATTTTCAATTTTAGTGTCAATTGAGTTAAAGTTAAAAACAAATGTGACCACTGTGCCAAAACTATAGAGGGGGCAGTATACACCCATATACCAAATTGTAGGGCACGATGAGTAGAATCTAAATCCGAAATAATTTCATAAAGTTCATTGCCAGAATTCGAGATATTTTCAATTTTAGTGTCAATTGAGTTAAAGTTAAAAACAAATGTGACCACTGTGCCAAAACTATAGAGGGGGCAGTATACACCCATATACCAAATTGTAGGGCACGATGAGTAGAATCTAAATCCGAAATAATTTCATAAAGTTCATTGCCAGAATTCGAGATATTTTCAATTTTAGTGTCAATTGAGTTAAAGTTAAAAACAAATGTGACCACTGTGCCAAAACTATAGAGGGGGCAGTATACACCCATATACCAAATTGTAGGGCACGATGAGTAGAATCTAAATCCGAAATAATTTCATAAAGTTCATTGCCAGAATTCGAGATATTTTCAATTTTAGTGTCAATTGAGTTAAAGTTAAAAACAAATGTGACCACTGTGCCAAAACTATAGAGGGGGCAGTATACACCCATATACCAAATTGTAGGGCACGATGAGTAGAATCTAAATCCGAAATAATTTCATAAAGTTCATTGCCAGAATTCGAGATATTTTCACTTTAAGTTGCGATTGAGTTAAAGTTAAAAACAAATGTGACCACTGTGCCAAAACTATAGAGGGGGCAGTATACACCCATATACCAAATTGTAGGGCACGATGAGTTTATGAAATTATTTCGGATTTAGATTCTACTCATCGTGCCCTACAATTTGGTATATGGGTGTATACTGCCCCCTCTATAGTTTTGGCACAGTGGTCACATTTGTTTTTAACTTTAACTCAATTGACACTAAAATTGAAAATATCTCGAATTCTGGCAATGAACTTTATGAAATTATTTCGGATTTAGATTCTACTCATCGTGCCCTACAATTTGGTATATGGGTGTATACTGCCCCCTCTATAGTTTTGGCACAGTGGTCACATTTGTTTTTAACTTTAACTCAATTGACACTAAAATTGAAAATATCTCGAATTCTGGCAATGAACTTTATGAAATTATTTCGGATTTAGATTCTACTCATCGTGCCCTACAATTTGGTATATGGGTGTATACTGCCCCCTCTATAGTTTTGGCACAGTGGTCACATTTGTTTTTAACTTTAACTCAATCGCAACTTAAAGTGAAAATATCTCGAATTCTGGCAATGAACTTTATGAAATTATTTCGGATTTAGATTCTACTCATCGTACCCTACAATTTGGTATATGGGTGTATACTGCCCCCTCTATAGTTTTGGCACAGTGGTCACATTTGTTTTTAACTTTAACTCAATTGACACTAAAATTGAAAATATCTCGAATTCTGGCAATGAACTTTATGAAATTATTTCGGATTTAGATTCTACTTATCGTGCCCTACAATTTGGTATATGGGTGTATACTGCCCCCTCTATAGTTTTGGCACAGTGGTCACATTTGTTTTTAACTTTAACTCAATTGACACTAAAATTGAAAATATCTCGAATTCTGGCAATGAACTTTATGAAATTATTTCGGATTTAGATTCTACTCATCGTGCCCTACAATTTGGTATATGGGTGTATACTGCCCCCTCTATAGTTTTGGCACAGTGGTCACATTTGTTTTTAACTTTAACTCAATTGACACTAAAATTGAAAATATCTCGAATTCTGGCAATGAACTTTATGAAATTATTTCGGATTTAGATTCTACTCATCGTGCCCTACAATTTGGTGTATGGGTGTATACTGCCCCCTCTATAGTTTTGGCACAGTGGTCACATTTGTTTTTAACTTTAACTCAATCGCAACTTAAAGTGAAAATATCTCGAATTCTGGCAATGAACTTTATGAAATTATTTCGGATTTAGATTCTACTCATCGTGCCCTACAATTTGGTATATGGGTGTATACTGCCCCCTCTATAGTTTTGGCACAGTGGTCACATTTGTTTTTAACTTTAACTCAATCGCAACTTAAAGTGAAAATATCTCGAATTCTGGCAATGAACTTTATGAAATTATTTCGGATTTAGATTCTACTTATCGTGCCCTACAATTTGGTATATGGGTGTATACTGCCCCCTCTATAGTTTTGGCACAGTGGTCACATTTGTTTTTAACTTTAACTCAATTGACACTAAAATTGAAAATATCTCGAATTCTGGCAATGAACTCTATGAAATTATTTCGGATTTAGATTCTACTTATCGTGCCCTACAATTTGGTATATGGGTGTATACTGCCCCCTCTATAGTTTTGGCACAGTGGTCACATTTGTTTTTAACTTTAACTCAATCGCAACTTAAAGTGAAAATATCTCGAATTCTGGCAATGAACTTTATGAAATTATTTCGGATTTAGATTCTACTCATCGTGCCCTACAATTTGGTGTATGGGTGTATACTGCCCCCTCTATAGTTTTGGCACAGTGGTCACATTTGTTTTTAACTTTAACTCAATCGCAACTTAAAGTGAAAATATCTCGAATTCTGGCAATGAACTTTATGAAATTATTTCGGATTTAGATTCTACTCATCGTGCCCTACAATTTGGTATATGGGTGTATTGTGCCCCCTCTATAGTTTTGGCACAATGATCGTTTTTTTATTTTAACTATTTGTTCTTTTTAAAGTTAACTTTATTTTTTCTCTGTTAAGCACTTAGCAGAGCACTGTTAACGCTCTGTTAACGTTAAGACAATGTTATCATAAATTTTAAAGTTAACTTTATTTTCACGGACATGACTGCCACTGTATCTAACCATGATGTTTAGGAACAAGAATTTCTGAGTACCGTTAGGGTATAACAAATTGGCCGAAATCTGTAGCCTTAACCCTTTCACTACCGATGTCCACGTAGAAGGACATTCGAAAAAGACACCAAATTCAATTTTCCCACTTAGTTTCGATTTATTTCTCGATGTTATTTTAACGAAGAATACGAAAATTTGAGACAATTTTTTACTCCATGTTTCTAGTAAATGGACATTCATACAAAAAATATAGCTAATATTTTTTCGGGTTCTTTGTTCTCACCTTTGAAGGATATTATAGGCCAAATAGCTTATTTTATTTCGTAAGGCCATTTGGCCACAATTCAAGAATCAAGTTTTAAGAACAAGCTCATATAGTTCTTGAAGTAATTGAGGTAGGTTTTCAAAATGACAACTTTTGTTCTACATGCTGTTAGTACAAGTAAAAACAGAAGAAAAATTAAAGTTTTTACATTTGGTTTTTTACGGTAGTGAAAGGGTTAATAAATTGTATTATAATATTTTTTTTTATAAAATTTCATTATTATATTTTTTTTGTTTGTTTTTTATTTACAGGTGAGAGTCAATAAAAGATCTTAGGAGCGCGTAAGTATAAATAAGAAAATTGATCAAACCCAAATTTGAAAAAAAAAACAAAAAAACAAAAAAATATTTTTACGATTTTTTAACTCATAGAATATATTTTTAGCTTTCATTTATGTAACCCCAATGGATTATATAGTTAATGCTTATTATCCCAGATTAGAACTAATATGGGTATATAAGCTCTTGTGAATTCTATTCGCATATATTTTTAATATTTTTCTCCATTCAAATTTGTAACAATTTGAAGTAACATAGCAAATCATTCAAAATCCCTCAAGTGAAAATGAATTGTATTCTCCTCTTCACATCACCACAAAAAAACAAGAAAAAAAGTTTCAAACAATATGTCAACGTGTAATCCAACAACAAGCAAATGTGGGAAACATAATGGTGAAACATTATCCTCGTTATAAAACCGGCGACACTAACGATAGGGATGATAGTAAAAAATATCCTTCAATAACAACATGGATAATCCATAAAAATACGCAACAGCAGTAACTTTGAGAAAAATATCCATAAATAGCATGTACACTTCACTTGAATGCATACAGGAAAATTGATAAAGAAACAAGTATATACGGAAGTAAGTTCGGCCAGGCCGAAGCTTATGTACCCTCCACCACACAGAAAAAAATATCACCAAAATATTTCCAATTAAAAAGTTAATTGAAGTTGAAAATTTTTTCAATTAATAAATTAATTGATACAAATAACTTTTTAATCATGATAGAAACATTAAGTTAATTAAGTCAATGAGTGAAATTTTTAAAATGTTTAATTAAAAAATTAATGGATACAATTAACTTTTTAATCAAATTCGGAAGACTAATTCAGTTAAAAAAGCGCTGATTTTTTTTTTACTTTTTTAATTAAAAATGTATTTCAAGCAATCATTTGTTAATCCAAATAAAAACTCTAAGCCAATCTAACTAAGTAATTAAAAATAGTTACCTTTTTTAATTAATAAATTAATTGCGTTTTGCAATCAACATCAATTAAATTTTTAATTGAATCAATTAAAAAATTAATTGAATTTTGCTGAAAAAATCAATTAATTTTTTAATCAAGAATTTTTTCTATGCCCAATTAAAACTGTGATTGATACTATCATTTTCGTGATTGAAGACATTTCAATTAAAAAATTAATTGGATCAATTAATTTGGTGATTGAATCAGAGAAAAAATTTTTTGTGTGCATGGATTGCGTAGAAACTTCCACAATCGAACTTCTTGGGTAGCGGTAACACTTGCCGATGGCAAGGTATCTTAAAACTTCCTAATACAGTCTTTTTAAGTCTAAGTTAACATAGTCCATACGTGGTATATATTAAAATAAAAAAGCCGGTTCAATACGTATATAATTCAGTTTGACAAAATTCAGTTTGACAAAATATAGAAATACAATTTTGACAACATTTTCAATAAAATAAAATTTTGAGAAAATTTTCTATAGAAATAAAACTTTGACAAAATTTTCTATAGAAATAAAATTTTGACAATATTTTCTATAGAAATAAAATTTTGACGAAATTTTCTATAGAAATAAAATTTTGACAAAATTTTCTATAGAAATAAAATTTTGACAAAATGTTCTATAGAAATAAAATTTTGACACAATTTTCTATAGAAATACAATTTTGACAAAATTTTCTATAGAAATAAAATTTTGACAAAATTTTCCATTGAAATACAATTTTGACAAAATTTTTTATAGAAATACAATTTTGACAACATTTTTTATAGAAATACAATTTTGAAAAAATTTTCTATAGAAATAAAATTTTGACAAAATTTTCTATAGAAACACAATTTTGCCAAAATTTTCTATAGAAATAAAATTTTGACAAAATTTTCTATAGAAATACAATTTTGACAAAATTTTCTATAGAAATACAATTTTGAAAAATTTTTTATAGAAATAAAATGTTGACAAAATTTTCTATAGAAATAAAATTTTGACAAAATTTTCTATAGAAATAAAATTTTGACAAAATTTTCTATAGTAATAAAATTTTGACAAAATTTTCTATAGAAATACAATTTTGACAAAATTTTCTATAGAAATAAAATTTTGACGAAATTTTCTATAGAAATAAAATTTTGACAAAATTTTCTATAGAAATAAAATTTTGACAAAATGTTCTATAGAAATAAAATTTTGACACAATTTTCTATAGAAATACAATTTTGACAACATTTTCAATAAAATAAAATTTTGAGAAAATTTTCTATAGAAATAAAACTTTGACAAAATTTTCTATAGAAATAAAATTTTGACAATATTTTCTATAGAAATAAAATTTTGACGAAATTTTCTATAGAAATAAAATTTTGACAAAATTTTCTATAGAAATAAAATTTTGACAAAATGTTCTATAGAAATAAAATTTTGACACAATTTTCTATAGAAATACAATTTTGACAAAATTTTCTATAGAAATAAAATTTTGACAAAATTTTCTATAGAAATAAAATTTTGACAAAATTTTCTATAGAAATAAAATTTTGACAAAATTTTCTATAGAAATAAAATTTTGACAAAATTTTCTATAGTAATAAAATTTTGACAAAATTTTCTATAGAAACACAATTTTGCCAAAATTTTCTATAGAAATAAAATTTTGACAAAATTTTCTATAGAAATACAATTTTGACAAAATTTTCTATAGAAATACAATTTTGAAAAATTTTTTATAGAAATAAAATGTTGACAAAATTTTCTATAGAAATAAAATTTTGACAAAATTTTCTATAGAAATAAAATTTTGACAAAATTTTCTATAGTAATAAAATTTTGACAAAATTTTCTATAGAAATACAATTTTGACAAAATTTTCTATAGAAATAAAATTTTGACAAAATTTTCTATAGAAATAAAATTTTGACAAAATTTTCTATAGAAATAAAATTTTGACAAAATTTTCTATAGAAATAAAATTTTTGTAGATTATTTTTGGCTCGAATGGCAACCATGACTATGAACCGATATGGACCGGATATATATAACTATAGATCGATATGGACCAATTTTTGCATGGTTGTTAGAGAACATATACTAACACCACGTACCATCGGGTGAGTTTTGCTCCTCCAAGATGCTCCGGAGTCCAAATATGGGGTACGGTTTATATGAGGGCTATATATAATTATGGACCGAAATGGACTAATTTTGGCATTGTTGTTACAGACCATATATTTACACCACGTACCAAATTTCAACCGGATTGCTTTTCTAAGATGCTCGCAAGCCAATTCTGGGGATCGGTTTATATGGGGGCTATACGTAAAAATGATCCAAAATGGCCCATTTGCAATATCATCCGACCTACATCAATATCAACTACTTATGCCAAGTTTGAAGTCGATAGCTTTTTTGACCCAGAATATATATACTTTATTGGGTCTTAGACCAATATTTCGATGTGTTACAAACAGAATGACAATATTAATATACCCCCATCCTATAGTGGAGGGTATAAAAGGCGTTACGTTATAGGTGACAAGCAATACAAGAAAAAAAATTCTAATCCATTGAAAGGAAGTTGTTTTCTTTAAATGTGAATATTCGAAGTTGAGGAAGTGGAGTGTTTTTTTTATTTTTGATTCCTTCCTTCTTTATACATTTCACCGTACGACCTTGAGTATAAATAATATCGTTGAGCATATATATTTTCGTATTTTCTTGATGTATTGAACTTTTGAAATTTGCATTTTTTATTTTTCATTCGAGTAATCGGGCGCATATTGGTCTTGTGTTTGCATATTTGAGTCATTTTTATTCATTTTTGCATATAAATTGATTCCATATGGGTTTTATATTTACCAAACATATTCTTTCAAAATTGCACAGTGGGAAAAAATTTTGAAAACTCTGAATTTAAAGAGGAATTCTAAAACCAGATTTTAGTATTTTTGTAATAATGGAAAAAAAATATGAAATTCTGAATACGTTTTATTTATTAAATTGGATACATATTTTGCATATTTTCAAAAATCTTTTTTTTTTGTATTTTCTTAAATTCATATGATTTCGATTTAAATTTTTCCCATTGTTTTTTGCATAGCATATTCAACAGATTCAATTCCATCCATATGGTTGGTATATTTTTTATTGTTATACATTTTATTTTATTCCACAAATATGTGGAATATATATGTTCCTTGTTTTTTTTTTTCACGTATTAGCATTGTATTTAATATCACTTCACCGTGATGACTATGGGGATGGGGATGACGATATGGGAATTATGATGACATCGAAATGGTAAGTCATTCATGTCATGCAGCTACCATCAGTATTATTTGAACCCAAAAAAGGGCATATTGAAAGCTCAATGGTGATGAAACATCAATTTCAATCGAGAAGTGTAGATATTCGTTGTAGGTTATATCAAATGACTGTCATGAATTGAAGTTCAAAAAAGGTGTGGTTACATATTTTGATTGATATATCAAAAACGTTGAGACAAGAGTCAACAATGCTTGCAATACAAACCAAACGGGATACATGATACATTGAAAAATATATTGAATTAAGGAAATACACTGACAAAAAAGAGATATACATACATCTCCACTGCTAAGTAAAAATCGCATTTGTATTTTTAGGATAAGAGATATTTGTGCTCTAGATAATACGTTTTCCGTTTAGATTCGCACGTCTCAAATATGATTTTTAAATAATTACAAAAAAAAAAAAAATAAACAGGTTGCTATCATTTCTAATCCGCTCATCTGACATTTGATAACATTTATTCTAGTGGCAGTTCAGTTTATTCCTTACATGCTTTCAAAAGTATTTTGATTTACTGCATGCAGTTAAAGTAAAGTTTTTTATTATGGAATTCAAGCGTGATAGTGT
This sequence comes from Haematobia irritans, assembly GCF_050003625.1. NCBI lineage: Eukaryota > Metazoa > Arthropoda > Insecta > Diptera > Muscidae > Haematobia > Haematobia irritans. The sequence continues at coordinate 182,935,151 of NC_134399.1, forward strand.
AATTGCTGTAACAGGTTGGTTGATAAGTCCCCGGTGTAACAAAGAAAAACACATTTTTTTGTCAAAATTCGTTCTTATTACTCAACATAGTTCCCTTCAAGAGCGTTACTATGATAATAACGACCTTCCAATTTTTTGATACCATTTTGGTAGTACTCTTTCGGTTTTGTCTCAAAATAGGCCTCAGTTTCGGCGATCACCTCTTCATTGCAGCCAAATTTTAATGCTGGTGACATTTCTGAGGGTTTCAAAGCTTCTCTAAGTGGATTCACTGGAATGTGGAACGCCGTTCGGACTCGGCTATAAAAAGTAGGTCCCTTGTCATTGAGCTTAAAATGGAATCGGACAGCACTCAGTGATAAGAGAGAAGTTCACCAATGTGGTATCACAATGGACTGAATAGTCTAAGTGTGCCTGATACATCGGGCTGCCACATAACCTAACCTAACCTAACCTAACCTTTTGAGGTCTGAGAACAAGAAAAAGTCGCTGGGGGCCAGATCTTGAGAATACGAAGCCCAATTCATGAATTTTTACCATCGTTCTCAATGACTTGTGACACGGTGCGTTGTCTTGGTGGAACAACACTTTTTTCTTCTTCATATGGGGCCGTTTTGCCGCGATTTCGACGCTCCAATAGCGCCATATAATAGTCACCGTTGATGGTTTTTCCCTTCTCAAGATAATCGATAAAAATTATTCCATGCGCATCCCAAAAAACAGAGGCCATTACTTTGCCAGCGGATTTTTGAGTCTTTCTACACTTCGGAGACGGTTCACCGGTCGCTGTCCACTCAGTCGATTGTCGATTGGACTCAGGAGTATAGTGATGGAGCCATGTTTCATCTATTGTCACATATCGACGGAAAAACTCGGGTGAATTACGAGTTAACAGCTGCAAACACCGCTCTGAATCATCAACACGTTGTTGTTTTTGGTCAAATGTGAGCTCGCGCGGCACCCATTTTGCACAGAGCCTCCGCATATCCAAATATTGATGAATGATATGACCAACACGTTCCTTTGATATCTTTAAGGCCTCTGCTATCTCGATCAACTTCATTTTACGGTCATTCAAAACCATTTTGTGGATTTTTGTGATATTTTCATCGGTAACCACCTCTTTCGGGCGTCCACTGCGTTCACCGTCCTCCGTGCTCATTTCACCACGCTTGAATTTTGCATACCAATCATTTATTGGGGCAGAGTCCGGAAACTCATTATCAAGCCAAGTTTTTGCTTCCACCGTATTTTTTCCCCTTCAGAAAACAGTATTTTATCAAAACACGAAATTCCTTTTTTCCATTTTTTTCACAATAACAAAAGTTGCTTCACAAAAGACGCTCTATCCACAAACTAATTGACTTACAGACGTCAAATGTTGACACGAATTATTTGAAGGTTGGTACTATATAAAAATAATATGCATTTATTATTAGTGACGCCATCTATTTGTCAGACCGGGGACTTATCAGCCAACCTGTTATATTTGGCTGGAAAACCACAAATCGATATCGTAGAGCCATCCAGCATTTTAAATAAATGAATAACTCCTGTGTTTCGCGTACCATTGCTCGTCCCGTGATTCTGGAAGTGTTCAAAAATCGCGTCCAAAAAATTGTGACGAAAGAAAAATGATAACAACCGAAAAGTGAATGCCAGATTTGGTGGAAATCCACGACGCAGTGGTAAAAAAAACTTGCTCGTGAACTGAGCATGTCGCAACAACGGATAAGCTATAGCCATTGAAGCTCCAAAAAGTGCAAGAGTTCACATACAAATTTAACATAGAAAGGGCCAAGGAGTTGCTCCGCTTGCACAAAAGTGACCGAAACTGGATCTCTCCGATGAGAAGCCATTTCAAATTGAAACCAAATGACCGGGTTGATTTGCCGAAGAGATCAGTCGAAATTTCATACATTTCATACATTCGTCCGCCGTGACAGTCGATGATCGCTCCCCGCTCGTATTCATCAAAATAAATGCCAAATATTAGCGGGAAAATGTCTTACAAACGATATTGCAGACCTGAGCAGACAAACATTTTGGACAAATTGGATAAAAACTACAGTTTCTAGAATCCCAAGAAGTACTATCGGGATATCGGTCTATATGGGGGCGATACCAAAACATGGATCGATGTACACCATTTTGTGCACAGCTATTTTGGTCCTAAAGTACATCTAGATTTTCAATTTCAGTCAAATTGGATAAAAACTACGGATTCTACAAGTCCAAGAAGTAAAATCGGGAGATCGGTCTACATACGAAAACATAGACCGATACTCACCATTTCCGGAACACTTTTTTATGGTCCTAAAATACCTCTATATTTAAATTTGACCTGCCTGTAAACAAAAAACGAATCTGGGCCAAATTTCAGGACGAAGGGTACACACAATTTTTTCTTTTCAGATTCAATCACAAAATTAATTGATCCAATTAATTTATTAATTGAAATGTCGTCAATAAGGAAAATGGTAGTATCAATCACAGTTTAATTGAGTATACAAATTTTTTTCAAATTCAATCACAAAATTAATTGATCCAATTAATTTTTTTAATTGAAATGTCCTCAATCACGAAAATGGTAGTATAAATCACAGTTTTAATTGAACATCAAACAAGTACTTGATTAAAAAATTAATTGATTTCATTAGCAAGTTTCAATTAATTTTTTGATTCAATTTAATTTCTAATTGATGTTGATTGCAAAATTCAATTAATTTTTTTTTAATTAAAAACGAAACAATGTTTAATCGCCATACTATATTTAAAACACTTTCTATAATGATTTTTATACCCTCCACCATAAGATGGGGGTATATTAACTTTGTCATTCCGTTTGTAACACATCGAAATATTGCTCTAAGACCTCATAAAGTATATATATTCTGGGTCGTGGTGAAATTCTGAGTCGATCTGAGCATGTTCGTCCATCTGTTGAAATCACGCTAACTTCCGAAAGCTATCGACTTGAAACTTGGCACAAGTAGTTGTTATTAATGTAGGTCAGACGGTATTGCAAATGGGCCATATCGGTTCACTTTTACGTATAGCTCCCATATAAACGAACCACCAAATTTGGCTTGCGGGGACTCTAAGAGAAGCAAATTTCATCCATTCCAGCTGAAATTTGGTACATGGTGTCAGCATATGATCTCTAACAACTATGCAAAAATTGGTTCATATCGGTCCATAATTATATATAGCCCCCATATAAACCGATCCCCCGATTAGGCTTGCGCGGCCTCTAAGAGAAGCAAATTTCATCCGATCCGGCTGAAATTTGGTACATGGTGTTAATATATGGCCTCAAACATCCATGCAAAAATTGGTCGAAATCGGTGCATACTTATATATAGCCCCCATATAAACCGATCACCGGATTTGACCTCCGGAGCCTCTTGGAAGACCAAAATTCATCTGATTCAGTTGAAATTTGGTACGTGGTGTTAAAATATGGCCTCAAACATCCATGCAAAAATTGGTCGAAATCGGTGCATACTTATATATAGTCCCCATATAAACTGATCACCAGATTTGACCTCCGGAGCCCCTTGGAAGAGCAAAATTCATCCGATTCGATTGAAATTTGGTAAGTGATGTTAGTATATGGTATCCAACAACCATGCAGGAATTGGTTCATATCAGTCCATAATTATATATAGCCCCCATATAAACCTATCCCCAGATTTGACCTCCGGTGCCTTTTGGAGAAGCAAAATTCATCCGATCTGGTTGAAATTTGGTACGTGGTGGTAGTATATGATATTTAACAGCCATGCCAAAAGTGGTCCATATCAGTTCATAATCATATATAGCCCCCATATAAACCGATCCCGAGATTTGGTTTTGGAGCATCTTGGAGGAGCAAATTTCATCCGAGTCAGTTGAAATTTGCTACATTGTGCTAGTATATGACCGTTAACAACCATGCCTAACTAGGTCCATATCGGTCTATAGTTATATATGGCCCTCAGATAAATTGATCCCCAATCACACTAAAATTGGTCCATATCAAGTTCATAATTGTATATAGCCCCCATATAAGCGACCCCCATATTTCAATTCTGGCTCTTTACCACGTATGGACTACCTCACAATTTAGAAAACAATGTTAAGAAGTTTTAACAACCCAATTAATTCGATAGTGGATGACAGTCTTTCGTAGAAGTTTCTACGCAATCCATGGTGGAGGGTACATAAGATTCGGACTGGCCGAACTTACGGCCGTATATATTTGTTAATCCTTTTTAGTTTTATTCTTAAATTCATAGTTTCAAAAAAAATTTATTAAGAATTAAAGAAAAAAAACATCCATAATTTTCTAACCGTCCTACTCTTCCGAATTTGGTTAGGTTAGATTAGGTATAATGGCAGCCCGATATTTCAGGTTCACTTAGACTATTCAGTCCATTGTGATGCCATAGTGGTGAACTTCTCTCTTATCACTGAGCATTGCCCGATTCTATGTTAAGCTCAATGACAAGGGACCTCCTTTTTATAGACGAGTCCAAACGGTGTTCTACATTGCAGTGAAACTACATAGAGAAGCTTTGAAACACTCAGAAATGTCACCAGAATTACTGAGGTAGATAATCCACCGCTGAAAAACTGTATCGTGATTACAACAGACAGACAGACGGACATGGTTTTATCGTCTCCCTGATCAAGAATATATAGTCGGAAATCCATATTTTGATGTGTTACAAATGACACACTTATTATACCCCCATCACCATTTTATGGTGAGAAAAAAAAGCGCTTTAATTTGTTGCATTACATACCAGCCACCCCGTTAGTTAATTATTACTAAATTTGTGTAACTTTAATTTTGTATTGATGTATACTAAGAGTCACTACCGATATGGGTCAAATTACTATTTTCTAATTTTAATTTCACTCTATTTCACATATAAATAACAAAAATAAGAAAACATGTTGTAAAGCAGAACATAGTGCATTACGCGTTGCCCAATTTGACAGATCATTATTTATGGGATTCTTCACCCCCTACGCTGGTACACACACACGCGGTAAAATCTTATGATTTTTGGCACACTTTTGATTTTTCTTTAAATTTTTGTTTTTGTTTCATTTTTATATTTTTCCTTTCTCTGAAATGAAAATAGAAATGCCGTTTTTCAATAGAAAATATACGGCATGAGAAAATTGTATCCAAAATCAACAAAACATTCAATGATTTATGACATACATTTTCGATTGCGTGGGTGATGTGCCTATGCCGAGTTGAAAAACAGAGAAAGTCTTTAATAATAATACCAAATTGTCTATAATAAGATGGGATATAAACTATACAACAACTATTTTTGTGGTGTGTGGTTTGAAAAATACGAAAAAAAATATTGAATATAATTTTTAATTCAACTAACTCTCGTTTGAGGGAATATTAAATAAAACAATGAAGGCTTTCGAAAGTGTTATCTTTTGTAATATTCATTTTTATTGTATTATTTTGTTTTAGCACTTTTAAAAAATAAAAACTCACTAGAGTTATGTTCAATAGAATCAGAAAATATAACGGATTCATAATGAATTTCTGTTGAAAACTAATTTGTTGCGTCATAGAACCATTTTCAGTCACTTATATTCTCATCATAACTAATGCCATTAAGCTTCATGCTAACATATATATTTTTCCCAAAACGAGAGCAATGCTATACAAAAATTAATCACAAGAAAAAGTGATACACAAAACTTCCCCTTTTACTCGACTTATTAATATAAAAAAAAACTACTTAATACTCTGTTCCTGTAAATCGTACAAAAACCCATATTAAATAAAAACAGTCAATTTTCATAAAAACGAAACCAATGTTCTTTCCTTTAAAATAAGAATGAAAGTTTTCGGGGGAAGAAAACTTAAAAGTTCTCCGATTTATACGAAAATTTCAGAAAATTATATTTTTTGGTTTCCATCACCTAATTATTTGATTCAATTAATTTTTACTTGCAATTGCTTTGTTCACAGTAATAACAATATTAGTTATGTCAGATTATCAGTGACAGTGATTTGTTTGTATGTGGGCCATTTATGCTCGCAGCAACCGTCTGCGTACAATAATTTTAAAATTGGCCAACCCACATTTTCGATATTTGTCTCGAGGTGGAAATATTTTCGATATATTCAATCAGTGGATGTGTGCCACTGACATTTTAAACAGATGGTTGTCAGAGGAACATCATTTATCTTCAACAAGAAAAACAAAATGGAGAAAAAAATATCATTTGACAAAATGTCAAACAAGCAAAGTGGATTTATTTGTTTGCGAAAGACAAAAATTTGAGATGTGCAGGTGTGTAAAATTTTATAATCACTTTTGTAAAATTTCTTTTCTTTCTATTTCTATTCAAAAAAAAAAACAATTTTATGCTTGCAAAGGAAAAATTAATACTCTAAAGAAAGAAATCTTGAAAGCTACATTTTCATTAAAATAACACGTGTAAACACACATTTGTATACCCTCCACCATAGGATGGAGGGTATATTAACTTTGTCACACCGTTTGTAACACATCAAAATATTCCTCATTCCGTTTGTACCACATCGAAATATTGCTCTAAGACCCCGCAAAGTATATATATATATATATATATATATATATATATATATATATATATATATATATATATATATATATATATATATATATATATATATATATATATATATATATATATATATATATATATATATATATATATATATATATATTCTGGGTCCTTCTGAAATTCTGAGTCGATCTAAGCATGCCTGCCCGTCCGTCCGTCTGTTGAAATCACGCTAACTTCCGAACGAAACATGGTATCGACTTGAAACTTGACATAAGTAGTTGTTATTGATGTAGGTATTGGAAATGGGCCATTTCGGACCACTTTTACGTATAGCTCCCATATAAGCCGACCCCTACACTTGGCTTGCGGAGCGTCTTGGAGGAGCAAAATTCATTCTATCCGATTGAAATTTAGTACGTGGTGTTAGCATATGGTATCTAACAACCATGCAAAAATTGGTCCATAACTATATATAGCCCCCATATAAATCGATCCCCAGATTTGACCTCCGGAGGCTCTTGGAGGAGCAAAATTCATCCTATCCGGTTGAAATTTGGTACGTGATGTTAGTATATGGTCTCTAACAACCATACAAAAATTCATAATTATATATAGCCATATAACCCGATCCCCAAATTTGAACTCCGGAGACTATTGGAAGAGCAAATCCGGAACTCCGGGGCTCTTGGAAGAGCGATCCGGTTGAAATTTGGTACGTGGTGTTAGTATATGGTCTCTAAAAACCATGCAAAAATTGGTCCATATCGGTCCATAATTATATATAGCCCCCATATAAATCGATCCCCACGTTTGACATTCGGTACCTCTTGGAGGAACAAAATTCATCCGATTCAGTTGAAATTTGGTACATTGCGCTAGAATATGGTCGCTAATAGCCATTCAAAAATTGGTCCATATCGGTCTATAGTAATATATAGCCGATCGCCAATCACACAAAAATTGTTCCATAACGCCAAAAATAATCTAGGAAATTTTTATTACTATAGAAAATTTTGTCAAAATTTTATTTTTATAGAAAATTTTGTCAAAATTTTATTTCTATAGAAAATTTTGTCAAAATTTTATTTCTATAGAAAATTTTGCCAAAATTTTATTTCTATAGAAAATTTCATTTCTATGGAAAATTTTCTGAAAATTTTATTTCTATTAAAAATTTTCTGAAAATTTTATTTCTATAGAAAATTTTCTCCAAATTTTATTTCTATAGAGAATTTTCTGAAAATTTTGTCAAAATTTTATTTCTATAGAACATTTTGTCAAAATTTTATTTCTATAGAAAATTTTGTCAAAATTTTATTTTTATAGAAAATTTTGTCAATATTTTATTTTTATAGAAAATTTTGTCAATATTTTATTTGTATAGAAAATTTTCTGAAAATCTTATTTCCACAGAAAAAGTTCTGAAAATTTTATTTCCACAGAAAATTTTGTCAAAATTTTATTTCTATAGAAAATATTGTCAAAATTTTATTTTTATAGAAAATTTTGTCAAAATTTTATTTCTATAGAAAATTTTCTGAAAATTGTATTACTATAGAAAGTTTTATCAAAATTTTATTTCTATGGAACATTTTATCAAAATTTTAATTCTATAGACAATTTTGTCAAAATTTTATTTCTATACAAAATTTTCTGAAATGTTTTTTCTATAGAAAATTTTGCCAAAATTTTATTTCTATAGAAAATGTTGTCAAAATTTTATTTCTATAGAAAATGTTGTCAAAATTTTATTTCTATAGAAAATTTTCTGAAAATTGTATTTCTATAGAAAATTTTCTGAAAATTTTATTTCTACAGAAAATTTTCTGAAAATTTTATTTCTATAGAAAATTTTCTGAAAATTTTATTACTATCGAAAATTTTGTCAAAATTTTATTTCTATGGAACATTTTGTCAAAATTTTATTTCTATAGAAAATTTTGTCAAAATTTTATTTCTATAGAAAATTTTGTCAAAATTTTATTTCTATAGAACATTTTCAAAAAATTTTATATCTATAGAAATTTTTTTGAAAATTTAATTTCTATAGAACATTTTGTCAAAATTTAATTTCTATAAAATTTTCTGAAAATTTTATTTCTATAGAAAATTTTCTGAAAATGTTATTTCCATAGAACATTTTCTGAAACTATAGAAAATTTTGTCAAAATTTTATTTCTATAGAAAATTTTGTCAAAATTTTATTTCTGTAAAAAATTTTATTTCTATAGAAAAATTTATTTTTATAGAAAATTATGTCAAAATTTTATTTCTATAGAACATTTTGTCAAAATTTTATTACTATAGAAAATTTTGTAAAAATTTAATTTCTATAAAAATTTTCCGGAAATTTTTTTTCTATAGAAAATTTTATTACTATAGAAAACGTTGTCAAAATTTTATTTCTATAGAAAATTTTCTGAAAATTTTATTTCTATAGAAAATTTTCTGAAAATTTTATTTCTATAGAAAATTTTCTGAAAATTTTATTTCTATAGAAAATTTGTCAAAATTTTATTGCTAAAGAAAATTTTATTTCTATGGAAAATTTTCTGATAATTTTTATTCTATAGAAAATTTTCTGAAAATTTTATTTCTATAGAAAATTTTCTGAAAATTTTATTGCTATAGAAAATTTGTCAAAATTTTATTTCTATAGAAAATTTTGTCAAAATTTTATTTCTATAGAACATTTCCAGAAAATTTTATTTCTATAGAAAATTTTCTGAAAATTTTATTTCTATAGAAAATTTTGTCAAAATTTTATTTCTATAGAAAATTTTGCCAAAATTATATTTCTATAGAAAATGTGGTAAAATTTTGATTTCTATAGAAAATTTTTTCAAACTGAATTATATACGTCGGCCTTATTTTGTTTAATATATACCCCGTATGAACTAACTTACAATTTAGAAGACGGTGTTAAGAAGTTTTAATATACCTTGCAATCGGCAAGTGTTACCGCAACCAAAGTAATTCGATTGTGGATGACAGTCTTTAGTAGAAGCTTCTAGCAATCCACGGTGGAGGATACATAAGATTCGGCCTGGCCGTATATACTTGTTAAGTCTTATAAGTACCCATTTTTAAGTCTATATAAGTCTATCTTGTAATCTTTGGCCTTTTTCAATAATATTTTTTAGTGTCGTGATTGATACTATCATTTCAATGATTGAAGCAATATCAATTCAAAATTAAGTAGGTTCCTAACGAGATTTCTACCTTAAAACGGGTGATAACTTGTCATTGACCTAAACATGGAATCGGTTAGCACACATTGGAAAGAGTTCACCACACACTAGAAAAAAATATTACCCGAATATGAAAGATTTGCAAGCTAAATTTTAAGACAATAATTTGCAACAATAATAAGGCTAAAATTCCTTAAAAATTATGAAATTTGCATCAAAAATTTTATTCATTAAATTTATGGACCTGAATCTTTGAAATTTGGGTTCCAATGTTAAAGTCGAATGTCATTGAAGTAAGGCAAAATTTCTTCAAACTAAAGGAAAATAGAAACATATTTTTGTTAAAAAAAATAACCGTTTATTTACGGGAATATTGAATCTTTGGATTAAAGACAATAAACCATCAGATATATTATGTTATTAGGAGAATTTTGGTTTTTAACTTTTTCTTAAAATTATGAAAATATTTTTAAATTTCGCAAAAATTCATACCACAATTGTAATTTTTAAGAGCTTAGACTTAATGATAACTTACCAAATATGTATTTATTTTAAAGAAGTCGCATTCTTGACACATAATCAACACTAAAATACTCAACGGAAATTCAAAAACTTGGTGTTTTTAGTACATGTAGTATCACAATGGACTGAATAGTCCCAAAGTGAGTCTATATACCTAACCAAACCTAGAAAAAAACTTTCACAAGCTCACGCAAAAATCTTCCTAACAAGTGCGATAGTCACGGAAATTTTGCGTCACTTGCACATCACTAACCTAAATATGATATGTATTTTATAATATAGGTACTTGCATACCAAACCGTATGTGCTAATGAACAGCCGAGATTCTCTTAATGTATAGCAATATTAAAACAATGGAAACATAATTACTTTGTTTTTTTATTTTCTTTTGATGTGTGATTGTCTTGTCCCCTGGGATACTTAAATCATTTGAAATTCACCCACTTTTTTAGCCATGTATGATATGTGGTAATGGTATCGCACGTATATTGACTAAATGTGAATACTGAAACGCATTAAGCGAAATAATATTGTATACATAGAATTTTTAATTGTAGTGGACATCATTTTTCTTTTTCTTGGTAAAATTAATGATTATCTCGATGTTTTGTCGATAAGTGAGCAGTGGAATTCAATAAACTGGTCATAAAAATTCCTGGCTTCGACTTCAGCTAAACAAAACCCGTTTCGGTTGAGTTCTAGAAAACCCCGGCACCGATGCACCGAAAAGGAATTTCCAAGAAAACACCAACCAAACACTGTAAACACTTATAAGTGCAAAAAATGTGTCAAATTTTGTCAAAATTTTATTTCTATAAACAACTTTTTCGAAATTTTATTTCTATAGAAAATATTATCGAAATATTATTTCTATAGAAAATTTTCTACAAATTTTATTTATATAGGAAATGTATGTATTTCATTCAATAGAAAATTTTGTCAAAAATTTATTTCTATAGAAGATTTTATCGAAATTTTATTTCTATAAAAAAATTTTATCAAAATTTTAATTTCTTAAGAAAATTTTGTAAAAATTGTAATCCTCTACAAAATTTTCTCAAAATTTAATTTTTCTAGAAAATTTTCTAAAAATGTTTTTTGAATTTTGAAATTTTATTTCTAGGGGAAATTTTCCAAAAATGTTATTTCTATAGAAATTTTGTAAAAAAATTATTTCTATGGAAAATATTGTCAAAATTTTATTTCTTTGGGAAATTTTGTCAAAATTTTATTTCTATGAAAAATTTTATTTCTATGAAAAATTTTATTCACAGAAAAAAATTTCACAAATATTTTTCGAATTAAAGTCTTAATTGAGTTTTAAAAAATATTCAATTAAAAATTTAATTGATTCAACAAATTTTTTAATTGAAACAAAAATCAATCACAAAAATTAATAGTATCAATTAACCTTTTATTTGGATCAATTAATTTTTAATTGATACTATCATTTCTGTGATTAAACACATTTCAATTAAACAATTAATTCAATTAATTTCGTGACTGAATGAGGGGAAAAAAATTTGTGTGTTTCTAAAGAAAATTTTCTCAAAATTTTAATTCTATAGAACATTTTCGTAAAGATTTTATTTCTATAAGAAATTTTGTCAAAAATTAATTTCTGTGAAAATTTTGTCAGAGTTTTATTTCTGTGAAAATTTTGTCAACATTTTATTTCGACAGAAAATTTTGTCAAAATTTTAATTCTATAGAAAATGTTTTCAAAATGTTAATTCTCTACAAAACTTTTGCAATATTATGTTTCTATAGAAAATTTATTCAAAATTTTATTTCTATAGAAAATGTTCTCAAAATTTTATTTGTATAGAAAGTTTACTCAAAATTTTATATCTATAGAAAATTTTGTCAAAATTTTATTTCTATAGAAAATGTTATCAAAATGTTATTTCTATAGAAAATTTTGCCAAAAATTTATTTCTATAAAAAATTTTGTCAAAATTTTATTTCTATAGAAAATTTTGTCAAAATTTTATTTCCATAGAAAATTTTGTCAAAATTTTATTTCCATAGAAAATTTTGTCAAAATTTTATTTCTATAAAAAATTGTGTTAAAATTTTATTTCCGTAGAAAATGTTGTCAAAACTTTATTTCTATAGAAAATTTTGTCAAAATTTTATTTCTATAGAAAATTTTGTCAAAATTTTATTTCTATAGAAAATTTTGTCAAAATTTTATTTCTATAGAAAATTTTGTCAACATTTTATTTCTATAGAAAATTTTGTCAATATTTTTTTTTTTTTATGGAAAATATTCTCAAAATTTTACTCTGTTGGTTAAGCTGAAATCAAAAACAACAAACTGATTGAAGAATAAACCAACAATAACAAAACAAAACGAATGGAGTAAGAGGAAGCACGCTCAAAAAAATCCAGCCAACTGCACTTAAATCGATGATTTGACAGTGACAAAGGAAAAGAGATAGCCGGCAAAGGCCGGCTATCATAGACCTTTTTTCGGAAAGTTCAAGTGTGGTTCACTTTGGGTTTAGTGAACTGCCGGAATTTATTCTGATAATTGGTTGATAGTTTTGCTGCAAGTAGAGGATGCTGATGAGGAATGTTGTAATTCCGAAACGTGCGTCCATCCAACCATATTGCAGTCTATAGGGCTTTGCCCAAATAAATTTGACAAACATTCTTTTCCTCTGTTGGTTAATGTTCACTTGTAGTTTAGTCAATGCATGGTTTTAAGCTGAAATCAAAAACAAACAAAAAAATTTTCTATAGAAAATTTTAATTCTATAGAAAATTTTCGAAAAGATTTTATGTCTATAAGAAATTTTGCTAAAATTTTGTTTCTATGAAAATTTTGTCAGAGTTTTATTTCTATAGAAAATTTTGTCAAAATTTTATTTCTATAAAAAATTTTGACAAAATTTTATTTCCATAGAAAATTTTGTTAAAATTTTATTTCTAAAGAAAATTTTGACAAAATTTTATTTCTATAAAAAATTTTGACAAAATTTTATTTCCATAGAAAATTTTGACAAAATTTTATTTCCATAGAAAATTTTATTTCTACAGAAAATTTTATAAAAATTTTATTTCTATAGAAAATATTCTCAAAAGTTTACAAACATTCTTTTACACTGTTGGTTAAGCTATACTTGTACTTTAGTCAATGCATGGTTTTAAGCTGAAATCAAAAAGAACAAAATGATTGAAGAATAAAATTTTAATTCTATAGAAAATTTTCGAAAAGATTTTATGTCTATAAGAAATTTTGCCAAAATTTTCTTTCTATGAAAATTTTGTCAGAGTTTTATTTCTATAGAAAATTTTTTCAAAAATGTATTTCTATAGAAAATTTTGTCAAAATTTTATTTCTATAGAAAATTTTCTAAAAATTTTATTTCTATAAAAACTTTTGTAAAAAAATTATTTCTATGGATTTTTTTTTCAAAATTTATTACTATAAGAAATTTTTGTCCAAATTTTATTTCTATAGGAAATTTTGTCAACATTTTATTTCTATACGAAATTTTGTCAAAATTTTATTTCTATAGGAAATTTTGTCAAAATTTTATTTCTATAGGATATTTTGTCAATTTTTTTTTTTCTTCTATAGGAAATTTTGTAAAAATTTTATTTTTCTAGAAAATTTTCACTAATATTTCATTTCTATAAGAAATTTGGTCAAAATTTAGTTTCTATGAAAATTTTGTTAGAGTTTTATTTTTATGACAATTTTGTAAAAATTTTATTTTTATAGAATTTTTTTTTTTTAATTTTATTTCTATAGAAAATTTTGTCACAACTTTATTTCTATAGAATATTTTGACAAAATTTTATTTTTATAGAAAATTTTTTACAATTTTATTTCTATATAAAATTTTCTCAAAAACCTTTTTTATAGAAAATTTTGTTAAAATGTTATTTCTATAGAACATTTTGTCAAGATTTTATTTCTATAGAAAATTTTGTCAAAATTTTATTTCTATAGAAAATTTTGTCAAAATTTCATTTCTATAGAAATTTTGCAAAATTTTATTTCTATAGAAAATGTTGTCAAAATTTTATTTCTATAGAAAATTTTGTCAACATTTTATTTCTATAAACAATTTTGTCAACATTTTAATTGTATAGAAAATGTTGTCAAAAAAATTTTGTCAAAATTTTAATTCTGTAGAATATGTCAAAATTTTAATTCTATAGAAAATTTTTCAAAAAACATTTTTTTTTTTTGTGTAGAAAATTTAGTCATAATTTTATTTGTTTATGAACTTCAAGAATTGTACCAATATACCAAACATTAAAAAATCTACGATTTTTGGCAGAATTCTACCAACTGTGGCAACTGTGTTCCCAAGAGCAGTACCTTAGGAAAAAGGCAGCCATATCATAATTCACACTAAAATGTAATCTGTTGAAAATTTCGACTGTTTGTTATCAATAAACTATTTTGTAAATAATTAGTAAAAAAAAAGACTCATACACAAGCTGCAAAAATCAAAATCAAAACTTACTACTTCGTAAAATCGCTTGCATAAATACCTGAAAAGAGAAGAAAGAAATTTAAAACTTGTAATATGATAGTTAATTGTATTAAAAGATAACATATTAATAATGTTACTAATACCATTCAATTATAAAATTTCTATTGTCACATTTATATAGAATTTAAATGTATTGCCATTTAATAAAAAGCAAATTCAAACAAATTTATCTTACAAAGAAAATCCAATACGAGTAGTACATTTATCATTTTAGACAAGTTCAACATGTGTATAAATTTTGTTAATGTCAAAGACAAAAACCATAAAAAGGACTAACAAAGATAAATGGCCAAAAACTTGAATTTAAATGAATATGTTTATAACGGAGCCTTAAACCACAAAGAGGCGGGAATGTTGGAAAACTACTTTACGAAACTACTTTGTTCCAAGAAAAATCAACATAAATATTCTATGAATAGTAGGTTTGAAATCATTTGTTCAAATTTGAGAATTTAGTTTTTATTCTTGATTGTCATTCTTCATTGTTTTTTCCTTAACTTGAATTAAACGTTTTTTATACAAAGAAGCCCAACCGCTGTTTTTTATCTTTAGAAATATCCTTTTATCAGGTTATGGGCCCAGGACGTAAAGGGCTACTCTAAAATAAAGAGAAATTGTATAGAAAAAACGGGCTATACATAATTTCAAGAAATTGTGACCAGAAAAAAAAGTAAAAATGGCAGAATGAGAAGAATTACGAGACGTGGTATGTTCAAATGCGAAGTGTCCTTATTCATACTGGATTTTGGAAGCACGTCAAAGGTGAGATAAAAAAGGATGCAAGTTGGACAGCCGAAGAGAAACAAAAATGGGATGAAATCGATGAGAAGGCGTTGGCATCGTTGATGTTGAGCGTAAAGTCGTCGCAGCTCAATTATATCAAGAACAGCGTTACGTCAAATGAAGCTTGGGAGAAGCTGAATGAGGTTCACAAGCCAAATGGCCCTATGCAGAAAGTATCAATTTACAAGAAGCTTTTAAATCTCAAAATGAAGGATTACAAGTCGATGACCGAATACCTAAACACATTTTCCGAGCTAAAGGAGAAGTTGGCTGAAGCGGGTATCGAAATTCAAGAAGAATTGCTTGTAATAATTTTGCTTTCAAGTTTGGATGGTGAGTATGAAAATTTTGTGATTGCAATTGAAACGAGGGACACGCTGCCAAGTCTTTGTGTCCTGAAGCAAAAACTATTAGAAGAATGGGAAAGACGCAATCAAAGCCATGAGGAAAATTCAATTCAAAATGCTTTTGGAGTCGTAAGTAAAAACAAGAATTTTCAAAGGGACCGTAATATCAAGAAAGAGAAAGGAGCTTGCTTCGTTTGCGGTAAAAAGGGTCACTATGCCAATAAGTGTAATACCAAGACAAAGGGACAAGAATATAAAAAGGATAATAAGTCGTTTTCATTAATTGCAATGGCTGCTAAACCGAAGGAATGTGTAAATTCGTCATTGTGGTACATCGATAGTGGCGCTACAAGCCATATGTGCTCAAATCTGAATATGATGATAGATTTGGAGTCCTATGATGAAACAATAACGCTTGCAAATAAGAAGTCTATAAAAGCAGAAGGCATAGGATCTGTGATTATGAAAGTGAACGGTTCAGAAATTCGATTGAAGGATGTCATATACTGTCCGGAGTTGAACGGCAATTTCCTGTCTGTGAATAAAATGGTTGAAAATGGTTGAAAATGGTTGTGTTGCTAAGTTCAATAAAAGCGGGTCGCAAATATTTTATGAAGGAAAAATAATTCTGGCTTCCAAAAGGATCAAT
The DNA here is from genome assembly GCF_050003625.1 of Haematobia irritans. Taxonomy (NCBI): domain Eukaryota; kingdom Metazoa; phylum Arthropoda; class Insecta; order Diptera; family Muscidae; genus Haematobia; species Haematobia irritans. Next base: position 182,951,739 of record NC_134399.1, read on the forward strand.
AACTTATTTGAATTTGAGGGGAATCCTGTGAATAACAAGTTATTTGGAGTTATGCAAAATAATTTGTGGCACAAGAGGCTTGGACATTTAAACTATAATTCCTTAAAAGAAATGTGTTCCAAAGGAATGGTAAATGAAATGAATTTGGATTCAAATGACCATGATAAGTGCAAGATATGTATGATTGGAAAAATACATGCCCTTCCATTTCCGAAGAAATCGGAATCAAGATCAAGTGAACTTTTGGAATTAATCCACTCCGACGTATGCGGACCTATGAATGTAGAATCTTTGGGTGGATCCAAATATTTTGTTACGTTCATAGATGATAAATCCCGCAGAGTGTTCGTATACTTTATGAAAAGGAAAAATGAAGTGTTTGAAAAGTTCAAGATATTTAAGAGCATGGTGGAGTTACAAACTGGGCGGAAAATCAAAGTCTTAAGAAGTGATAACGGGGGAGAATACGTGAATGGAAAATTCAACAGCTATTTAGAAGATTGTGGTATACAACGCCAACTAACTGTCCCCTATACACCTCAACAAAACGGTGTAGCTGAGAGAGCGAACCGAACATTAGTTGAGATGGCTCGATGTTTATTAATTGAATCGCAACTTAATCAGAAGTTATGGGCAGAAGCAATTGCAACAGCAGCGTATTTAAGAAATCGGTGCCCATCGAAGAGTCTGAATGGGACCACTCCTTATGAGGAATGGACTGGTCGAACTCCCAGCATAGGACATTTACGAGTTTTTGGTTCATATGCTATTGAACTTGATAAGACAAAAAGGAAAAAATTTGAAAACAAAGGCAGGAGCATGATAATGGTGGGATACTCCCTAACATCAAAAGCTTACAGATTATATGACAGTGAATCAAAGAAAATTATTGAGCGACGTGATGTCATATTTAATGAACAATCCTTTCCAGGGGATAAAGGAGAAGAAAATGAGACCGAATTTTTAACATTCAATGATATTCCAGTTGAGAACACTGAAGAAAATCCATTTGCACAATGTCAAAATGTTGAAGGTATTTCAATTGAAAAAATAAATGACCCAGAGGAGGAAAACTCAAATGAAAATGATTCAACATCAGAAGGCGAAAATTTTTATGAAGCAGAAAATGTCGTAGAACTTCCATCAAATTCCATACCAAATTCGGAGGAAGCGAATGTACCAAAAATTGGTCCAGGTAGGCCTAGAATTATTCGGGAAGGCAAACCTGGCCGTCCCCGAAAGATAAAAAATTTACTTAATAATGTGGTGGAGCAGCAAGTTCCAAAAACATATAAAGAAGCATTATCAAGTAAATTTAGCTCAAAATGGAAAGAAGCTATGAAAAAGGAAATGTCGTCTTTGTGTGAAAAGAGAACGTGGTCATTGGAAGAGCTTCCACCTGGACAACGGCCGGTAAAGTGTAAATGGGTCTATACACTGAAAAAAAAATAAAGACGGCCAAGTCGAGCGGTACAAGGCAAGATTAGTGGCGAAAGGGTGTAGTCAAAGATTTGGGATCGACTACAACGAAACCTTTGCTCCAGTTGTAAGGTACACAACAATAAGATTGCTATTAGCCTTGGCAGTAGAGCATGAAATGTTTTTACATCGGTTGGATGTAGTATCTGCTTACTTAAATGGAGATTTACATGATGAAATATATATGTGTCAACCAGAAGGGTTTGAAGATAAGAAAAATCCAAAGAAAGTGTTAAAGCTGCATAAATCAATATACGGATTAAAACAAGCTGGGCGAGAATGGAATGCAAAGCTTGATGAATATTTACGTAAAATTGGCTTCAAATCATGTGACAACGAACCGTGTTTGTACCAAATGGAACGAAATGGAAATGTAATCCTTATTGCTGTATATGTGGATGATATCATCATAGGATGCAAAGACGAATCTGAAATAACAAGAATTAAATATGAATTGGGAACTATGATTGAAGTCACTGACAAAGGTTCGTTGAACTATTTCCTGGGTATGGAAATATATCGCGAAGGAGGTACTGGATCTATAGAATTGAGTCAGTCAAATTATATAAAAGAAATGCTAAAAGAATATGGAATGGAAAACTGTAAGTCGCTATCAGTACCATTAACACCTGGCTATCAAACCAAATGTGATGATGAGTGCAAGAAAGCAAATGTTTCTGAATACCAATCGTTAATTGGTTCACTACTGTATTTAGCATTGACGACTCGACCGGACATAATTCACTCAGTGACAAAGTTATCTCAGAGGAACACAGATCCACACGTAGAACATATGACGGCTGCAAAACAAATTCTTCGGTACTTGAAGGGAACCGCAAATCTTAAAATGCACTTCAGAAAAAGTAATGCCTCATTGATTGGCTTTGCAGACGCAGATTGGGCAGGATGTAGTACTGATCGCAAGTCGTATTCTGGTTCGATATTTTTCTTCGGTGATAATGCAATTTCTTGGGAGTCAAAGAAAAAAAAATATAACGGCGCTAAGTAGCACTGAAGCCGAATATGTGTCTTTTTCAAATGCATCTAAAGAAGCGATTTATTTGCAAAGATTATTACAAGAACTTGGTTTTGGAACGGATGAAAGTGTAACCATAAATGTTGACAACCAGGGCGCAATACAATTAGCTTACAATCCTGTTCACCACAAAAGGACGAAGCATATAGAAATTAAATATCACCATGTTCGAGACCTCGTTAAATCTGGGAAAATAAGACTCCAATATAGTCCAACAGAAGAAATGGTGGCTGATATATTCACAAAGAATTTGTCCAAAATCAAGCACCAAAAGTTTGTTAATTTGATCAATTTTATATAGTTTATAAATATAGAGAATATATAAGTTGAGGTGGAGTGTTGGAAAACTACTTTACGAAACTACTTTGTTCCAAGAAAAATCAACATAAATATTCTATGAATAGTAGGTTTGAAATCATTTGTTCAAATTTGAGAATTTAGTTTTTATTCTTGATTGTCATTCTTCATTGTTTTTTCCTTAACTTGAATTAAACGTTTTTTATACAAAGAAGCCCAACCGCTGTTTTTTATCTTTAGAAATATCCTTTTATCAGGGAAGAATAAAAATATTAAATCTCTATGAAATGATTTAGTTAGCTCATTTTGTCTAACATTAGCGCCAGCTCAAATTATTTAAAATAAAGAAATTTTTATAAAAAAACATAATCATTGCTTTAAATTTTTTATTAAATATAGGACACGAATGTTTAAAGTTATAGCCCCATTTTCCGGCCAAATAAATACCCCAAATACTTAAGTATTTCGGTGTTCTATTACATTCACAAGCATATGTGACGAAGAAAGAAAATAAATTCCAACAATAAATATTAATATGAATACGTTGTTTCGTATATCTCAGTTTTTGTTATTTCCCTTCTTTGAATTCTTTTCTGAAAAGTATCCTGTGGTAACCTTTGTCACACTATTTTCATGTGTATGTTTTTTTTATATGACAGCATTTCATATTTCCGTTGTTTTTTTTTTTTTTTTGTTTTTTTTTCTTTATAGTTGTTTCCTAACATCCACGTGCTAAGGATGTTGCAAAGGACAACAGCATCCTTCCGTTTTAAATAACTTCATTCACACAGTCAACAATTTCAAATGTATCTTCATTTTCGTTTTCGTTTTCGCTCTCTCCATTCATCCACAAAATTTCCATGGATCATATAAACAAGAAGTATATGAATAATGAAGCTTGATTAAATGTTCGTGAATGTTAAATGGAGACAAATTAAATTTGTTCAAGATAAATGTTTACATGGCAAGTGTGAACTCAACATGTAAATAAAGACCGGGTTTATCATGTGATGCTATGTCCATGTTTGTATTGTTAATTTTATTTTGTTGTTTTTGGTCTCTTTTGAAATTTGTTTTGGCAGTATATTAAATTTAGGGATTACAATCGGAACCTCAAAAGTTTTAAATGACGAAATTTGGTCATTAAAAATTTTTTGAGATGCGCCTAAACCCGATAGTTTTGCACTACATACCCCTTTAAAATAATTTGTAGAAGAAGAGTAGAATTGCCCTGGAAACATTTGCATTACGAGTATATTCCCCACCGTGGTGCAATGGTTAGCATGACCGTCTTACATACACAAGGTCGTGGGTTCGATTCCTGCTTCGACCGAACACCAAAAAAAGTTTTACAGCGGTGAATTATCCCACCTCAGTAATGCTGGTGACATTTCTGAGGGTTTCAAAGCTTCTCTAAGTGTTTTCACTGCAATGTGGAACGCCGTTCGGACTCGGCTATAAAAAGGAGGTCCCTTGTCATTGAGCTTAACATGGAATCGGACAGCACTCAGTGATAAGAGAGAAGTTCACCAATGTGGTATCACAATGGACTGAATAGTCTAAGTGAGCCTGAAATATCGGGCTGCCACCTTACCTAACCTAACCATACTCCCCTTTCAATCCAAATTTGAGTTTTCGACATTTTCGTTAAAAGTACACCGATATAATTATATTTTCACGAAACGTTATACATTAATTACGAATTCTTCATCAGAACAACCAATTTTTCATTTATTTTCGTAAATTATTCTGAGTTGAAATTTGTTCATAAAAAGTTGTAAATTTTCCGTTTACGATAAAAAAATGTGTATACTAATTTGCCTTTTTTATACCCACCACCATAGAATGGTGATGGGGGTATAATAAGTTTGTCATTCCGTGTGTAACACATCGAAATATCGATTTCCGACTATATAAAGTATATATTCTTGATCAGGTAGAAATTCTAAGACGATATAAGGATGTCCGTCTGTCCGTCTGTTGTAATCACGCTACAGCCTTCAATAATGGCGCTATCGTCCTGAAATTTGGCACAGCTTGGTTTTTTGTTTGCAGGCAGATCAAGTACGAAGATGGGCTATATCGGTCCAAGTTTTGATATAGTCCCCATATAAACCGATTTCCCGATTTGGGGTCTTGGGCTTATAAGAACCGTAGTTTTTATCCAATTTGCCTGAAATTAAAAATCTAGAGGTACTTAAGAACCATAAAAAGGTGCGCCGAAAATGGTGCCCTCGGTCCATGTTTTGGTATAGCCCCCATATAGACCGATTTCCCGATTTTGTTTCTTGGGCGTCTAGAAACTGTATTTTCTATCCGATTTGCCTGAAATTGAAAATCTAGAGCTATTTTAGGACCCTAAAGAGGTGTGTCGAAAATGGTGACTATCGGTCCACGGTTTGGTATAGCCCCCATATAGACCGATCTCCCGATTTTGCTTCTTGGGCGTCTAGCAACTGTATTTTCCATACGATTTGCCTGAAATTGAAAACATAGAGGTATTTTAGGACTATAAAAAGGTGTGTCGAAAATGGTCCGTATCGGTCTATGTTTAGGTATAGTCGCCATATAGACCGATTTCCCAAGTTATATTCTTGGGCTTCTATATAAACTGTATCGGTCCATTTTTTGGTATAACCCCCATATAGAGCGATATCTCGATTTTACTTCTTGGGCGTCTAGAGACTATATTTTCTAGCCCATTTGCTTGAAATTGAAAATCTAGAGGTGTCGGTCCATGTTTTGGTATAGCCCCTATATATAGACTGATCTCCCAATTTTACTTCTTGGGCTTCTAGAATTCGTAGTTTTCACCTAATTCGTCTGAAAATGGAATTCTAGAGGTATTTGAGGAACATTAAGAGGTGGTGAGTATTGGTCTATGTTTTGGTATAGACCCCATATAGACCTAACACCCGAATTTAATTCTAGGACTTCTGGAATCCGGCTGACGACAAACAAAATTGGTTCTCATAAATCCAGAATTTGATCTGGTCTTCATAGGTAGAATCTTTACATTTTTTCTTCGGGAAGCTTACTGGTTGAACTGATTTGCTTGGGGGAAGATTTGTCATCAAACCCCCTAAAATGCTATATAACAGGTTGGCTGATAAGTCCCCGGTCTAACAAAAAAAAAACACATTTTTTTCCAAAATTCGTTTTTTTCCACATTTCGTTTTAGTTCCCTTCAAGAGCGATACAACGATTATAACGACCTTCCAATGTTTTGATACCATTTTGGTAGTACTCCTTCGGTTTTGCCTCAAAATAGGCCTCAGTTTCGGCGATCACCTCTTCATTGCAGCCAATTTTTTTCCCTGCGAGCATTCTTTTGAGGTCTGAGAAGAAGAAAAATCGCTGGGAGCCAGATCTGGAGAATACGGTGGGTGGGGAAGAAATTCGAAGCCCAATTCATGAATTTTTGCCATCGTTCTCAATGACTTGTGGCACGGTGCGTTGTCTTGGTGGAACAACACTTTTTTCTTCTTCATATGGGGCCGTTTTGCCGCGATTTCGACCTTCAAACGCTCCAATAACGCCATATAACAGTCACTGTTGATGTTTTTTCCCTTCTCAAGATAATCGATAAAAATTATTCCATGCGCATCCTAAAAAACAGAGGCCATTACTTTGCCAGCGGACTTTTGAGTCTTTCCACGCTTCGGAGACGGTTCACCGGTCGCTGTCCACTCAGCCGACTGTCGATTGAACTCAGGAGTGTAGTGATGGAGCCATGTTTCATCCATTGTCACATATCGACGGAAAAACTCGGGTGTATTACGAGTTAACAGCTGCAAACACCGCTCAGAATCATCAACACGTTGTTGGTTTTGGTCAAATGTGAGCTCGCGCGGCACCCATTTAGCACAGAGCTTCCGCATATACAAATATTGATGAATGATATGACCAACACGTTCCTTTGATATCGTTAAGGCCTCTGCTATCTCCCATCCAGTTGATAGAAAAATAAATTGAGAATTAAATGTCTAAATAACAAATAAATAATTTGCCGACATGTTATTCGGGATTATAAAACCGATTCTAGTGAACGCATTACTTTTAACTGAAGGCGAGGATAAGATTTTTCAAAATTTTCGGAGCAATTCGATAGAGAATTAAATTTTATGTCGAAATAACATATAACCGATTTTTTGTATGTAACCGGACTTCGACTCAAAGCCATAGAATTTAATACTCCTTTGGCTATTGAACTTTTTTATTCGTATCAAATGAAGCCCACTTTTTACCTACTGTAAAGCTATGAAAAAAGTATCTTACTTCCCATTGTTCTCAATTCCGATCTACTAATTGATATTGAACAAATCCCATATGATTTTAAAACACATTCCCCATTCACACTTATATTTTGAAAAATAAAACGAAATCCTTCTACTGTAGTGAATGACAGTGACATTCATTTTTTACGCACCCAGCACGAAATGTTTTTTGGTGTCAAAAAAATAAACAAAACTTTTGCTAAAAGAAAATGGGATTTCCTACATCATCCATTTTTCTCTCTTTCCACTTGGAGATTAATAAAGAAAATGACACAAAATACGCGGCAAAAGCATTTTCATCCGAATATCGTTTTTACCTAGCATCCCAAAAAACTCTTCTTTATAAAGAAGGGCAGCACAAGAACGGGAAAAACAGGAGGTAGTACAATTACAGAAGAATAAAACACAAACTGAGTTATGACATTCGTTTATTAAAACCCGTGATAACTGACAAGGCAGCAAGCACTACGAAGTGATGTTCTTTTTTATGCACTTTATGGTACCAATTTCACAATCAGAGAATGAAAGAGAAGTTTGTGTGAGTATATTAGGGTATGTGTCCACAAATAATTCGAAATTGATATGTAATTGACTATAATATAAAATTAAGTGCGAACAGTCGGTTAACACTGTGAAAAATATTGACCCAATATAAACGATTATGCAGCCTAAATTTGTTGACTTTTAATTTAAATAATATTAGGGTCAAATTTATACAATATAAAATAAAAACAATTTAATGGTAAGATTAAATTATTTATACCTCATTCATACACACAGAAAACAGTTTGCTTGAAATTTCATTATAGCAGTAAAAAGTTCTAAAGAAAAGGAACTGAAGTTGCCAAACAATTCTACGTGTCAATACTTCGAAACCCTATATTTCCGTTTCACTTGTGGACCATAAACTTGATAGTGCTGAAGCCAAGCACAATTACACCATTATTGGATGCTCTTCTTTCTTTCTATTGCAAATTTTCATGTAAGATCATATTTAAATCAATAGCAAATTTATAGTGGAAGTTTTCCCAAGTTTTGTGTAATTCTTGTGTAATGTTTAACAACAATAAGGGATTGATAAAAATTAATAGTCTATCATTTTAAAGCGATTCGAAAATGATGAGTATAATTCACCGAATTAATTTTTATAATCTGCTAAATTCCAGATAGTAACCGATTTAAACCATTTTACGCCAATAAAATAGGTCCAGATGTTCATGTAATACGTTACGCAATGAGTCCTCCTTATAAGACCTCATGGTGTTGGGTATTCAAGATTCGATCCGTCCGATCTTTTTGTGGTTTTTATACCCTTCACCACTACTGTGGTACAGGGTATAATAAGTTTGTGCATTTGTATGTAACGCCAAGAAGGAAAAGTTTGAGAGCCATCGTTTAGTATACCGATCGTCTTAGAATTAAATTCTGAGTCGATTTAGCGATGTCCGTCTGTCTGTCTGTATATGTAATTTTGTGTGTAAAGTACAGCTCGCAGTTTAAGGCAGATCGTCCTCAAATTTGGCACAGAGTTTTACATTGGTTCAAAGACAATCGCTATTGATTTTGAAAAAAATCGGTTCAGATTCAGATATAGCTGCCATATATATTTATCACCGATCTGGTCATAATTGACGTATTTATCAACGTATTTTATCAAAATTTCGGGCAGCCAAATATTTTGCTCCCATATAAATCTTTCATCCGATTTCGACTAATATGGCCTCAAAAGACAGAGGTTTGCCCTGATTTGCTTAAAATTTTGCACAAGGTGTACGTTTAATGGTATCGTTAAGCGTGCCAAATGTGGTTCAAATCGGTTCAGATTTTGATATAGCTCCCATATATATCTTTCGTCCGATGTGAACTTATATGGTCAAAAAAGCCAGAGTTTTGCCCTGATTTGCTTCAAATTTTGCACAAGGAGTACGTTTAATGGTATCGTTAAGCGTGCCAATTTTGGTTGAAATTGGTTCAGGTTTAGATATAGCTCCCATATATGTATATCTTTCGCCCGATTTACACCCATATGACCACGGAGGCCAAAATTATTCTCCCATTTATGTCAATGTATATCAAATTTCGTCAAAATCGGTTCATATTAAGATATAGCTCCTGTTGATGCACGGGGGAAGTGGTGGATGATGCAAAGAGCAGAAAGTCACAGTTGACGGTTGGCTTTGCACCTCCAAAAGAATTCGGAGGAGAATATGTTCCCAATGAACATATGAACCGAAAAACAAGTATATACGGCCGTAAGTTCGGCCAGGCCGAATCTTATGTACCCTCCACCATGGATTGCGTAGGAACTTCTACTAAAGGCTGTCACCCACAATCGAATTACTTGGGTTGCGATAACACTTGCCGATGGCAAGGTATCGTAACACTTTTTAACACTGTCTTCTAAATTGTAAGTTAGTCCATAAGGGGTATATATTAAACAAAAAAAAAGGCCGATTAAATACGTATATAATTCAGTGTGACAAAATTTTCTATAGAAATAAAATTTTGACAAAATTTTCTATAGAAATAAAAACTTGACAAAATTTTCTATAGAAATAAAATGTTGACAAAATTTTCTATGGAAGTAAAATGTTGACAAAATTTTCTATAGCAATAAAATTTTGACAAAATTTTCTATAGAAATAAAATGTTGACAAAATTTTCTATAGAAATAAAATGTTGACAAAATGTTCTATAGAAATAAAATATTGACAAAATTGTCTATAGAAATAAAATGTTGACAAAATTTTCTACAGAAATAAATTTTTTACAAAATTTTCTATAGAAATAAAATTTTGACAAAATTTTCTATGGAAATAAAATGTTGACAAACATTGCTATAGAAATAAACTTTTTACAAAACTTTCTATAGAAATGAAATTTTGACAAAACTTTCTATAGTAATAAAATTTGACAATTTTTACATGGCTGTTAGAGGCCATATACTAACGAAATGTACCAAATTTCAACCGCATCGGATGACTTTTGCTCCTCCAAGAGGCTCCGGAGGTCAAATCTGGGGATCGGTTTATATGGGAGCTATATATAATTATGGACCGATATGGACCAATTTTTGCATGGTTGTTAGAGACCATATACTAACACCACGTACTAAATTTCAATTGGGTCGGATGAATTTTGCTCATCCAAGAGGCTCCAGAGTTCAAATCTGGGGATCGGTTTATATGGGAGCTATATATAATTATGGACCGATATGGACCAATTTTTGCATGCTTGTTAGAGACCGTATACTAACATCAGGTACCCAATTTCAAACGGATCGGATGAATTTTGCCCCTCCAAGAGGCTCCGGAGGTCAAATCTGGGGATCGGTTTATATGGGGGCTATATATAATTATGGACCGATATGGACCAGTTTTTGCATGGTTGTTAGATACCATATACTAACACCACGTACCAAATTTCAATCGGGTAGGATGAAGTTTGCTCCTCCAAGAGGCTCCGGAGGTCAAATCTGGGGATCGGTTTATATGGGAGCTATATATATTTATGGACCGATATGGACCAATTTTTGCATGGTTGTTAGAGACCGTATACTAACATCAGGTACCAAATTTCAACCGGATCGGATGAATTTTGCCCCTCCAAGAGGCTCCGGAGGTCAAATCTGGGGATCGGTTTATATGGGGGCTATATATAATTATGGACCGATATGGACCAATTTTTGCATGGTTGTTAGAGACCGTATACTTAGACCACGTACCAAATTTCAACCGGATCGGATGAATTTTGCTGCTCCGGAAGGCTCCGCAAGCCAAATTTGGGGATCGGTTTATATGGGGGCTATACGTAAACGTGGGCCGATATGGCCCATTTTCAATACCATCCGACCTACATCAATAACAACTACTTGTGCCAAGTTTCAAGTCGATAGCTAGTTTCGTTCGGAAGTTAGCGTGATTTCCACAGACGGACGGACAGCCGGACAGACGGACAGACGGACGGACGGACGGACATGCTTAGATCGACTCAGAATTTCACCACGACCCAGAATATATATACTTTATGGGGTCTTAGAGCAATATTTCGATGTGTTACAAACGGAATGACAAAGTTAATATACCCCCATCCTATGGTGGAGGGTATAATAAGAAGGAAAAACAAGGGAGTTCGATTTGGTTTTGGAATTCAAGATTTATTTTCGGATTGATTCTTACCAGTAAGAACCTAACAAATTGAATGAGACAGATTAGCGGAAATTGCTGTTTGATGTGGTATGGTTTAGTGGGGAATTAAAAAAAATTTCATTAACGAATGTCAAACATATCGTACCTTTTTCAGTGCGAGTATCTGGATATTTTCATTAATATTTTAGGGATCTGATTCTGAGGGGAAAATTGTAGGGTTGTCCTGTTTGGCATAAACAGCTCCCATATAAAGGGTGATTTGTTAAGAGCTTGATAACTTTTTTTAAAAAAAACGCATAAAATTTGCAAAATCTCATCGGTTCTTTATTTGAAACGTTAGATTGGTCCATGACATTTACTTTTTGAAGATAATTTCATTTAAATGTTGACCGCGGCTGCGTCTTAGGTGGTCCATTCGGAAAGTCCAATTTTGGGCAACTTTTTCGAGCATTTCGGCCGGAATAGCCCGAATTTCTTCGGAAATGTTGTCTTCCAAAGCTGGAATAGTTGCTGGCTTATTTCTGTAGACTTTAGACTTGACGTAGCCCCACAAAAAATAGTCTAAAGGCGTCAAATCGCATGATCTTGGTGGCCAACTTACCGGTCCATTTCTTGAGATGAATTGTTCTCCGAAGTTTTCCCTCAAAATGGCCATAGAATCGCGAGCTGTGTGGCATGTAGCGCCATCTTGTTGAAACCACATGTCAACCAAGTTCAGTTCTTCCATTTTTGGCAACAAAAAGTTTGTTAGCATCGAACGATAGCGATCGCCATTCACCGTAACGTTGCGTCCAACAGCATCTTTGAAAAAATACGGTCCAATGATTCCACCAGCGTACAAACCACACCAAACAGTGCATTTTTCGGGATGCATGGGCAGTTCTTGAACGGCTTCTGGTTGCTCTTCACTCCAAATGCGGCAATTTTGCTTATTTACGTAGCCATTCAACCAGAAATGAGCCTCATCGCTGAACAAAATTTGTCGATAAAAAAGCGGATTTTCTGCCAACTTTTCTAGGGCCCATTCACTGAAAATTCGACGTTGTGGCAGATCGTAAGTCTATTCATGATGAAATGTCAAAGCATACTGAGCATCTTTCTCTTTGACACCATGTCTGAAATGCCACGTGATCTGTCAAATACTAATGCATGAAAATCCTAACCTCAAAAGAATCACCCTTTATATGTACGCCAGCGTAGGGGAAATATGGTAGAATGTTTCATATTTTAGACCCATTTTCAAGTGTGCCATCTTGATCTAATATGGCCAAAATACCCACATTTTACACAAAATTCTGTGATAATTTCCCCATATCGTAGTCATATTCTACACACTGTAATGCCAAACTTTCCACAGAATGGTAGAATTTTAAATAAAGCTCCGACTTGTGGAAATATCGCCCGTATTGGCCAAATAATATATCACAACCCACAATTGACCACATATCTTGGCGAGATTTAACCAATATCCTTGTAAAATTGCCACTGCTGTGTCGCAAAATTTGTAAATATTACTCAAATTGTCCTATATCTCGAATACATATGTATCGCCCGATAAATCATAAATGCTATTTTGTACAATTGCATCAAAATTGCTCTAGCTTTATATTTCCCATATTTTTTTACTAACATTGTGTTTCATCCCAGGGTGTTAGCCTTTTTTTGTATTTATTATTTATCATTAACTAATAAATATTATCAATCAGGAGCTCATCAATGCGTTCTAGTAAGTATTTTTTCAGACTAGTTTTAAAAACAGAAAGATTTTCAATCTCTTTTAAATTAAGAGGTAGATCATTAAAATATTTACAACCAAGATGATCAATACGCTGCCTAGTTGTTTCAGATTGACAAAATGCAACTTTTAAAAGGTTATTATTACGTGTATTAACCACCTCTTGATTTCTCCTAAAACGTATGGTGTGATGTCCAATATTATGTAAACATCTAAATATATATACAATCATTTGGCATTTATGAATTCCATAAATGGGTAAAGCGGTTGGATATTCTATCCTATATAAATTCAAAGTGGAATGGGTTACGCTCAAATTCGCCACAACTTTAAGAGCTTTGTTCTGAAGCCTTTGAAGAGATCTTAGTTCAGTAGATTTCTTAAAACCATATATTATTAATTTTTAATTCTAGCGACTTTGTAGAAGTACAAAAAATTTTCTCCAAATCGTTTCAGATATAAATATTTGTATATGAGAATATAAACCTTGATAATAATTCCCAACAAATTTGAAAGAGTTGAGATGGTAACACAAATTTTGGTCTACATAATGGTGAAGGGTATAATATAGTCGGCCCGGCCCGACTTTAGACTTTACTTACTTGTTATTTATATGAATCAATTTATGAATCAATGTTTATTTTGCTTTTTAGCAAAGTTTTTTGTTTTTTTGCCCAATCATCTTAATCGCAAAAAAACCATAAAGTTCAATTTTCATCTTTTGATATCAAATACATTGTATTTAGAATAATTTGTACCACTATACACACATTTAAATAAAATAAAATATTTAACTTGGAAGGAATTGATTTTTAATTCGGTCATGCGTATTCTTAACAACAACATAACCGAATAATCATGGTAACCACAACCGACGTCGTCGGCAGACTTAACCAACACAGTATGTGATATTAGTTGTATCGACCGAATCATTCGGGTAACAACTGCCAACTGATAGTAGCTGTAACTGTCAAAAGGAGGTTGGCAATAAATTCGGTTGTCACAATCAATCTGTATTCTCTGTGTATTATTACAATATTTATTTTTTTTTTAAGACTGATTTAAAGGATTTAGGATTTTCTTTGGTATAAAGGTTTAAAGTTACTCACTTTAAAATTTAGGTTTTGCGTATTTGATACTAAGATACACATCTTAATTTATTCGTTTTTTCTGTCAGTTTTTGCCACAGAATATTAAAGATCTTCATACATGTATTTACAACAACTTAAATTTCCAAATTTAAATTTGTGGTTTAAGTATAAATGATATGAATTTTCAAGTCAAAAGAATCTTCACAATAAAGCCGAGAACGATTTTAGCTTTGTTGTCAAGATACGAAAAGTTATCGATTTTAAAGATGATTTCATTAACCCTTTCACTACCGATGTTCACTTAGAAGGACATTCGGAAAAGACACCAAATTCTATTTTCCCACTTAGTTTCGATTTATTTCTCGATGTTATTTTAAAGTTGGGGCTTCAATCTACATGACCGATAAATATTTTCCGTATTTGTGAGCACTAAAATTCATTTTTATAAACTTTTTTAACAATAAACAAAAAATATGAAAATTTGAGACAATTTTTCTACTCTCTGTTTCTAGTAAATGGACATACATACAAAAACTATAGTTGATACTTTTCCGGGTTCTTTTTTTGTATTTTTTTCTCACACTTTGAAAGATATTACAGGGCAAATATCTCTTTTTTCAGAACAAGCTCATATAGCTCTTGAAGTAATTGAGGTAGGTTCTCAAAATTACAATTTTTGTTTTACATGCTATTTGTACAAGTAACAAGTATATACAGCAGTAAGTTCGGCCGGGCCGAATCTTAAATACCCACCACCATGAATCAAATATAATAGTTTACTTTGAAAACTCTTCGTCGTAGCGGGTTTCTTGATAATTTAGGGAGTTTGATGACAAAATTTCTCCCAAGCAAATCAGTTCAACCAGATTCTACCTATGAAGACTAGATCAGATTCTGGATTTATGAGAACCAATTTTATTTGAGTTTTAGAGAAATCATAAACACATCGTGTATATGATGAAATAACGCCTTGATTTGAAATCTTAAATCTGTACATTTTTCCCGAATACGATGAGTAAAATCTGGAATTTTGCTTTCAGTTTCAAGCAATTTTCATGATTATTGTCTAAAATTTCATTCCGGAGGAAAATATTTTTTCTTTGGGTGTACATTCAAGAAGAGAAATCGGTCTATATCGGACCGGTAAAAATAAATGCTATACAGAGTTTTGAGGGTCTAAAATTCCAGTATATTTACATTTTTGTGCAAATCGGATAAAAGCTACGGTTTCTAGAAGACCAAGGAGTTAAATCTGGAGATCGGTCTACACGCAAAAAAAATAATTCTTTCCTCCCAAACGAAATTTTAGACCAGCAAAGTTCGTTTCTCATTTGCGTTTCGCTGTAAGGAAGTGTATTTGGAAGAAAAGTATATACTTTTTGTGATAAACGTTTATTCTTTTCCAGGATGTAAAAACAATTTCATAAAGACAAACTCAAAAAAAAAAAAACATTGTTTTCTTGCTAATTGCATTTTCCCTCACATCTTTCTAACATCCACGAAGTTTTTTAGTTCTTAACACCTTTTCCTGTAATACCAACAATGTAGAAGGAATTATACGATTTTATAAATTTTTGAATTTTTTTTACCTTTCGTCTGGACGGAGAATCGAACCGCGGACCATGCACTTTGTAAGCCAACACACTAACCACTGAGCTATGTACCTGTTATGGTCATCAATAGATAAATGTCCATATAAGTTATATTTATATAGCATAGCTTGCGGCGCCCACGAACCGAATAAACACAGTTTATTTAACAGAAACAAACATTTAGTTTGGCACCGTGGAGCAGTGGTTGCTACGTCCGACTTGCATGCCAAGGGTCGTAGGTTCGATCCCTGCTTCGACCAAAGTATTTTTTTTTACATATATTCCAGATATGTTCGGAAGATTCCGAAAAAATGTTCAACATTACATTGTAGTATATTAAATTTTGAACTGTAAAATGTGTCTTATTAAAGACCTAAAGTCAGAAAAGAACAGTGTTTGATATAAACGAAAGGGACTGTATTGTTGTTTCAAAAACAACTTTTTTTATTGAAAAAATAAAAATTTTGTTACAAACGAATTTTTTTGGTGATAAAAGTTTAAAATTTTTGAAGCAATTCAAAAAACTCTACCAAAAGAAAAACGTTTTCGGTACACGTTTTCCAAACTTTTTTTTTCTTTGCGTGTATGTGGAGGCTATACTAAAACATGGGCCTATTTGTGGTCAGCCGGATTCCAGAAGTCCTAGAAATAAATTCGGGAGTTAGGTCTATATGGGGGCTATACCAAAACATGGACCAATACTCACCACCTCGTAATGTTCCTCAAATACCTCTAGAATTCCAATTTCAGACGAATTAGTTGAAAACTACGAATTCTAGAAGCCCAAGAACTAAAATCGGGAGATCAGCCTATATAGGGGTTATACCAAAACATGGACCGATACGGAAGATTTTCGACACACCTCTTTATGGTCCTAAAATACCTCTAGATTTCTAATTTCCGGCAAATTGGATAAAAACTACGGATTCTAGAAGCCCCAGAAATAGAGTCGGGAGATAGGTCTATATGGGGTCTATACCAAAAAATTGACCGATAGGCACCATTTGCGACACACCTATTTGTGATCTTAAAAAAATTTTCAATTTCAAGCACATCGGCTTGAAAATATAGTCTCTAGACGCCCAAGAAGCAAAAAAGGGAGATAGATCTATATGGGGGTTATACCAAAAAATGGATCGATACACCTCAATTTCGGCACACCTTTTTGTGGTCCCAAAATACCTCTAGATTTCCAATTTCAGGCAAATCGGGCAATAAATACAGTTTATAGAAGCCCAAGAATAAAAATCGGGAGATCGGACTATATGGCGGCTATACCAAAACATGGACCGATACAGACCATTTTCGACACACCACTTTATGGTCGTAAAATACTTCTAGATTTTCAATTTCAGGCAAATCGGATAGAAAATACAGTTTCTAGAAGCCCAAGTAGCAAAATTGGGAGATCGGTCTATATGGGGGCTATACCAAAACATGGACCGATACGGACCATTTTCGACACACCTCTTTATGGTGCTCAAGTACCTCTAGATTTTCAATTTCAGGCAAATTGGATAAAAACTACGGTTTTTATAAGTCCAAGACCCCAAATCGGGAAATCGGTTTATATGGGGACTACATCAAAACATGGACCGATATAGCCCATCATCGAACTTGACATGCCTGCAAACAAAAAACGAATTTGTGCCAAATTTCAGGACGATAGCGCCATTATTGAAGACTGTAGCGTGAATACAACAGACAGACAGACGGACATGCTTATATCGTCTTAGAATTAATCCCTGATCAAGAATATATATACTTTATATAGTCGGAAATCGATATTTCGATGTGTTACACACGAAATGACAAACTTATTATACCCCCATCACCATTCTATGGTGGTGGGTATAAAAACAGAAGGTTTATTTGGGTAGTGAAAGGGTTAATACTGAATTTTTTTGCGATTTATTAAAACCAAGATGTCTTCAGTAGTTTACCGGAATGTAATTTTATGTGAAGACACCCATTTTAAAGTCGAATCACCTAACTCTGATCTGCCGCGGTGCTATGGGCGATGGTCGGCTGTAACGCTGGATCTCGCGCTCTAGAAAGTAAAGGAATGATCTTGGTCTCCGCATAAAGGTGATCCAGGAGTGTACTGCGGAGACATCCTGTCGCTGTTCTAAGCGCAGCGTTCTGATAGGTCTGATAGGTATATAATTCCACTGCGTGTCGCTTGTTTGATGTGCCCACACTGACGCTGCATAATTTTAAGTTCACAAGGTTTCTTTGTCCGCACCCCAAGTGCTGCCGGCAAGCGACTTGTTTCCTTGTTTCTATTGCGGAGTTTATCACATATTGGCGAGGCGATTTGAAAAGGCTGTCGATATAATTACAAATATCCAAATAGGTATATTTGTAATTATATCTAAGACATTAGATCTGGGTCAATATTGAGATCTGATCAGATCTATTTCCATAGTAATTAGATCTGACCATTTTTCGGATCTACTCATATCTAATTGTATCAAATTAGATCCCTCAATTTTTACTCGGGTTCCAAAAATACCCTCCCAAAGAAGTTCTTTATTTTAACTACACAGGAAGTTATTTTGATCAAATTAAATTTTAAAACCCGCTTTTTCATATTTTTAATAAGAAATTTTAATTTTTTTTGTTTCAAATAGGTTAAAAAGAGAGTAAGAATTAAAAAATGGTACAAATTATTTAAATTTTTTCGAAAAAATTCTAAATCCATTCTAGAAAAATTGCAAATTTTTTAAAATATTTGAGGTCAAAAGTTTTAGACAAGCGTTAGAATGCACTCAAAATCATAAAACATTATAAAAATTATTTATTTGGCAAAATATGGCACATCTAAAACATTGAATTTGGACCACACCTTAAGAAGTTATGCAAATTCAGTGCAACGGCTGTTGAAATGGTGGACATCCGTACTCTGACAAGCCCATTACTCTGACAAGCGCCAATTTTGCACCACTTCCGGATCCAAAAAGAACATTTTCAATACTTTTTTGGCGACGCTTTTCTTTTGCTAGGTAGATAACCAATTCGAACTATTACTTCGTCGCAGCTGTGGGTACATTAAAAAGTCTCTTTCTAACAAAATCTTCCAAAGAAATTTTTTCGTATTTTTTGTTTTAATTTCAAGCGAAAATCTAACTAATATGTAAATGTTATGAAAATATGAAAGTTAAACAAATGATATTAAATTTTTATCAAATTTATGGAAATTTAAACAAAAAACAACGTTAGCAAACTTTTTCTTTTTTGTTGTTTTCCATGGCGATACGTTAATTACGTGTCATTCAATTGAAAGAACAAAGGGAGGCAACAACAAAAACAAACATTTCCAAAAAAGTTGTTATCCATGAATTCATTATCTACATTTTCGGAAAACAATCATAGGAAAAGCCAAATAAATACCCCCACTTTTTCCCATAAGAAAAATGGAAAACTTTTAGGCTTTCTTTTTTCGATGGTCCTGTGGCAAGTATAATAAGGATAAATAAAACAAGAGTCACAGAAAGCTATTATAACAACAACAGCTAAAATAATAATACAAAAACAAACTACCAAACAACGACAACAAGAACAACCATAATAATTTTTATGTTGACAGTAGGTTTTCGCCACAAAAAAAGCTGGTGTTCTCTGTGCTCAAAGAAGAACTCCCATCATGGTTGGCGGTTAGTAAAATTCCCAATTTACTGCATTAACCATAGGTTGGCTTTCCGACATGGCCATGTCATGGAAAAATAATTCTTAATGTGTTCAGCTCATTTTTCGCATGATATGACGAGTTTTTTTTTTGGTTTTTTTCAGTGAGTTTCTTTGGTCTTTGTTATAATTTTGGGTGCTTCAGTCATGATTAAAACAAACAAAATGCTACGGTTCTATCCGTATTTTTATAGACTGCAAAACATGCACAGTGGCTTACGATGTAAATAAATATTTAATTAAATATAGTTTAATAGTAACACTTTTTCCCTGTATTATTTTTGTGTCTATAGAAAATTTTGTCAAAATTTTGTTTCTTTAGAAAATTTCGTCAACATCTTATTTCTGTAAAAAATTTTGTCACAATTGTATTTTTATAGAAAATTTTGTCAACATTTTATTTCTATAGAAAATTTTGGCAAAATTTTATTTCTATGGAAAATTTTGTCAAAATTTTACTTCTATAGAAAAATTTTGTCAAAATTTTACTTCTATAGAAAGTTTTTGTCCAAATTTTATTTCTGTAGAATTTTTTTTCAACATTTTATTTCTATAGAAAATTTCGTCAAAATTTTATTTCTATAGAAAATTTTGTCAAAATTTTTTTTCTATAGAGATTTCTCAAAATTTTATTTCTATAGAAAATTTTGTAAAAATTTTATTTCTATACAAACTTTTGTCAAAATTTTATTTCTATAGAAAATTTTGTCAACATATTCATTTCTATAGAAAATTTTGTCAACATATTCATTTCTATAGAACATTTTGTCAAAATTTTATTTCTATAGAAAATTGTGTCAAAATTTTATTTCTATAGAAAATTTTGTCAAAATTGTATTTCTATAGTAAATTTTGTCAAAATTTTATTTCTATTGAATATTTTGTCAAAATTTTATTTATATGAAAAATTTTATTTCTATAGAAAAATTTGTCAAGATTTTATTTCTATGGAAAATTTTGTCAAAATGTTATTTTGTAAAAATTTTATTTTTTCAAAATTTTATATCTATAGAATATTTTGCCAAAATTTTATTTCTATAGAAACTTTTGTCAAAATTCTATTTCTATAGAAAATTGTGTCAAAATTGTATTTCCATAGAAAATTTCTATAGACAATTTTGCCAAATTTTTTTCTATAGAAAATTTTGTTAAAATATTCATTTCTATAGAAAATTTTGTCAAAATTTCATTTCTATAGAAACTTTTGTCAAAATTTTATTTCTATAGAAAATTTTGTCAAAATTTTTTTTCTATAGTAAATTTTGTCAAAATGTTATTTCCTATAGAAAATTTTGTCAAAATTTTATTTTTATAAATAATTTAGTCAAAAATTTATTTCTATGGAAAATGTTATCAAAATTATGTTTCCATAGTAAATATTGTCAAAATTTCATTTCTATAGAAAATTTTGTCAAACTTTTATTTCTATAGAAAATTTTGTCAAAATTGTATTTCTATACAAATTTTGTCAAAATTTTATTTCTATAGAAAATTTTGTCAAAATTTTATTTCTATAGAAAATTTTGTCAAAATTTTATTTATATAGAAAATTTCGTCAAAATTTTATTTATATAGAAAATTTCGTCAAAATTTTTTTTTTCTATAGAAAATTTTGTCAATGAATGTTTGTCAAATTTATTTGGGCAAAGCACGTTTTGGAATTACCACATTCCTCATCAGCATCTCTACTTGCAGCAAAACTATATCAGAATAAATTCGGGTAGTTCACTAAACCCAAAGTGAACCACACTTAAACCTTCCGAAAAAAGATTTAAGATAATCGGCTTTTGCCGAAATAAATCTTTGTACAAACATTTCTCTTTTCCTTTGCCAGTGTCAAATCATCGATTTGAGTGCAGTTGCCTGGGTTTATTTGAGAGTGCTTCCTCTTACTTCATTCGTTTTGTTTTGTTATTGTTGGTTTGCACTTCAATCATATTTGTTGTTTTGATCTCAGCTTAAAAAAATTTATTTCTTTAGAAAATTTTGTCAAAATTTTATTTCTATAGAAATTTTTATCAAAATTATGTTTCCATAGTAAATTTTGTTAAAATTTTATTTCTATAGATAATTTAGTCAAAATTAAATTTCTATTGAAAATTTTCTCAAAATTTTATTTCTATAGAAAAATTTCTCAAAATTGTATTTCTATAGAAAATCTTGTCAAAATTTTATTTCTATAGAAAGTTTTTGTCAAAATTTTATTTCTATAGAAAATTTTGACAAAATTTTATTTCTATAGAAAATTTTGTCAAATTTTTATTTCTATTGAAAATGTTATCAACATTTTATTTCAATAGAAAATTTTGTCAAATTTGTATTTTCTATAGAAAATTTTGTCAAATTTTTATTTCTATAGAAAATTTTGTCAACATTTTATTTCTATAGAAAATTTTGTCAAAAATGTATTTCTATAGAAAATTTTGGCAACATTTTATTTCTATAGAAAATTTTGTCAAATTTTTATTTCTATAGAAAATTTTGTGAACATTTTATTTCTATAGAAAATTTTGTCAAAAATTTATTTCTATAGAAAATTTTGTCAACATCTTATTTCTATAGAAATTTTTGTCAAAATTGTATTTCTATAGAAAATTTTGTGAACATTTTATTTCTATAGAAATTTTTGTCAAAGAATGTTTGTCAAATTTATTTGGGCAAAGCACGTTTTGGAATTACGACATTCCTCATCAGCATCTCTACTTCCAGCAAAAATATAACCCAATTATCAGAATAAATTCGAGTAGTTCACTAAACCCAAAGTGAAACACACTACAACCTTCCGAAAAATGGTTTAAGATAATCGGCTGTTGCCGAAATAAATCTTTGTACAAACATTTCTCTTTTCTATAGAATATTTTGTTAACATTTATTTCTATAGAAAATTTTCTCAAAATTTTATTTCTATAGAAAAATTTCTCAAAATTTTATTTCTATAGAAAATTTTCTCAAAATTTTATTTCTATAGAAAATTTTCTCAAAATTGTATTTCTATAGAAAATTTCGTCAAAATTTTATTTCTATAGAAAATTTTGTCAAAAATTTATTTCTATAGAAAATTTTGTCACAATTTTATTTCTATAGAAAATGTTGTCACAACTGCATTTCTATAGAAAATGCTGTCAAAATTTTATTTCTATAGAAAATGCTGTCAAAATTTTATTTCTATAGATAATTTTGTCAGAATTTTATTTCTATAGAATGTTTTCAAAATGTTCTTTTTTCTACGGAAAATGTTGTTAAAATTTTATTACTATAGAAAATTTTGTCAAAATTTGATTTCTATAGAAAATTTTCTCAAAAGTTTTTTTCTATAGAATATTTTCTCAAAATTTTATTTCTATAGAAAATTTTCTCAAAATTGTATTTCTATGGAAAATAATTGTATTTCTATAGAAAATGTTGTCACAAATGAATTTCTATAGAAAATTCTGTCAAAATTTTATTTCTATAGATAATTTTGTCAAAATTTTATTTCAATAGAACATTTTGGCAAAAATTTACTTCTATGAAAAATGTTTTCAATTTTTCCTTATTATTTTTGTGCCACTGTCATCCATGGTGTATGGCAAGTTTATTGTTAAACCAAATTATGATGGAACACAGCAACAATTTTCACTTTACATTTAAGGTGATTTGTTTGTCTGGCTTCAAGTCAACTTTTTTTGGCTTTGGAGTTTTGGTGTCCTTATTTTTCCTGCCTTTGTTAGCTTAAAAATTTTGTTTTTTTTTAGATTTCAGGCTAAGTATTACCCAGAAGAAAGCAAATAAATGATAATGTCAACGATAATGCCTGGAAGAAGGGTGGGCATTAAAGAAGACCAGGCTATTGTTCGATGGTTGTATTTTCATGGTTCTACGAAAACAATAGATAAAACTTTTATAGACGGGGAAAAGTTAAAGAAGGCCAATGGGGTCTCATTAATCAGGTCGAGACACTTTCGTGTTCAAACTAAATGCCATTGGCATTTACTGCCTAAATGTAAAGTCATTTACTAGACCGATGGTAAGACAAAGGTGGAAATAGGGCCAAATTGAAAAAAGAAACGCAAACAAATGCTGTTATTTGTATTCTAAGATGAATGCCTTCAAGTTTTTGTTTCAATATTTTTACGATAAGTAAAATCGATTTTCATATACAAAATTTTCAACGAAAAATTTTTGTACATAGTACAATGCAATGCTGCACATCCTTAACAAATCTACAAGAAAGTTGTATTTGATACACCGTTTCTAAGAAAGAGAATTCCCTTGTCATCGGGCAGAACTCAGTGACAAGAGAAGTTTACCACTGTAGTTTCAAAATGAATGGAAAAGTCTAAGTGAGCCTGAAATAACTTAACTTAAGAAAGGGGACACTCAAAGTGCTTTGTTTTATTTAAGTGAAGTTTCTATGACATTGCTTGTGTGTGCTCAACTAACTGGTCTATAAATAGATCTGCTAGTTGGTATGCCTTGTTTATCTATTTATGACAACAAGAGCTATATGGCCCAACGTAATTGTGTTCGCTTACAAACTGAACCCGTGCTTACCTTTGCCCGGACAAAGGTAAAAAGTAAAAAAAAAATCGAATACGCTGAGAATCATGTAGTAAGAAGTACACAGAAAAAATTTTCAAGAAATTTTTTCAAATTAAAGCCTTAATGGAGATTTAAAAAATATTCAATAAAAATTTAATTTATTCAACAAAATTTTTAATTGAAACAAAAATCATTCACAAAAATTAATTGGATCAATTAATTTTTTAATTGACATTCAATTAATTGAAGACATTTCAATTTAAAAATTATGTAGATCCATTAATTGAATCAGAAAACACAAGTATATACGGCCGTAAGTTCAGCCAGGCTGAATCTTATGTACCCTCCACCATGGATTGCGTAGAAACTTCTACGAAAGACTGTCACCCACAATCGAATTACTTGGGTTGTGGTATCTTAAAACTTCTTAACATCGTTTTCTAAATTGTGAGTTAGTCCATACGTGGTATATATTAGACAAAAAAGTTATGTATAGGTAAGTCTACAAATAATTACGAATCGATATGGACTTTTTGCACGATACGTAGAGAGCCAGAATTGAAATATGGGGGTTGCTTAAAAATTTAATTGATTCAACAAATTTTTTAATTGAAATAATAATCAATCACACAAATTAATATTGATATTATTATTTAATTGGATCAATTAATTTTTTAATTGACTGTCAATTAACTTTTTAATTGATACTATCATTTCTGTGAATGTATACTAAATGGGAGTGAATCAAAGAGAAATAGAGTTGTAGTTTTGTATCCGTAGAGAATTTTGATTTAAATTTACGAAGAACTCCAGTAGCCGCTGCTATCTTGGATCTTATCATATCAATATGATTATCCCAATTCAAATTCGAAGACAAGTTAATTCCGAGACAGTTCACCGAATTAGATTCCCGAATTTGGATACCATTAATAAAAACTGACATCTTTGGTTCATTTCTAGTAGCCTGTGGTCTGAATCTAATGAATTTTGTTTTGTCCGTATTTATTTTCAACTTGTTCAAACGTGCATATTCAAAAATAAATGAAGCATCACATTCAATGTGTTCCTTTAGACAAGTAGTATTTTTATAATTGTACAGAAGACAAATGTCATCAGCAAACATGAAAAGTTTCCCAAAGAAATTTATTTTGCAGATGTCATTAACATATATTAGAAACAGCAAAGGCCCTATAATAGTTCCCTGGGGAACTCCGCACTCAACTGGCTTAGTACCACTCCTACATTCACCAACTTTTACATATTGCTTCCTATTATTCAAATAACTTTTAATGAGTTCCACTGATTTGGTCTGAAAACCCAGAAATGGCAATTTTTGAAGCAATATATCATGATCCACTAAGTCAAACGCTTTACTCAAGTCGAAAAAAACCCCAGCTACTCCTGAATTACCTATGTCAAGACCATTACATATTTCATTAATCAGAGTAACAACAGCTGCTTCCGTCCCAAAACCTTTGCGAAATCCAAAATGTCTAACAAAAAGAATTTTGTTCGACTCAAGATAGTCCAGTAATTGAATTGATAACATCTTTTCAAAAATTTTGTTCACATTGGGCAGCAGAGAAACAGGCCGAAACATTTCAACCCTATGTGCACTACGTATCTTAGGTACAGGAATTATTTCGTGAATTTTTAAACAATCAGGATAAATAGAGGATTCTATAATACAGTTCAATATCCTCGTTAGTAACATTGAAATAAACGTTCTGCGAACGTTTATCATTTTTACAGTAATACCATCGCAACCTGATCCCTTCCCCTTATGCATTGAAGCCACATACGACACCACAGTTGAAAAATCTACTTTTTGAAACTGAAAAGCTGTACTGTGATAACAGATAGTTCCAAGGTCGTTAAAATTTTCATTATGGTTTGAAGCAATTTCGCCGCGTATACTTTGGATAATTTTATGAAAAAAGTTGTTATGGCAAATCGCTTTATTCTCGTCAGAAAATATGGTTTGCCCATTCTCATCTTCAACGTGACATACTCTAGAGGAGGTTCTCCCCAATTCTTTGTTAAGAAATCTTCAAACTTTTTTTGGATCGCCTTTGCAGGATAATACAGATTCATTGTAATATGATTCTATTAACTTATTCTTGGTATATTTAATGATATGGCCAATTCTTTTAATCTGACCCTTTAAAGATTCATTGTGTTGCTGTTTTCTCCTTCTTCTCAATAATTTGTTCTTAAAATTTATTAAGCGAAGCAATTTCTCATTCATCCAAGGGTTTATATCATATCGAATATCCTGTCGTAAGGTATTATGGCTTTTTAAGCTATCTGATGCTGCATTTTTCAGACATTCTATTAAATTCTCACATTGTTGTGATGCATCATTCATACTCAAATCCAGTTGTAAGCCGCGATCAATACATTTACCAAATTCTGTGTAGTCTTGGTAATAAATCTTTGTACGTCTTTTGTCATCTCTCCTAGAAACTTCATTCCTAATAACGACACATAAATAGTTATGGTCAGTAAAACTATTATCTATGCAATGTACCTCAACACAATGCACATCCGTAAACGCTCCATAAACACCATCTATAGATGTATCGCTACAAGGCCTTGTTACAAAGTTGTGCAGTCTTTCCATACTATACTCATGGAACAGATTCAAAAAAGTAGCCGATTGATCACTTATAACGTTCATATCAATATTAAAATCTCCCACAAACAAACATGAACGAATTCCAAAACTTTCCAAAATATCTTCAATCATTGCAAAAAATCTCAGCCGATTACACTTCTGTGATCGGTACAAGTTTACCAATACCAGTGGCTTCCTATTATATATAAGCTCTGGTATCAAGAGACAGATATATTCAACAAATTCTGTGCTTTCCTTCCGTAGGACTTGAAATCTAATTTTGTTTGAAATATATATAGAGGCACCTTCATATCCGTCTCCCCTACAGCAATGGATAGATTCAAACCCATGAATATTATACAATTGTGTACAGTTCTCGCTAAACCACGATTCCTGGATTGCTACAATATCGGGTATTCTTGAAAATCTACTAAGTTCGAACTTGAATTTATTAAATTTTGACAAAGAAGAAACACTCCTGGCATTTACGGACAAAATTTCAAAATAATTTGTATGTAATTTATTAATATAATTATTGTAAAGATTAATATTAGAAAAATAATTATTACTCATAAATTTAATATAATTTTTAAAAATTTATTTATGACAAAGAAATAAAAAGAAAATCAATTTTCCTCCTCCTCTTCATCCTCATTAGAGCTGTGATTATCTGGTAAAATCAACCTGGCTTGTTTCTTCGAATTATTAACTCCAACGGCGTTTGTCAGTAGCTTATCCACATCTTCTTTGGTTTTTATAAGTATAGCATTGCTACGTTCATTCTTCTTCACAAAAACTTTGCTTCCTTTACAAAAGACATACTGAAAACCGACAGATTTTGTAGATTGGGCATAGTTTAGTATGTCGAGAGTTTCCTTGGACAAAAAGTCATTTATAAATATATTCTTTGTTTCAGCAACATCTCTCAGTTTCTTTTTGTTGTCCATAAACATTTTCTTGCTTTTTTGATTACTGAATTTAACAACGGAAGACTTATTCGCTTTTGAACTCTGTTTTCCACTAACAAAATACGCATCATTGATATCATTTTCTGTTATCGATGATTCCATTTTCGATGCAATACTTAAAACCACTTTTGTTGCAGATTCTGCGGGCTCTACACCTCTGATAATAACATCATTTTGCACTTTAGAGTCACTCAAAAATTTAACAGCAGATTATAAATTCATAACTTCTTCTTTTAGGTTATTATTTTCTTTTTCTAAATGTTCAATCTTTTTCTTGTTTGTTTTAATTCCTTTCAACATTTCATCGTATTTCGATGACATGTATTGTATAGATTTTTTTATTTCGTCCAGCTGATCTAGCTGACAAAGCTTTGCTTCAATCGCTGAGAGCTTATTTACAATTGATGGCGCGCACACATGACATTGGAAATCAAGAGAGTCATCATTTACAAGTTTTTCAAATTCTTTTTCATCCAGTTTCGTGCATTGTGGATGATATGTTCTCTCACACGAATCACATTGTATTGAACCATCTCTCTCAAAGATTTCATTTCGGCACTGACCACAATTAATTTTCTTTGTATTAATACTACGACGATTTTTACTGCTCATATTCATGAATTATCAATGACCACGGTCGCAAATTATACAATGTCAACTTTTGATACACTTGATTTCTCCTATTTATATTTATTTTGAAATAATTTCTTTTTGGGTTGCGGACAAGTACTTTTGCACGTCTGATTGCTTCAGTGTTGCCAACTTTCTCAACTGACTCGGATGAAATTTGCTCCTCCAAGAGGCTCCAAACCAAATCTCGGGATCGGTTTATATGGGGACTATATATTAGATTATGGACTGATATGGACCACTTTTGACATGGTGGTTGTTAAATGTCATATACTACCACCACGTACCAAATTTCAACCGAATCGGATGAATTTTGCTCTTCCAAGGGGCTCTTAGGTCAAATCTGGGGATCGGTTTATATGGGGGCTATATATAATTATAGACCGATATGGACCAACTCCTGCATGATTGTTAGAGACCATATACTAACATCACGTACCAAATTTCAACCGAATCGGATGAATTTTGTTCTTCCAAGGGGCTCCGGAGATCAAATCTTTGGATAAATTTATATGGGGCTATATATAATTATGGACCGATTTCGACCAAATTTTATATGGGTGTTTAAGGCCATATACCAAGGCCACGTACCAAATTTCAACTGAATCAGATCCATGAGGCTCCGGAGGTCAAATCTGGGGATCGGTTTATATGGGGGCTATATATAATTATGGACCGATATGGACCAATTTTTGGCATGGCCATTAGAGACCATATACCAACACCATGTACCAAATTTCAGACGGATCGGATGAAATTTGCTTCTCTTAGAGGCTCCGCAAGCCAAATTGGGGGATCGGTTTATATGGGGGCTATATATAATTATGGACCGATGTGGATCAATTTTTGCATGGTTGTTAGAGACCATATACTAACACCATGTACCAAATTTCAGCCGGATTGGATGAAATTTGCTTCTCTTAGAGGATCCGCAAGCCAAATTTGGGGTCCGTTCATATGGGTGCTATACGTAAAAGTGGACCGATATGGGCCATTTGCAATACCATCTGACCTACATCAATAACAACTAGGTAAGGTTAGGTTAGGTTAGGTGGCAGCCTGATGTATCAGGCTCACTTAGACTATTCAGTCCATTGTGGTACCACAGTGGTGAACTTCTCTCTTATCACTGAGTGCTGCCCGATTCCATGTTAAGCTCAATGACAAGGGACCTCATTTTTATAGCCGAGTCCGAACGGCGTTCCACATTGCAGTGAAACCACTTAGAGAAGCTTTGAAACCCTCAGAAATGTCACCAGCATTACTGTGGTGGGATAATCCACCGTTGAAAAACTTTTTGGTGTTCGGTCGAAGCAGGAATCGAACCCACGACCTTGTGTATGCAAGGCGGACATGCTAACCATTGCACTACGATGGTTCCCATCAATTACAACTACTTGTGCCAAGTTTCAAGTCGATAGCTTGTTTCGCTCGGAAGTTAGCGTGATTTCAAAAGACGGACGGACGGACATGCTTAGATCGACGCAGAATTTTACCACGACCCAGAATATATATACTTTATGGGGTCTTTGAGCAATATTTCGATGTGTTACAAACGGAGAGACAATGTTAATATACCCCCCAAAATTAAGGGGATTCAGTTGACAAAAAATAAACCATAAAATTGTTTTGAGTAAGTTTCCATTAAATTGATTTCACATCCCTCAACCATTTACCATACAAATTTTTTCTCGCAAACAAACCTCTCAATAACGAAGAGAATTTCAAACGATTTTCCTTTATCTAATATTCGTTTGGGAGGAAAGAATTTGTTTTGCGTGTATATGGACGATGGTTTTGAAACTACAACATTGCTCATCAGAGTCTTCTACTTGCAGGAAAATAATCGGCCAATTACCAGAATAAATTCACAAAATTTATCAAACACAATGTAAATACTACACTCAAAGAAAAAAACGTTTGCTCTGGAACGAAATTAAAAAAAAAAGAAATTCCTCTTTGTTAAAAAGTGTTTCTTTAAATGAAAAGCGTTGCTCTGATTGTCTCAATTTAAAAAAATAAAATAATAAATTTTTTTTGCGATAAAAGAAAACTTCTTTTGTCTAAAATGTCATTCCTCGAAAAAGAAAAACCCTGCTTCAGTGTACTCGGCCTCTTTGAACTTCCAATTTCATCGAAATTATATGAACATTAAATTTCGACTAAATGAAAAAAAAAATTGATGAAATCTTTTTATGAAGCTCACAATTTGACGAAGATTTGGTATGGAAATCCGATTTCGACCAAATGTTGCTACGAAAATCCAAACTTTATAAGATTTTCTATGAAAATCAAATTTTAACAAAGTTTTCCATGAGAAGAAAATTTTGAAAAAATTTCCTTTGAAAATTGAATTGAATACCATCATTTATTGGAAATTCAATTACAAATTTATGATTTTATAATAAAAAATACAAAATGTTGATTTTATTTAGAATACATATATTATACAATTATTTAAAATTCTAATTTGTGAATTTCAATTGAGAGTATCTAAAATGAAAATAAAATGGAGGGAGGTTTTGTGGCAAATATTTTGTGCTGGCAGCCAACAAAAATATTTGTCCGTCTACCACATTAATAATCAAAATGCTGTGAGTAAAAATAAAAAGAATTTTAATGAATACGAAAAAACTCCAAATAAGACATAGAACAAACGAATTCCAATATAATTGAAAAATACAAACCGGAATAAATTTATTATGATTCCATGGAAATTAAGAATAAGCAGGATATAATAAAGGATAATAAAATACACAAAAGGAAATGGAATTTCATATAATATTCATGTTTCCACTATACTTCTGTAAAGCAGAATGCCTTTTTGGTAGAAGGATAACTGCAAAGGAAATAAAATCATAAATAACCAAAAATTTCTTTTCCAGTCATTGTGCGGAAGACAAGCAATATTAAGTACAAACAAAACATTCCATAAATTCATTTGCATTTCATATAAAAAACGGCCGAATTCCAAATAGGTCAACATTTAAAGAGTCAGGGGGAACTGTTCTTCTTTCGAACGATAAGGATAATGTACCTTAAATATTGTTTAACAGCAAATAATTTCTGATTATCCTCATTGTGAAAAACAAATAAATATAAGTATCTGTTTTCGATGAAAAAAAAAATAATTGAAAATTAAATTAAATTAAACAAGTATATACGGCCGTAAGTTCGGCTAGGCGGAAGCTTATGTACCCTCCACCATGGATTGCGTAGAAACTTCTTCTAAACACTGCCATCCACATTGAATTACTTGGGTTGCTGTAACGCTTGCCGATGGCAAGGTATCTTAAAACCTCCTAACACCGTCTTCTAAATTGTAAGTAACAGGTTGGCTGATAAATCCCCGGTCTGACACATAGATGGCGTCGTTAGTATTAAATGCATATTATTTTTATATAGTACCAACCTTCAAATGATTCGTGTCAAAATTTGACGTCTGTAAGTCAATTAGTTTGTGAGATAGAGCGTCATTTGTGAAGCAACTTTTGTTATTGTGAAAAAAAATGGAAAAAAAAGGAAATTCGTGTTTTGAAAAAATACTGTTTTCTGAAGGGAAAAAATACGGTGGAAGCAAAAACTTGCCTTAATAATGAGTTTCCGGACTCTGCCCCAGGGAAATCAACAATAATTAATTGGTATTCAAAATTCAAGCGTGGTGAAATGAGCACGGAGGACGGTGAACCCAGTGGACGCCCAAAAGAGGTGGTTACCGACGAAAACATCAAAAAAATCCACAAAATGATTTTGAATGACCGTAGGTTAGGTTAGGTTAGGCGGCAGCCCGATGTATCAGGCTCACTTAGACTATTCAGTCCATTGTGATACCACATTGGTGAACTTCTCTCTTATCACAGAGTGCTGCCCGATTCCATGTTAAGCTCAATGACAAGGGACCTCCTTTTTATAACCGAGTCCGAACAGCGTTTCACATTGCAGTGAAACCACTTAGAGAAGCTTTGAAGCCCTCAGAAATGTCACCAGCATTATTGAAGTGGGATAATGCACCGCTGAAAAATTTTTGGTGTTCGGTCGAAGCAGGAATCGAACCCACGACCTTGTGTATGCAAGGCGGGCATGCTAACCATTGCACCACGGTGGCTTCCTCCATCTAATGACCATAAAATGAAGTTTATCGAGATAGCAGAGGCCTTAAAGATATCAAAGGAACGTTTTGGTCATATCATTCATCAATATTTGGATATGCGGAAGCTCTGTGCAAAATGGGTGCCGCGCGAGCTCACATTTGACCAAAAACAACAACGTGTTGATGATTCTGAGCGGTGTTTGCAGCTGTTAACTCGTAATACACCCGAGTTTTTCCGTCGATATGTGACAATGGATGAAACATGGCTCCATCACTACACTCCTGAGTCCAATCGACAGTCGGCTGAGTGGACAGCGACCGGTGAACCGTCTCCGAAGCGTGGAAAGACTCAAAAGTCCGCTGGCAAAGTATGGCCTCTGTTTTTTTGGGAAGGTAAAAACCACCAACAGTGACTATTATATGGCGTCATTGGAGCGTTTGAAGGTTGAAATCGCGGCAAAACGGCCCCATATGAAGAAGAAAAAAGTGTTGTTCCACCAAGACAACGCACCGTGCCACAAGTCATTGAGAACGATGGCAAAAATTCATGAATTGGGCTTCAAATTGCTTCCTCACCCACCGTATTCTCCAGATCTGGCCCCCAGCGACTTTTTCTTGTTTTCAGACCTCAAAAGGATGCTCGCAGAGAAAAAAATTTGGCTGCAATGAAGAGGTAATCGCCGAAACTGAGGCCTATTTTGAGGCAAAACCGAATGAGTACTACCAAAATGGTATCAAAAAATTGGAAGGTCGTTATAATCGTTGTATCGCTCTTGAAGGACACTATGTTGAATAATAAAAATGAATTTTGACAAAAAAATTGTTTTTCTTTGTTAGACCGAGGACTTATCAACCAACCTGTTAAGTCCATACGTGGCATATATTAAATTAAAAAAAAGACCGATTAAATACGTATATAATTCAAACAAAATTTTCCATAGAAATAAAATTTTGACAAAATTTTCTATAGAAATAAAATTTTAACAAAATTTTCTATAGAAATAAAATTTTAACAAAATTTTCTATAGAAATAAAATTTTGACAAAATTTTCTATAGAAATAAAATTTTGACAAAAATTTTTATAGAAATAAAATTTTGACAAAATTTTCTATAGAAATAAATTTTTTACAAAATTTTCTATAGAAATTAAATGTTAACAAAATTTTCTATAGGAATAAAATTTTGACAAAATTTTCTATAGAAATAAAAATTTGACAAAATTTTCTATAGACATAAAATTTTGGTAGATTATTTTTTGCTCGAGTGGCAACCTTGATTATGAACCGATTTGTGTGATTGGGGATCGGCTATATATTACAATGGACTGAAAAGTCTAAGTGAAGTCTGAAACTTAATCGGGCTGCCACTTTAACCTAACCTAACTATAGACCGATATGGACCAATTTTGGTATAGTTGTTAGAGGCCATATACCAACATCATGTACCAAATTTCAGCCGGATTGGATGAAATTTGCTTCTCTTTGAGGCTCCGCAAGCCAAATCTGGGGATCGGTCTATATGGGGGCTATATATAATTGGACCGATATGGAACAATTTTTCATGGTTGTTAGAGACCATATACCAACACCATGTACCAAATTTCAACCGGATCGGATGAAATATGCTTCTCTTAGAGGGTCTGCAAGCCAAATTTGGGGGTCCGTTTATATGGGGGCTAAACGTAAAAGTGGACCGATATGGCCCATTTGCAATACCATCCGACATACATCAATAACAACTACTTGTGCCAAATTTCAAGTCGATAGCTTGTTTCGTTCGGAGGTTAGCGTGATTTCAACAGACGGACGGACGGACATGCTCAGATCGACTCAGAATTTCGACCCAGAATATATGTACTTTATGGGGTCTTAGAGCAATATTTCGATGTGTTACAAATGGAATGACAAAGTTAATATACCCCCTATCCTATGGTGGAGGGTATACAAATTAAAAATTAAATTAAATTAATTGAAAACTCAATTAAAATGTAAAATCAATATGCATTTTTCTTGATTAGTTTTCTTGCTTTTGTTACGTGAACATTGAGAACTTAATTAGTTGACAAAAAAAATTGGGGCATTAGAGGGTTAATTGTTCTTATGTATATTTGCCTTACTTTATTAATTATAAAATTAAATTTTACTTTACAAAAATAGCAACAAAGATAAGGCCAATTTTTCATTGTACTAAAAATGAATTATTAATGAATAATGCAATGGCTATTTATTTTGTTTTCTCATGCTAATTGCTTCACTATGTTGTTGAAATAGATACATGTAAATATTTGTTTAATTATCTTCAGACAACATGCGTCCTCATATTCAAAGGAAGAAAAGTCTTTTTGTTTGCACATACTTGTGCTTTTATAATAATAAATATGTCCTTGTTGCAACAATATGACAACATCTATACAACTAGAGACGGCTAATTATATTTTATTTATATTATAAAATATAGTTGTTGAACGTGTAAAGACTTTTGTACATAGCATATTAAAAGAGAGATGAAAACACGAAAATGTTACAATTGCAGTATACATTATTTGGAATAATGGATTTGGGTTGAAATGGCAAAAAACCTGTAAGGAAAAACCGGTCAGTTCACTATTAGTACCCAGTAAAAAAAGCGTCGCCAAAAAAAGTAGTGAAAATATTCGTTTTGGAAGTTTGGAAGTGGTGCAAAATTGGCGCAGAAGCGATGAATTTAACATGGGCTTGTCATAGAACGGATGTCCACCATTTCAACAGCCGTTGCACTGAATGTGCATCACTTCTTAAGACGCGCTCCGATTTCGGTATTTTGGATGTAAATAAAAAAATTTTGTGATATTTTGATAGATAAATAATTTTTAAAATTTTTGTTTGTAAATTTTTTTAAAATTTTTGTTTGTAAAATTGTTTAAAATTTTTGTTTTTTGTTGTTGACCTTAAATATTTTCCAAATTTCGCAAAATGTTCTAGAATGGATTTAGCATTTTTTTCGAATAAAATTTAAAAAATTTTTAGCATTTTATTAATCCTTACTCTTTTTAATCTATTTGAAACAAAAAAAAATAAAAGTTACCCTTTAAAAATATGAAAAAGGCGAATTATAAAAAATTGAATCAAAAGAACTTCCAGAGTAGTTAAAATAAAGAACATCATTGCGAGAATATTTTTGGAAGTCCTTTTAAAGTTGTTCCTATAAAAGTACTTCCAAATTTTTTTGCTGGATATTTTATTGGTTGGTATATCAGGTGTAATTTTCCAAGAGATTATATTATTTACCTGTATCTCACCTTATAAAGTTTTTCGGTTTTGTTTCTCAACGAAATAAATCCTAATTTTGAGTATGCAATGCCACCACGATTGCCACAGTTATAAGAATATTTCTCGCCAAGTAAAAGATACTTCATAAATAGAAATGAAATTTTCTATAGAAATATAATTTTGACAAAATTTTCTATAGAAATAAAATATTGTATAGAATTAACATTTTCAGAAAACTAAAACTAAAATTTTTAGAAAATTTTCTATAAAAATAAAATTTTCAGAAAATTTTCTATAAAAATAAAATTTTCAGAAAATTTTCTATAGAAATAAAATTTTGTATAGAACTCAAATTTTCAGAAAATTTCCTATAGAACTAAAATCTTCAAAAAAATTATATAGAACTAAACATTTCATAAAATTGACAAAATTTTCTATAGAAATAAAATATTGTATAGAATTAACATTTTCAGAAAACTAAAACTAAAATTTTTAGAAAATTTTCTATAGAAATAAAATTTTTAGAAAATTTTCTATAGAAATCTAATTTTCAGAAAATTTTCTATAGAGCTAAAATTTTCAGAAAACTTTCTATAGAACAAAAATTTTCAGAAAATTTTCCATGGAACTAAAACTTTCAGAAAATTTTCTATAGAAATAAAAATTTGACAAAATTTTCAATAAAAATGAAATTTTCAAAAAATTTTCTGTAGAAATAAAATTTTCTATAGAACTAAAATTTTCAAAAGATTTTTTATAGAACTAAAATATTAAAAAAAAAAAAAGTTTTTTAGAACTAAACTTTTCCGAAAATTTTTCTATAGAACTACAATTTTTAGAAACTTTTCTATAGAACTAACATTTTCAGAAAACTTTCTATAGAGCTAAAATTTTCAGAAATTTTTCTATAGAACTAAAATTTTCTATAGAACTAAAATTTTCACAAAATTTTCTATAGAACTAAAATTTTCAAAAAAAAATTTTCTATAGAACTAAAATTTTTAGAAAATTTTCTATAGAACTAAAATTTTTAGAAAATTTTCTATAGAACTAAAATTTTCAGAAAATTTTTTATAGAATTAAAATTTTCAGAAAATTTTCTATGGAACTAAAATTTTCAGAAAATTTTCTATAGAACTAAAATTTTCAGAAAATTTTCTATAGAGCTAAAATTTTCAGAAATTTGTCTATAGAAATAAAATTTTGACAAAATTTTCTATAGGAATAAAATATTGACAAAATTTTCTATAGAAATAAAATATTGTATAGAATTAACATATTTAGAAAATTTTCTATAGAATTAAAATTTTCAGAAAATTTTCTATAGAACTAAAATTTTCAGAAGATTTTCTATAGACCTAAAATTTAAAAAAAGATCTATAGAACTTTTCAGAAAATTTTCTATAGAATAAAATTTTTCAGAAAATTTTCATCAGCATCTTCTACTTGCAGCAAAACTATCAACCAATTATCAGAACAAATTCAGGCAGTTCACTGAACCCAAACCCAAAGTTCACTAAACCACACTTGAACCTTCCGAAAAAGGTTTATGCGTCCATCTAACCATCTTGCAGTCTATAGGGCTTTGCCCGTATAAATTTGACAAACATTCTTTTCCTTTGTTGGTTAAGCTACACTTGTAGTTTAGTCAATGCATGGTTTTAAGCTGAAATCAAAAACAAGAAAATGAAATAAAATTTTGACAATATTTTCTATGGAAATACAATTTTGACAAAATTTCTTATAGAAATAAAATCCTTACACAATTTTAACAAAATTTTCTATAAAATAAAATGTTGATAAAATTTTCTATAGAAATAACATTTTCGGAAAATTTTCTATAGATTTTTGACGAAATTTTCTATAGAAATAAAATTTTGACAAAATTTTCTATAGAAATAAAATTTTGACAAAATAAAAACAAAATTTTCAAAAAAAATTCTACAGAAATAAAATTTTAAGAAAATTTTCGATAGAAAAACATTTTTGACAAAATTTACTATAGAAATAAAATTTTAACAAAATTTTCTATAGATATAAAATTGTGACAAAAATTTCTATAGAAATAAAATTTTGACAAAATTTTCTATAGAAATAACATTTTGACAAAATTTTGTATAGAAATAATATTTTGACAAAATGTTCTATAGAAATAACATTTTCGGAAAATTTTCTATAGATTTTTGACAAAAGTTTCTATAGCAAATCTTGACAAAATTTTCTATAGAAATAAAATTTTGACAAAATTTTCTATACAAATAAAATCTTGACAAAATCTTCTGTAGAAATAACATTTTCAGAAAATGTTCTATAGAAATAAAATTTTAACAAAATTTTCGATAGAAAAAAATTTTTGACAAAATTTTCTATTGAAACAAAATTTTGACAAAATTTTCTATAGAAATAAAATTTTGACAAAAATTCTATAGAAATAAAATTTTGACAAAATTTTCTATAGAAATAAAATGTTGACCAAATTTTCTATAGAAATAAAGATTTTAATTGCATACAAAAATATGCAATTAAAGTCAGAAATAAAATGTTCAGAAAATTGTCTATAAAAACAAAATTTTGCAGAAAAATTTCTATAGAAATGACATTATCAGAAAATTTTCTATTAATATAACATTTTGACAAGGGAGCCACCGTGGTGCAATGGTTAGCATGCCCGCCTTGCATACACAAGGTCGTGGGTTCGATTCCTGCTTCGACCGAACACCAAATAGTTTTTCAGCGGTGGATTATCCCACCTCAGTAATGCTGGTGACATTTCTGAGGGTTTCAAAGCTTCTCTAAGTGGTTTCACTGCAATGTGGAACGCCGTTCGGACTCGGCTATAAAAAGGAGGTCCCTTGTCATTGAGCTTAACATGGAATCGGGCAGCACTCAGTGATAAGAGAGAAGTTCACCAATGTGGTATCACAATGGACTGAATAGTCTAAGTGAGCCTTATACATCGGACTGCCACCCAACCTAACCTAACCTAACACATTTGACGGATTTGATATGATATCGATCGATCGGGCTGCCACCTAACCTAAACCTAACATTTTGACAAAATGTTCTGTAGAAATAACATTTTCAGAAAATTTTCTAAGAAATAAAATTTTAACAAAATTTTCGATAGAAAAAAAATTTTGACAAAATTTTCGATAGAAAAAAAATTTTGACAAAATTTTCTATAGAAATAACAATTTCGGAAAATTTTCTATAGATTTTTGAAAAAAATTTTCTATAGAAATAAAATCTTGACAAAATTTTCTATAGAAATAAAATGTTGAAAAAAATTTTCCATAGAAATAATATTTTCAGAAATTTTTCTATAGAAATAAGATTTTGACAACATTTTCTATAGAAAACAATTGACAAAATTCTCTACAGAAAAAAGATTAGGTAATTTTTTTTTTTGACAAAATTTTCTATAGAAATAAAATTTTGACAAAAATTTCTACAGAAATAAAATGTTGACACAAATTTCTATAGAAATAAAATTTTGACAAAATTTTCTATAGAAATAACAATTTCGGAAAATTTTCTATAGATGTTTGACAAAATTTTCTATAGAAATAAAATCTTGACAAAATTTTCTATAGAAATAAAATTGATTTGTTTTTGCTTATACTTTCAGAAAAATTTAGAATTATATATTTCCTAATTGTTCGTCACCTTCTGGATCTTGCTGCAACCTGCAGAGCTCCTTATTATCTCTGGAGATAATTTAACCTAAACATTATCGTAAATTGGTCTCATGATATTTTTGTAATGAAACATTTAATGATGTACATTTACAATCCCAGGAAAAACGAACATCACATAAATGACCCCAAAAAAAGAAAGATATATAAAATCTCTAAGCAAAACATTATTAAAAACTAAAATATTTTGCTTTTGGTCTAATGATGCTTGCTGGCACACTTCAATAAAACCTGCGAAAAATATCCTTTTTGTTATCACAAAAAGAGCAAAGTAATGTCAGTTACCCAGAAAGCGTAAAAGCGTGAAAATACCAAAGGGAAAACCATTAAATTATGCTGCTGCTATGGCAAATGTAATATAAACATTTTTCACATTATGAATTTTTATGATTTTCAAGTTTTGTTATATGCCTGGCCCTCTACCGCCACTTATTGTTCAGTTCATTTTTTTTTTTATAACGTCCTTTTTTCACTTTATCGTTACAGGTCATTGAAGAACGTATCGCTCACATTCCGAAAGTACCCACACAGCCAGAACCATTTTATCAACCAACCGGTAAGGAATTGAAACCCAACCCAGTGGGCGAGGAAAATGGCATTGTTGTCTTCAATTACAATCCCATAAGT
The DNA here is from genome assembly GCF_050003625.1 of Haematobia irritans. Lineage (NCBI taxonomy): Eukaryota > Metazoa > Arthropoda > Insecta > Diptera > Muscidae > Haematobia > Haematobia irritans. Next base: position 182,991,478 of record NC_134399.1, read on the forward strand.
GCGGTAAACTATGTAAGTTGGTTTATAGAAAACAGAAAAAACATGCTCACTTTTGTTCTGGTTTTTGCACTTAATGATGAATGATGATGGCATAGAATAGTTTTGTTGTTTGATGTTGGAGTTGAATATTATTTTGCTTTATTTGTTTTTTTTTACTAAAACTTTTCAAACTAGCACCTCATTAAAACATATTAATACTTTCAACTCAACTCAATGTGATGGACATGGTAAATTTGAAAATAATACTTTTAAGACAAATATATCCCAAAAAAGAAAATTCTGAGACACAATGATATCCGTCCCTTATAATCAAGTTACAACATTCTATCTTTCACATTGAAACGAAATATGTCCGATTCCAAAGATTTTGTCTTTATTTTATGATTGTGGCAGTGATTCAGAGCCATAGAAGCGGATAATTGAAATAAGGACACATTTAAGACGCAATTATTTTCTTGAATTGAGTTTTGCGTACTTGATTCTAAATTTGTAATTTGCGTACCTCTGTTAAAGCACACTATTGGATAAGAAATATGGCATCCTTGGCTCAAAGATAAAACCCCCCAACGCAGAAAAAATATCACCAAAACATTTCCAATTAAAAAGCTATTTGATACTGAAAACTTTTTCAATAAAAAAATTAATTGATACAAATAACTTTGTCAACGTTCGAAAATATTTATTTTTTTAATTAAAAACTTAATTGATATAATTAACTAAGTCAGTTAAAACAATGATTGATTTTTTTTAATAAAAAAATTAATTGCTAAATCAATTTTTTAATCAAAATAAAAATACAAAGTCAATTAAGAAAGTGATTGCAAATAGTTATGTCTTTAATTAAAATATTACTTGAAACGATAATATTTTAATCAAACTAAAAACACAAAATTAGTTAGGAATATGAGTCAAAATTTCCGCGGTTTTTATTTTTATATTAATTGTTCCAAAAACAAAACAATTTAATTAAAAAATTTAATCAATTCAACTAAACGTGTAACTCATTTAATTAAAAAGTTAATAATCAATTAAAAACTTGATTCGAGTTTTCCAATCGACATCATTTAAATTGAATCGATTAAAACCCTGATTGAATCATTTTAATTTTTGATTGAATCAATTAAAAAATTAATTTGTTTTTGCAATTAACAACCATTAAATTGTTAATTGAATCAATTAAAAAATTAATTGACATTTCCATATCAAATGAATTTTTTTATGCCCAAATAAAACTGTGATTCATTCTATCATCTTCGTGATTGAAGACATTTCAATTAAAAAATTAATTGGATCAATCAATTTCTTGATTGAATCATAATTTTTGTTTTTGTTTTTTTTTTAAATATAGGCTGAGATTTTTTTTCAGAATTCTGCATCCTTGACTTAACGCTTTTTCGAAATTAGGAAAATATTTTTATACCCTCCACCATAGGATGGGGTGTCATTCTGTTGTACCACATCGAAATATTGCTCTAGGACCCCATAAAGTCGATCAACAGACGGACGTACGGAAATACGTCCGTCTGTTGAAATCACGCTAATTAATGTAGGTCAGATGGTATTGCCAATGGGCCATATCGGTCCACTTTTACGTATTGCCAGATTTCGGTTGCGGAGCCTCTAGGAGAAGCATATTTCATACGATCCGGTTGAAATTTGGTGCATGGTTTATGTTGGTATATGGTCTCTAACAACCATGCAAAGTGGTCCACATCGGTCCATAATTATATATAGCCCCCATATAAACCGATCCTCAGATTTGGCTTGCGGAGCCTCAAAGAGATATTTGGTACATGGTGTTGGTATATGGTCTCTAACAACCATGCAAAAATTGGTCCACATCGGTCCATAATTATATATAGCCCCCATATAAACTAATCCCCAGATTTTACCTACGGGGTCCCTTGGAAGAGCAAAATTCACCCGATCCGGTTAAAATTTGGTATGAGGTGTTAGTATATGGTCTCTAAAAACCATGCAAAAATTGGTCCATATCGGTCAATAATTCTATGTAGCCCCCATTTAAACCGATCCCCAGATTTGAGCTCTTGGAGGATCGAAATCCATCCGATCCGGATGAAATTTGGTACATTGCTCTAGTATATGGCCGCTAACAACCATGCCAAACTTGGTTCATATCGGTCTATAGTTATATATATATATTGACGATCCCCAAAAATAATCTACCAAAATTTTATTAGTATAAAAATTTTTGTCAAAATCTTATTACTATACAAAATTTTGTAAAGATTTTATTGCTATAGAAAATTTTGTCAAAATTTTATTACAATACAAAATTTTGTCAAGATTTTTTTCTATAGAAAATTTTGTCGAAATTTTATTTCTATAGAAAATGTTGTCAAAATTTTATTTCTATAGAAAATTTTGTCAAAATTTTATTTCTATAGAAAATTTTGTCAAAATTGTATTTTCATGCCAAACTTGGTCCATATCGGTCTATAGTTATATATAGACGATCCCCAAAAATAATCTACCAAAATTTTATTAGTATAAAAATTTTTGTCAAAATGTTATTACTATACAAAATTTTGTCAAGATTTTATTGCTATAGAAAATTTTGTCAAAATTTTATTACAATACAAAATTTTGTAATGTTTTTTTTTTCTATAGAAAATTTTGTCGAAATTTTATTTCTATAGAAAATGTTGTCAAAATTTTCTTTCTATAGAAAATTTTGTCAAAATTTTATTTCTATAGAAAAGTTTGTCAAAATTGTATTTTCATGCCAAACTTGGTCCATATCGGTCTATAGTTATATATAGACGATCCCCAAAAATAATCTACCAAAATTTTATTAGTATAAAAATTTTTGTCAAAATGTTATTACTATACAAAATTTTGTCAAGATTTTATTGCTATAGAAAATTTTGTCAAAATTTTATTACAATACAAAATTTTGTCAAGATTTTTTTTCTATAGAAAATTTTGTCGAAATTTTATTTCTATAGAAAATGTTGTCAAAATTTTCTTTCTATAGAAAATTTTGTCAAAATTTTATTTCTATAGAAAATTTTGTCAAAATTGTATTTTCATGCCAAACTTGGTCCATATCGGTCTATAGTTATATATAGACGATCCCCAAAAATAATCTACCAAAATTTTATTAGTATAAAAATTTTTGTCAAAATGTTATTACTATACAAAATTTTGTCAAGATTTTATTTCTATACAAAATTTTGTCAAGATTTTATTTCTATAGAAAATTTTGTCGAAATTTTATTTCTATAGAAAATTTTGTCAAAATTTTATTACTATCGAAAATTTTGTCAAAATTTTATTTCTATAGAAAATTTTGTCAAAATTTTATTTCTATAGAAATTTTTGTCAAAATTGTATTTCTATTATGTCAAACTGAATTATATACGTATTTAATCGGCCTCTTTTTGTTTAATATATATAATTGAGAAGACGGTGTTAAGAAGTTTTAAGATACCTTGCCACAACACAAGTAATTCGATTGTGGATGACAGTCTTTAATACAAGTTTCTATGCAATCCATGGTGGAGGGTACATAAGATTCGGCCTGGCCGAACTTACGGCCGTATGTACTTGTTTTTCTCTATTATAATTTGGATTTTTGAAAATATTTTTATTTATTGACGTTGTGAAAAGAAACGCAAAAGAAAACTAAAGAATTCGGTAAATCAAATATATATCCTAATTGTTCTTTTCGAATATTTTATTAAGTCGTTGCCAGATTTCAATAAAGTAAATCCTCGGTGAAGATGGAAATTCCCATCGAAACGTAGGATACAAATATGAAATAAATTATCTTTTATTTACATAAACTTATGACCTTGAAAACCTAACTAGAAACTCTAGAAATCATAACAAAACTAAAATACAAGAAAATCGATATATTTTTCTAAATAGGAACAATTACACTCAAAAAAAAGTGAACTCTCTATTTCACTAAAGCCAATTAAACTTTACTTTAGTTCATGGAGTAATTAAGTTTGGAGACAGTTTCCTCTACTCTAATAATTTTTTGTGTACGTTAGTTAAATTAACTAAAACCGAGACAAAAATATACACAAATGAAAGATAAAGATTAACTAAATTCGTGTCTTCCACAAAATAGTTCAATATTTCTTTAAATTTGTAAAATAAATTTTACTGCAAATGCGTACATCATGAACTTCGTATATCACTAAAGACATTCTTGCAATTTTGAACTCCAATTTTTACCTTCAAACTACAAAATTTTCTTTAACAAATAAAAAAACTTAATTATGTCTAATAAATTTTCTTCAATTTGCCGAAAAATATTTACTTATTTTTATGACATCGGCGTGATGCCAGCGTTTATTATACTGTTTAGTTAAAATTTTCTAAAAATATTCAAAATTTTCTAAAATTAACCGAAATTTTTCTTCCTGGTGGGTTCACTGTTTTTTCAGTGTAAGTGTTTAATAAAAACCGCGAAAATTTTCACTCATTTTCTTTATTAAATTTGTGTTCTTAGCCCTCTAATGCCCAATCGCGCCTTTAGGCGGGCTTAGTTAAATCAGGAGGCTTTTAGTAAAACACACCTTAAGCCAATAAAAATGCTTCAAATAAAAAGTAAACGTAGTTATAACTGTTCAAGAGGCTTTGGAACATATACTGAATTTTACAGTATAATTTTTTCTTGTGTAGGGTTCTTGATTTTGTATCGTAAACATGGAATATTTGATTAACAAATGATTGTATCTATTATTTTTTAATTAAAGGATGATACGGTCAAAATTTGGTCAATATAAACTTACGTATTTCTTTCAATTTTGCATTTAAAAAACCGGAACACCCCTCATTTTGAAGGTGTGTGTGTGTGTAGAACGTTGCTCCTATTTTGGTTTTGGAATTCACTCTTCAGTTGTCAAAATGCCGTCCAAGCAAGAAGAGCAGCGTATCAAACTTTTGCTCGCGCATCGCGAAAATCCGAGCTACTCGCACGCAAAGCTGGCATTATCGCTAAAAGTTGCCAAATCAACCGTTACAAATATAATTAAAGTGTTTGGGGAACGTTTGTCGACAGCCAGGAAGTCTGGATCGGGGGGAAATTGAAAACCGGAAGCCGCTGAGACCATAGATAATAGAAATACATAGATGTCCCTTGGGTGTCAAACTAAGTTTGACAGTTCCGAAGATTAAGAATAAACGAAGAAAATCAAGAGAATTGAGAGATTTTTGGTACTCTTTTTAACACAACAGGGTGTTCTGTAATAAAAAAACTCCTCATAAAAAATTAATTGTGAATGGACAACGAATACAAAAGAATCTCTCTTAACGAAAAAAACCAAAACGAAATGTTTTTGGAACTGACACATTTTTTTTAAAGAGAAGAGTGGGACATCTATGTATTTCTATTATCTATGGCTGAGACGACAAAGAGAGTTGCCGGTAGTTTCAAGCGAAACCTCTCTCTCCGAGATGCCGCAAATAAGCTGGGTGTATCGTCTACAACCGTGCATCGAGCCAAAAAACGAGCCGGACTATCGACTTACAAGAAGGTAGTAACTCCAAATCGCGATGATAAACAAAATACGACGGCCAAAGCGCGATCCCGGAGGCTGTACACGACGATGCTGACGAAATTTGACTGCGTGGTAATGGACGACGAAACCTACGTCAAAGCCGACTACAAGCAGCTTCCGGGACAGAAGTTTTATACGGCAAAAGGAAGGGGAAAGGTAGCAGATATTTTCAAGCACATAAAACTGTCAAAGTTCGCAAAGAAATATCTGGTTTGGCAAGCCATCTGTACCTGTGGCTTGAAAAGCAGCATTTTCATAGCTTCCGGGACTGTCAACCAAGAAATTTACGTGAAAGAGTGTTTGAATAAACGTTTGCTGTCTTTCCTGAAGAAACACGGTTGTTCCGTACTGTTTTGGCCGGATTTGGCATCTTGCCATTACGGTAAAAAGGCCATGGAGTGGTACGCCGCCAACAACGTGCAGGTTGTTCCCAAGGACAATAACCCTCTCATCACGCCAGAGCTCCGCCCAATTGAGAAATACTGGGCTATTGTCAAGCGGAACCTAAAGAAGACCAAAAAAAACTGCTAAGGACGAGCAGCAGTTCAAGGCAAACTGGCTATCTGCGGCGAAGAAGGTGGACAAGGTGGTTGTACAAAATCTGATGGCAGGTGTCAAGCGTGAGGACCGGTAATTCAGATTTGGAAAAGCGAAAGCCTAACTGAATATTTTTCCTGAATTTTATACTAATTGAACTTGAAAAAGAAATTTAATTTGATTTTTTAAATAAACGATTTCACCGATTTACACGCGTTTTCCCTTGACCAAATTTTGACCGTATCGCCCTTTATTCTCCAGATCCGACCCCCAGCAACTTTTTCTTGTTCTCAGACCTCAAAAGGATGCTCGTAGGGCAAAAATTTGGCTGCAATGAAGAGGTGATCACCGAAACTGAGGCCTATTTTGAGGCAAAATCGAACGAGTACTACCAAAATGGTATCAAAAAATTGGAAGGTCGTTATAATCGTTGTATCGCTCTTGAAGGGAACTATGTTGAATAATAAAAACGAATTTTGACAAAAAAAAATGTGTTTTTCTTTGTTAGACCGGGAACTTATCAGCCAACCTGTTATCTATTATTTTTTAATTAAAGACGTAACTATTTGCAATCACATTCTTAATTGACTATATGTTTTTATTTTGATTAAAAAATTGATTGCGTCAATTATATTTTTTATTAAAAACAAATAAGGAAAGTCTAAAGTCGGGCGGAGCCGACTATATTATACCCTGCACCACTTTGTAGATACCATATCATATCCGTCAAATGTGTTGGGGACTATATATAAAGGTTTGTCCAAAATACATACATTTAAATATCACTCGATCTGGACAGAATTTGATAGACTTCTACAAAATCTATAGACTCAAAATTTAGGTCGGCTAATGCACTAGGGTGGAACACAATGTTACACTCAAAAAAAAGTGAACTCTCTATTTCACTAAAGCCAATTTAACTGTATTTTAGTTCATGGAATTATTATGTTTGGAGAAAGTTTCCTCTACTCTAATAATTTTTTGTGTACGTTAGTTAATTTAACTAAAACCGAGGAAAAAATTTACACAAATGAAGGATAAAGATTAACTAAATTCGTATCTTCCACAAAATATTTCAATATTTCTTTAAATTTGTAAATTTTACTACAAATGCGTTCATCATGAGCAATTTTGAACTCCAATTTTTTCCTTCAAACTACAAAATTTTCTTTGACAAGTGAAAAAACTTAATTATGTCTAATACATTTTCTTGAATTTGTCGAAAAATATTTACTTATTTTTATGACATCGGCGTTATGCCAGCGTTTGTTATACTGTTTAGTTAAAATTTTCTAAACATATTCAAAATTTTCTAAAATTAACCGAAATGTTTCTTCCTGGTGGGTTCACTGTTTTTTCAGTGTAGTAAAATAATATGGGGAAATATTTAAATCTGAAGCAATTTTAAGGAAACTTCGCAAAAGTTTATTTATGATTTATCGATCGATATATATGTATTAGAAGTTTAGGAAAATTAGAGTCATTTTTACAACTTTTCGACTAAGCAGTGGACATTTTACAAGGAAAATGTTGGTATTTTGACCATTTTGTCGAAATCAGAAAAACATATATATGGGAGCTATATCTACATCTGAACCGATTGGCACGCATAGCTACAATGCTAGTTCTACTCCCTGTGAAAAATTTCAACTAAATCGGAGCAAAAAATTGGCCTCTGTGGTCATATGAGTGTAAATCGGGCGAAAGCTATATATGGGAGCTATATCTAAATCTAAACCGATTTCAACCAAATTTGGCACGCATATCAACAATGCTAATTATACTCCCTGTGCAAAATTTCAACTAAATCGGAGTTAAAAATTGGCCTCTGTGGTAATATGAGGGTAAATCGGGCGAAAGCTATATATGGGAGATATATTTAAATCTGAACCGATTTCAACCTAATTTGGCACGCATAGCTACAATGCTAATTCTACTCCCTGTGAAAAATTTCAACTAAATCGGAGCAAAAAATTGGCCTCTGTGGTCATACGAGTGTAAATCGGGCGAAAGCTATATATGGGAGCTATATCTAAATCTAAACCGATTTCAACCAAATTTGGCACGCATATCAACAATGCTAATTCTACTCCCTGTGCAAAATTTTAACGAAATCGGAGTTAACAATTGGCCTCTGTGGTCATACGAGTGTAAATCGGGTGAAAGCTATCTATGGGAGATATATTTAAATCTGAACCGATTTCAACCAAATTTGGCACGCATAACTACAATGCTAATTCTACTCCCTGTGTGATATTTCAACTAAATCGGAGCAAAAAATTGGACTCTGTGGTCATATGAGTGTAAATCGGGCGAAAGCTATATATGGGAGCTATATCTAAATCTGAACCGATTTCAATTAAATTTTTCACACTTTACTGCACTACTAATTGTACTCCTAGTGCAAAATTTCAAACAAATTGGGCCAAAACTCTGGCTGCTGGGTCCATATTATTGCATATCGGGCGAAAGATATATATGGGAGCTATATCTAAATCTGAACCGATTTCTTTCAAAATCAATAGAGTTCTATTCTGACTCAAAGTAGTAACATGTGCCAAATTTGAAGGCGATTGGACTTAAATTGCGAACTAGACTTTGATCACAAAAATGTGTTCACAGACAGACGGACGGACAGACGGACATGGTTATATCGACCCAGGGACCCAACCTGAACATTATTGCCAAAGACACCATGTGTCTATCTCGTCTCCTTCGGGGTGTTACAAACATATGCACTAACTTATAATACCCTGTTCCACAGTGTGGGGCAGGGTATAATTAATTAATTTTTTAATTAAAAAGTTTCTATCATTGATGTAATTGACTTAATGTTTCTAGTTTGATTAAATGAAGAAAATTTCAGCTTCAATTAACTTTTTAATTGGAAATATTTCGGTGATATTTTTTTTCTGTGTAGCCAATAACAAAAGTCTTTTTTTCCAATATTACCACTTAAAGAATTTTTCATTTACATTAGAGCTTGTCATGTTTAGCATATCACATTTTATTTAATTTTGCAACCGAATTACCAACAATGTCATTCCGTATATTTTTTTAAGAGTCTATTTCCTTTACTCCCAAAAACCAGGAACACTACCCCTACTCCATACCACATTAGAACGAAGAAGCAAGGAAAAACAATCAATAAGATTGATAACATCGAAAATCCGATACATCATTCTAAGCTGTTTGGCAAAGATTGAGTGAAATTTAAAAATTCCTTAGCAAAAAAGAAATTCCCTACACCTTTTCCTCTCTTCATAAATCCATAACAAAAAAAAACACATGTGTCGTATGACTAACATTAATTGAAGAATCATACAAAATTCTAGGCTGTTGTTTTAACTGAGTTTGTGTGTTTCCACGCATGGAAGAACTGCATTAGAACACAATATAACCGGTAGTTGTGTTGGTTAAGTGAATGCTTGTTTCTCTTGCTAACAAAATACTCTCTGACAGCTAAATAAATACATAAGCAAAGTGCCTACTCAACTGCCATACATATGTATGTAAGAGGCAGCTACAAACAAAATTAAAAGGCAAAATAAAACAGCAAAACAAAACACAACCAACTGTGGTGGTACGACGACACAATATTTCTATGAACCAAAAAAAAAAACTACAAAAAAAAACGACCAAATAAAACACAACAACCTTAAACTTGTAACAAAACGGATGTCTTACAGCAACAACAACGATTCTAATGGCACTTGTAGTATTACACACAAAGCACTGAAATGCAATTATAGACACGAAAAGAAAATATCGCCAAGAAAAGAAATTGTCAAAAAAAAAAAACAAATTTTGTTGGCCTTTTCTAACATATATGAAACTGGTTTATAAATAAATTGAATTTTTTTATAATTATAATAAAACTATATAAAATAAAATATAATAAAAAAATTATAAAACAAATATATTAAGTATATTAAATATTAAAATATATTAAAATGTATATAAACCAGGGATGGAAAATGCAGTACTATAGTACTTTTTTCAATACATTTTCACCCCGGTCAGTACCGTAGTACCCCCGCGAAGGATTTAGTACCTTTTGTGTAGACATTTTTGAGTCGATATCAGATTTATGGTACAATGGCTTTGACAAAATATTTTAATATTTTGAGAAAGTCTTTATCAACTTTATTTGCTAATAGTCTTTTACAAATATGGCAAAACAGACATGTTCATGTGGGAAGAAAATCTCGATTTTGTAAAAGACATAGTCAAAAACAGGATTTTATTGAACTTCAAGAATGTTTTAGTCGAAAAAAGAATGCGATTCTATATTATCGATTTTTTATTTCGGTAGAAAATGTTGTCAAAATTTTATTTCTATATAGAATTTTTGCAAAATTTTATTTTTATAGAAAATTTTGTCAAAATTTTATTTCAATTGAAAATTTTGTAAAAATTTTATTTCTATAGGAAATTTTATTTCTATAGAAAAAATTTTGCAAAATTTTATTTCTATAGAAAATTTTTATTTTCTTTAAAATTCAGTCTCTTGACAATAATCTTCCAGTGAAATTTTTGTTGAAATTTAGTAAAAAGTACCTTTCCGCTCAAAAAATACCTTTTTTGTACTTTCTTAAAAATTGTATTTTCCATCCCTGATATAAACCTAATTTGGTGCTCCTCATACCGTACTACTTTCAAACACCTACCAAATGTGATTTCTAAGACCATGCTTTCCAAACTAACAATTGTTCCGCATAGTTGGCTACATGCTTGCAGTCTAATCCCGGCAAATTCCTAACTAAATTAATATAATAAAACCAAACACCTTTTTTTTAAATTAGGATAAAAACTCGAGGCGATCATCACATAAAAATCATGATGATGAGTCCAGCGATTCAGATGTTTCATCATGTGAATCACAAGGTTCTACACCAGATCTCAAAAGTTCAAAACGTTTGCAAAAGAATGCCAATATCATAACACAAATGTTAACAACATTAGAACCAAGGTCATCGAGTAATTCAAATGGAGAAGATGATGATGACGACGATGATAGTGATAACGATGAACAGGGCGATGATGAGGATAGTGGTGGTGGTGGTGGTGATAAAAAACCACTATCATGGGCCGATGAGAATCCTGTAACTGAGGAACAAATCGATGATATATGGGCCAATAAATCACCCGAATATAGAGCTGCCACACCCACCTATATACGACAGCAATTTGGAAAAGATGTCTTTGCCCAAAAATATGGCAAGGTTGGAAGTAATGATTTAGCTTCAATGCCTATAGGATTTGAAGAGGAATTAATGGCAGGCTTGCAAATTGTACTTAGTAGGTCTACAATTGGTGGTGACTCACTATCAGAAGATGAGAAGAAAAATCAGCACCATACACCTCCCAATGAATCCGACACAGAGAACAGAAAACACTTTTCCTCAGAATATGCCAAATTGAAAGCCAATCCTATATTCAATTCTGATATGTCCTTGAATCTCAATGAATTGACTCAAAGACCAAGACAAGAATCCTCCAATCTCCAAAGTTCAGAAAATAATAATTGGCCCAAAATATCAAAGAAACCCCAAATTAATCCTGATGATCAAATCCCTTTATGTCCTTCCTCCCGATGCTCATCAAATCATTCGAATAAATTTCAAAATATTTCTTCATCCTTAACTCGAAATCCCAATGACACCAGCACATCCTGCTCTTATGCACCCTGTAGTTGTAGTGAAAATCAAAATTTTAATTCAATTTCAAATCAGTATAATTGCCAAGCAAATCAAGAAGACTGCCGTCCGCGTAGGACGCATAACAGTGATACAAATTCTAAATCTCATTATTTACCACAGTTTAGCCGATCAGCCGTGGGTGGTTCGAAATTTCTAACCAACTGCCATCCCTATAATCCCGAAGAATATGATGGCCTGGAATTCGAGTCACGTTTTGAATCAGGAAATTTGGCCAAAGCCGTACAAATTACACCGGCCTATTATGAATTGTATTTGCGTCCCGATCTCTATACGAGTCGTTCACGACAATGGTTTTATTTTCGGGTACGAAAAACAAAGAGGAATATGTTGTACAGGTAAGTGGGTGAAAAATGGATGGAGGGATTATGGTAACTAAAAAAATTATTTAAACTATGCCTTTTTAAATTATGCTTGTAATCATATTTTATTTTCTCTACAAAAATTAAAATGTTTTTGAGAACCACATGGTTGGCAAACCTACTATATCCAAATATTTTTTTTGGAGGATAATTATCATAATTCTTGCAATGTTATTTGTTTGTCTTCAAATACTTGGTTGCCATAAAACACCATTTTATTCATAAAAACAAAACAATATGGTGTTTAATTATATATTTTTTTAAAATTATGTTTGCGATCCTATTTTATTTTCACTACAAAAATTAACATGTTTTGGAGACCATTATAGTTTCTTGGTGAGAAAACCTCAATGCTTTTGGAAAACATTGTCGGGAGAATAATTATCATAATTGTTGTAATAATATTTGTTTGTCTCAAAATATTATTATGTTTGCCACAAAACGATATTTTATTGACTACAATTTTTGGTGTTTAAAAATAATAATGGTTCCAATCATATTTTATTTTCTCTATAAAAATTAAAATGTTTTTGAAAATCATATATTTTATTGGTGAGAAAACTACAATGCTTTTGGGAAAAACATGATAGGTAAACCTTCTACAAATATCCATTATTTTGTGGGAGAATATTTATCATAATTGTTGCAATAATATTTGTTTGTCTTCAAATATAATTATGTTTGTCATAAAACGCTATTGTGTTTAAACTAAAACAGTATGGTGTTTAAAATATATTTTTTAAATTATGGTTCCAATCATATTTTATTTTCTATACAAATATTAAAATGTTCTTGAAAACCAAAAGATTTATTTGAAAAATAAAAATTAGTAAACCTAATATAATTATTCATATATTGTGTTAAAAAATACATTTTTTTTAAATTATGGTTGCAATCGTATTTTCTCCGCCAAAATTAATTTTTTTCCTGAGAACCCTTAGATTTATTGGTGAGAAAATCACAACGCTTTTGGAAAAAATATGATCGGCAAATATACTACAACTATCCAATATATTTTGGGAGAACAATTACCATAATTGTTGCAATAATATTTGTTTGTCTCCAAATATAATTATATTTCTCATTAAAAGCTATTTTATTGACAAAAACAAAATAGATAGGTATTTAAAAATGTTTTCCATATTTCTTTTAAGTATCATTTGTTAGATGAACATTCGAAAATTGTTCAGCAATAATAATTTTTCTACAGAAAAAATATTATTGCTGAAAATTCTGTAGATAAATTAACAGGTTGGCTGATAAGTTCCCGGTCTGACACATAGATGGCGTCGCTAGTATTAAATGCATATTCTTTTTATATAGTACCAACCTTCAAATGATTCGTGTCAAAATTTGATGTCTGTAAGTCAATTAGTTTGTGAGATAAAGCGTATTTTGTGAAGCAACTTTTGTTATTGTGAAAAAAAGGAATTTCGTGTTTTGATAAAATACTGTTTTCTGAAGGGAAAAATTACGGTGGAAGCAAAAACTTGGTTTGATAATGAGTTTCCGGACTCTGCCCCAGGGAAATCAACAATAATTGATTGGTATGCAAAATTCAAGCGTGGTGAAATGAGCACGGAGGACGGTGAACGCAGTGGACGCCCGAAAGACCGTAAAATGAAGTTGATCGAGATAACAGAGGCCTTAAAGATATCAAAGGTACGTGTTGGTCATATCATTCATCAATATTTGGATATGCGGAAGCTCTGTGCAAGTTGGGTGCCACGCGAGCTCACATTTGACCAAAAACAACAACGTATTGATGATTCTGAACGGTGTTTGCAGCTGTTAACTCGTAATACACCCGAGTTTTTCCGTCGATGTGTGACAGTGGATGAAACATGGCTCCATCACTACACTCTTGAGTCCAATCGACAGTCGGCTGAGTGGACAGCGACCGGTGAAACGTCTCCGAAGCGTGGAAAGACTCAAAAGTCCGCTAGCAAAGTAATGGCCTCATTTTTTTTTTTTGGATGCGCATGGAATAATTTTTATCGATTATCTTGAGAAGGGAAAACGGCCCCATATGAAGAAGAAAAGTGTTGTTTCATCAAGACAACGCACCTTGCCACAAGTCATTGAGGACGATGCCAAAAATTCATGAATTGGGCTTCGAATTGCTTCCCCACCCACCGGGTTCTCCAGATCTGGCCCCCATCGACTTTTTCATGTTCTCAGACCTGAAAAGGATGCTCGCAGGGAAAAAATTTGGCTGCAATGAAGAGGTGATCGCCGAAACTGAGGCCTATTTTGAAGCAAAACCGAAGGATTACTACCAAAATGGTATCAAAAAATTGGAAGGTCGTTATAATCGTTGTATCGCTCTTGAAGGGAACTATGTTGAATAATAAGAACGACTTTTGACAAAAAATTTGGTTTTCTTTGTTAGACCGGGGACTTATCAGCCAACCTGTTAGATGCTCTTGGTAAAAATCTATATTATTGAAAGTAAAAACACTATGTTTCTTTAGTCTTCCATATTGTTTCTTTGAGTGTAGATATATTTTTTTTTAATTTTTATGCTGTTTTTAATCCATTTCCCAATTGAATCTATTTTCTTTTTTTTTTTTTCTTTGATCCTCTTTCGATTTCAGATTTTCCATAGTGAATTTAATCAAATCGGATAGTTTGTACAATGATGGCATGCGTCCCCTTATGTACTCCACCCATAATGCCAAAACAAAGAATGAAGGTTGGGTGCGTTGTGGTGACAACATCTGTTACTATCGCAATGACGATGAGTAAGTTCAACAACATACCAACAACGCATATCGCACCTTGTACATATACACATATGGGTCATTCCATGATCGGTATATAATATTTAATTTTCAGGACTACATACAGGGCAGCTGCTATGTTATGCAATAAAGCTAAGCACTATACTTTTGTCTATTTTTTACTTTTATTGTTGGAAAGCAAAGAAAAATGTCGAAAATAAAATAACATGAACATAAAATTTTCGGATCAGTTTAGAGTTTTTCGAATCTGCTACATTTGGCACGAATTATTCGTGCCAATGACCGGCAATGTCATAACAAAAGTAACTCTGCCGTATTTGGATCATTCCTGAGATGATCAACGCTATGGATTTTTTAAGTATCAAGCCTACCCTCCAAAATTGCGCAGAGGCAAAAATCCAACGTATTGAGATCCAGAGATATTAATGGTCATTGTGTGGTAGAAATGGGGAACTTCATTCTTAAGCCATTCATGGTTGACGCGTGCTGAGTCCTGGTGGAATGTCCATGCACCCACAGGACGAATATGATCACCTCCTACAGCAAAATGTTATATTTGTATGGTAAACATGTCATTTTCTGGGACATTATGTATCTGATTTCGACAACCATTTTATCTTTGGCTGTAAAATAAAATTTTTGCGACAAAAATGTTCCATTTCCCCAACTTTGCTCTAAGAGATGGTCATATTCCTTCTCTGTCTGAAGGAAATGTTTGCGATAATACTCGGCATTTATTTTGAAGAAAACGACCAATCGAAGGTGTACTCTGGTGACCAATCGAAGATGTACATTTTCAGTTGAATTTTTGGCAAGTAAATCCGCCATTTTGTCTTTTCACATACTGCTCATTTTGGAATGGCTTTTCATTGAAAACTAAAATCGGTAACTGGTCACTTTAGTGCTACTACTTGGCTGTTCCCAGTCTAACTTTCTTCTACATCGACAAGCTCTTGCACCCTTTGGAACTTCAATGGCTTTAGTCCAAGCTAATTTTTCAATATATGGTGCATTCGTTTTGGCGATATGTTCGCCTCACGAGCACGAGAATACTGATTAAATCTGTCCTTCACTTTTCGAGTCATAGCTGGTGTTGTTACCGGTTTTTTCGTCCACTTTTTTGACACGATTGATCCCCGCGCAATGATACGAATTTAAAAGATTACTTTGTCGTTGACACATGAAGAAAAAAAAACAGAAAAAACGAATAATTTCAAACTTGGTCCTAGTACTAAGTAGAAAAAACTCCAAATTAAAAGAGAATTGTGTCTTAAATTTATCCTTACTTCAATTCTCCGCTTCTTTGGCTCGGAATCAATACCCGAATCATTAGAGTAAAGAAAAATCGTTGGAACCGTTCATGCTATAAAAACCCATTTTGGTGTTTAGGCGAAACTGAGATTGAACCCATGATCCTTTTGGCCTTGCTAACCATTGCAGCACGGAGGCTCATGAACTTTTTTGCAATACATATCAGCCACATTGTAAAAATGTTTATTTTACTGTATAGTTGACATTCATATGGAATGGCCCATAAGCTTTATATCACCCACTTTATGCCCTTGCACACCATTATAATTTGGGTTAAGTACATAACAATGGAAACACGTTAAATGCATACAGACAATACAAACTCACATGTCTGACACATATGTGTCCTACACACACACACACGCATACAAACACCTTTTTATATCCATGAATTGCTATGGAAATCCTTTTCTTTTTTGTTTTTCATAAAAAAAGAAAGGTGTAGCTTGTAATTAATTTCATATAAAGTGCAATATTAATTTAATGGCACTTTCTTATTGCGCGCTCTTAAATGAAAACCAAAAAATCCGAAAAATACATCATGGCTTGCTATTTGGTATTATAATGAGCTTTTTTTCTTTTTCTTATTCTTCCTTCCTCTTTTCTTCTTCTTCTTCACACTTTCTTTACTTAATATTTTCTTCTACTTCATATATTCTATGCTGTCTTATGTACATCAATTATGTCTTATCTTGTTTTTTTTTTTTTGTTTTTCCTCTTCAACTCAACAATTTATCATTTCTTATTAATGCATAATCGCTGTCTGTGTGATTAATGTTGGTCTTGTTGCTATTCTCTATTAACTCTGTATTGGTGGTGTTGGTTTATGTCATCGTGTTTGTATTTGTGTGTGTGTATGTGTATGTCTGTATGTTTTGTGTGATATAAATGTCGTGGTATTTCTTTTTAGCAACCAACCCAGTGAGGAGGAGGAGGATAATTCATCCTATACCCTAACATTTAATGTTGAATTTCAGAATGACAATGATACCGTCTACTTTGCACACAGTTATCCCTACACCTATAGTGATTTGCAGGTAAGATATGGGAGTTTATAAGAAGAATTCTCAGTTATTATTCGAGAATAAATTAAAAAATAATAAATTTAATTGCAAAGATTATTTGGGTTCAAGTAAAGAAACAAATTTCACGAAAAAATTTCCAATTAAAGTCTTAATTGAGTTTTAAAAAATATTCAATTAAAAATTTTATTGATTCAACCAATTTTTTAATTGAAACAAATAGCAATCACAAAAATTAATAGTATCAATTAATTTTTTAATTGAGTCTATTAATATTTTAATTGACTTTCAATTAATTTGTTTTATTGATGCTATCATTTCTGTGATTGAAGACAATTCAATTAAAAATTAATTGGATCATTTAATGATCGTGATTGAAGACAAAAAATATTTGTTTTTATGTGTAAGTAAAGTACACTAAAAAACATCCTTGACATTAAACATTTTTCTCTGTACGCTTGTTAGATAAATTAAATAAAAAAGTGGAAAATTATAAAAAAAAAAAATTCATGTCTACCACAAAATACAGAGAAAAAAAATATCACCAAAATTAAGTTGATTTTAGAATTAAAAAGTTGATTGATGTTTTTTCAATTAAAAAATTAATTAATACAATTAACTTTTTACAGCATGTTTCTGTGGAATGGAAATAGCTGAATTTAGAACCAAAAATGCATGGATCGATAGTGCTCGTTCGACTTACAGAAACAGGCTATTAATCAAGGTGGAAACTTTAAGTTAACTTAGTCAATGATTGAAAATTTTAAAAATTTTAATTAAAAATTAATTGATACAATTAACTTATTGATCAAATTTGGGAAGACTAAGCCAATTAAAACAAGTAAATACAGCCGTAAGTTCGGCCAGGCCGAATTTTATGTACCCTCCACCATGGATTGCGTAGAAACATCTACGAAAGACTGTCATCCACAATCGAATTAATCGTTTTCTAAATTGTGAGTTAGTCCATACGTGGTATATATTAGACAAAAAAGGTATGTATGTAAATCTACAAATAATTACGAATCGATATGGACTTTTGCACGGTACGTAGAGAGTCAGAATTGAAATATAGGGGTCGCTTATATGTGGGTTATATACAATTATGAACTTGATATGGACCAATTTTTTGTGATTGGGGATCGATTTATCTGAGGGCTATATATAACTATAGACCGATATGGACCTAGTTAGGCATGGTTGTTAACGGCTATATACTAGCACAATGTACCAAATTTCAACTGACTCGGATGAAATCTGCTCCTCCAAGTGGCTCCGAAACAAAATCTGAGGATCGGTTTATATGGGGGCTATATATGATTGTGGACTACCACCAAGTACCAAATTTCAACCAGATCGGATGAATTTTGCTTCTGCGAAACGCACCCGGGGTCAATTCTGGGGATCGGTTTATACGGGGGCTATGTTTAATTATGGACTGATATGAATCAATTCGTGCATGGTTGTTGGATACCATATACTAACATCACGTACCAAATTTGAACCAAATCGGATGATTTTTTCTCTTCCAAGGGGCTCCGGAGGTCAAATCTGGGGATCGGTTTATATGGGGGCTATATATAATTATGGACCGATTTCGACCAATTTTTGTATTGTTGCTTGAGGCCATATATTAACACCATGTACAAAATTTCAACTGAATCAGATGAATTTTGGGCTTCCAAGAGGCTCCGCAAACCAAATGGGGGGGCTCGGTTTATATGGGGGCTATATATAATTATGGACCGATGTGGACTAATTTTTGCATGGTCATTAGAGACCATATACTAACCTCATGTACCAAATTTCAGCCGGATCGAATGAAATTTGCTTCTCTTAGAGGCTCCGCACGCCAAATCGGGGGATCGGTTTATATGGGGGCTATATATAATTATGGACCGATGTGGACCAATTTTTGCATGGTTGTTAGAAACTATATACCAACGCCCTGTACAAAATTTCAGCCGGATCGGATGAAATTTGCTTCTCTTAGAGGCTCGGCAAGCCAAATCGGGGGATTGGTTTATATGGGGGCTATATAGAATTATGGACCGATGTGGATCAATTTTTGTTAGAGACCATCCATGTACCAAATTTCGGCCGAATCGGATGAAATTTGCTTCTCTTAGAGGATCGGCAAGCCAAATTTGGGGGTCCGTTTATATGGGGGCTATACGTAAAAGTGAACCGATATGGCCCATTTGCAATACCATCCGACCTACATCAATAACAACTACTTGTGCCAAGTTTCAAGTCGATAGCTTGTTTCGTTCGGAAGTTAGCGTGATTTTAACAGACGGACGGACGGACATGCTCAGATCGACTCAGAATTTCAGCACGACCCAGAATATATATACTTTATAGGGTTTTAGAGCAATATTTCGATGTGTTACAAACGGAATGATAAAGTTAATATACCCCCATCCTATGGTGGAGGGTATAAAAAGTGATGAATTTTTTTTTTTAATTTCTAACTAAAAATTTATTTCAAACAAATTATTTAATCAAACTAACACTAACGGCCATTTCCATGTAGCTCTGTTAAGCTTTAACTGTCTGTTAACAGAAAGTAAAATGGAAATATCTTCTCTCTAGTTAACTTTAACTGAAAAAATTTCACTAGTTAAGTTTCTAACTAGCAAATATAGGCAAAATGACACATATCTCCATACTATGGTTTAAAAGTTCGTTAGCTAACGTAGTACTAACGGAGCTTCATGAAAATGGGGGTAAGAAAGTAATTGAAAATAGTTAAGTTTTTAATGAAAAAATTAAGTTTTGCACTCAACATCAATTAAAATTTTAATTGAATCAATTAAAAAATTAATTAAAATTTGCTAATGAAATCAATTAATTTTTTAATCAAGTATTTTTTTAATGTCCAATTAAAACTGTGATTGATACAATAATTTTCGTGATTGAAGACATTTTAATTTAATTCAAATCAATTAATTCCATGATTAAATCAGAAAAAAATTAGTGTAGTTCAAAATTTCTTAAAATGTGTATTTTAATTGCGTTCAGAATGCATGTTTTGGAGAAACCTCAATCAAAGTTAACAGGTTGGCTGATAAGTCCCCAGTGTAACAAAGAAAAACACATTTTTTTGTCAAAATTAGTTTTTATTATTCAACATAGCTCCCTACAAGAGCGATACAACGATTATAACGACCTTCCAATTTTTTGATACCATTTTGGTAGTACTCCTTCGGTTTTGCCTCAAAATAGGCCTCAGTTTCGGCGATCAGCTCTTCATTGCAGCCAAATTTTTTTCCCTGCGAGCATCCTTTTGAGGTCTGAGAACAAGAAAAAGTCGCTGGGGGCCAGATCTGGAGAATACGGTTGGTGGGGAAGCAATTCGAAGCCCAATTCATGAATTTTTGCCATCGTTCGCAATGACTTGTGGCACGGTGCGTTGTCTTGGTGGAACAACACTTTTTTCTTCTTCATATGGGACCGTTTTGCCACGATTTCGATCTTCAAACGTTCCAATAACGCCATATAATAGTCACTGTTGATGATTTTTCCCTTCTCAAGATAATCGACAAAAATTATTCCATGCGCATACCAGAAAACAGAGAAACACGAAATTCTTTTTTTTTCACAATAACAAAAGTTGCTTCACAAAAGACGGTCTATCGCACAAACTAGTTGACTTACAGACGTCAAATTTTCACACGAATCATTTGAAGGTTGGTACTATATAAAAATATATAATTCAATACTAGCGACGCCATCTATGTGTCAGACCGGGGACTTATCAGCCAACTTGTTATATCTCCAAATTGGTTCACACCCATGCAAAAGTGTATAGATCTTAATGGGGGGAATATTTTGAGAAACAATAAAGCTGTTTGCGATGACTAATATTCGTTTTTGTTCCCGATATAAAAGGCAACCCTCGTATTAATGCTCAAAAGTTTTTAAAATTCCTCAAAAAAAAACCAAAAATTTCTTTTAATTTCTCAAGTCTGCAACTTAAAAATATCGTTTTTGGAAAATTCCCCAATACCGGCAACACTGGTATCTTTCAATTTAAAGACTTTTTGATTGGATCTTTAAGGGAAACTTATTTAATATTGAAGACAATATAAAAATCGATTGATGGATTTTACCCAATATCAAAACGCGATTAGTCGACAAAAAGTCGTTTTTTTTTCAAAATCCAGTATCCTTAGGTTAGGAAACATTGTAATTTGAATTTATATAAAATGATGATGGAGGATACGCAGTTACACTCCAAAAAAGTTTAATTGGATCCAAAGATTTTGACCTACGCTTAAAATGTCGGTATTGATTCAGAGCCAACGATGTGGCTTCTTTAAAATAAAAATACTTTTTACGTCGCTTTAAATCTGGGATTAATTAAATTAAAACTACGATACAGATCGAATTTAACGTATTTTCAATCTATTTTTGTGATATATCAATAAAGCTATTCACATACAAACAAATACTAGTTTAGAAATCCAAATTATAACGGATATTTCAAAGTAAAAAATGTTTTCTTAATTCAAAAAAAAAAAAAAAAAAAAACTTTACACTAAAGATTTTAAATACTCAAAATAAGTTTTAAGCTATATTTGAAGTATTTTTATCTTAAATCTAAATATTCAATATTTAAGTTAATTTAAAAACGATTTCTTTAAATCAAAAATACATTTATTTGCTTTAAGGAAAAACTTACGTCCAAATTTTCAAAATTTGTGTCCTAAATTTAATAAAAAACAAGTTAGGAAAGTCTAAAGTCGGGCGGGGCCGACTATATTATACCCTGCACCACTTTGTAGATCTAAATTTTCGATACCATATCACATCCGTTAAATGTGTTGGGGGCTATATAAAGGTTTGTCCCAAATACATACATTTAAATATCACTCGATCTGGACAGAATTTGGACAGACTTTTACAAAATCTATAGACTCAAAATTTAAGTTGGCTAATGCACTAGGGTGGAACACAATTTTAGTAAAAAAAAATATGGGAAACATTTAAATCTGAAGCAATTTTAAGGAAACTTCGTAAAAGTTTATTTATGATTTATCGCTCGATATATATGTATTAGAAGCTTAGGAAAATTAGAGTCATTTTTACAACTTTTCGACTAAGCAGTGGCGATTTAACAAGGAAAATGTTGGTATTTTGACCATTTTTGTCGAAATCAGAAAAACATATATGGGAGCTATATCTAAATCTTAACCGATTTCAATCAAATTTGGCACACGTGACTATATTACTAATTGTACTCCTAGTGCAAAATTTCAAACAAAGTGGGCCAAAACTCTGGCTTCTGGGGCCATATAAGTCCATATCGGGCGAAAAATATATATGGAAGCTATACCTAAATCTGAACCGATTTCAATCAAATTTGGCACACATGACTATACTACCAATTGTACTCCTTGTGCAAAATTTCAAGCTAATCGGGATAAAACTCTGGCTTCTGGGTCCATATAAGTGCATATCGGGCGAAAGATATATATGGGAGCTATATCTAAATCTGAATCGATGGCACGCATAGCTACAATGCTAAATCTACTTCCTGTGCAAAATTTCAAGCAAATTGGGCCAAAACTCTGGCTTTTAGGACCATATTAGTCCATATCGGGCGAAAAATATATATGGGAGCTATATCTAAATCTGAACCGATTTCAATCAAATTTTGCACACTTGACTATACTACTAATTGTACTCCTAGTGCAAGATTTCAACCAAATTCGGCCAAAACTCTGGCTTCTGGGGCCATATAAGTCCATATCGGGCGAAAGATATATATGGGAGCTATATCTAAATCTGAACCGATTTCTTCCAAAATCAATAGGGTTCTATTCTGGCCCAAATTAGGAACATGTGCCAAATTTGAAGGCGATTGGACTAAATTGCGACCTAGACTTTGATCACAAAAATGTGTTCAAAGACAGACAGACAGACGGACGGACGGACGGACAGACGGACAGACGGACAGACGGACATGGTTATATCGACTCTGGGACCCACCCTGAGCATTATTGCCAAAGACACCATGTGTCTATCTCGTCTCCTTCTGGGTGTTGCAAACATATGCACTAACTTATAATACCCTGTTCCACAGTGTGGCGCAGGGTATAAAAAACTTATTGAAGCAAAGATTTTAAACTTTATTTTAATTAAAATTTCATTATTTTTAAAAAATTTGTTCTTAACATTTTGTAAATTTCGCATCCTAAAATTTAGGTTGCATTTTTTTAATATCATGTAAATATTTTTTTCAGTGTACCAAGAGTTTCTTCGTTTGGAAATCCAAAAGGTATTTCCGTCCCTGTATCAGCGTTCAACTTTTTCAGAGCTGTAAATACGACGAATTATTGGGGTTAAGTTGACGCTGTCTAGAACAGATCCACCTGGCGAAAATAAGCGCTATGAATAGGGACCTCCAGAAAATAAATGTCATGGACCAATCTAACGTTTCAAATAAAGAACCGATGAGATTTTGCAAATTTTATGCGTTTTTTTTTTTTTTAAAAAGTTATCAAGCTCTTAACAAATCACCCTTTATTTTGAAAATAAACCCCAATATTTCAAATGAAAATCCACGCCAACTTCTTTTTGGGAAACTTCCTCGCTTTCTGGGGGTTTTACAATGATGGCAACTGTACACCGTTTTGATGTTCCAAATAGCATTGTATTGCAACAGATTTGATGTGGATGGCGACGTGTGAACTTAAAACGGCCCTTAGTAGTGGGCGGTTGCAAAGTGATACAAGAGCCTGGGTATAAGTCGTTCTCCTATGAACAGTCTAAAGTGGGCTAACGCGGTTCCAAAGTTATATAACTCACCGGCAGGGTTTATTTTAATAAAGTAAATTGAATATAACATACAACACACATTGCATTGCCTTAACAAAATTAATATTTTTTCGTACTAAGCAACACTTATTTAATTTTCCATCAGTTAGGATTCATGTTCATATAGTGGTTTAAACCAAAAATTGAAAATGAGGCCGAATTTTGTTTGGGGCTCATAGTCATTATGAAGTATTGCCCCACTTTTGGAGCCCTATTTCATTTGGGTTTTGGGGCTCAATTTCCTGGGACCCATTTTTACACCGGCGAACAAAAGTTCCCTTTCACCATGGGCTAAGAACTCCCTTCTCTCCATGGTCACAATGGACTGAATAGTCTAAGTGAGCCTGAAACTTAATCGGGCTGCCACTTTAACCTTAACTATGGTCAAAATTGGCTAAAACTGCTGCTCCAACCACCATATTCTCTCTATGTAGGCGTCGATAAAAACTATTTTTTTATGGACCACCACATAGTCAAGTGTTCCGAGTTTAAAGGAGACTAATTTGAAAAATAAATCGCCTCGTTAAACTCTTTCGGAGGCTGAGTACTTACCAGACCACATAATATACGTGATTTGTGGTATCTGGTTGGAGACAGAAGCAATATAACACGCTCTAGGATGGTTATTTAACAATAAATAAATTTCTTACAGCAATAAGTTTATTTTCTTGTTTTATGTTCTTACTCTCTACAAGAATTTTAAAATCAGGGACACTTAAATTTCTTCACCTCAACATAGGATAATCTGGATAAATTTTCACTTTTTCTTACCTGATTGTTTTTCAATTTAAGAATCTGTAATGAAACCAAAAACAATAAAATTATTAACTTGGTTAAATTTCAACCAAAACACGAAACAGCTATAAATAAATAATATTAAGAATTAACATTTTTAATTAATGACTAAATATTTACACAACACAAATAAACCACCACACCACATCTCCCTCCTCCCACAAGCAATTGTGAGCCATCAAAACAATTCACACAATCGGAACGAAGAGAATTTTATACGAACTCCATTGCCTCCCAACAGTAAATAAGGCAGAGATTAAATTTCATTAATTTTAATTAAAACTCAATGAGACTTAATAGTCTGTTGTGTTGGGTAAATGAAGCTAGTACGTGTTGGGAATTTAATATCCATTAATTTTTATTAAATGCCTTCTTCTCAAGGTTAGTATGGTAGTGCTATTAGGATTAAAGTGAAAATATATTTGCTTTTCCTACACTGAAAAAAATATTTACGTGATATTAAAGATTATGCAACCTAAATTTTAGGGTGCACAATTTACAAAATATTAAGGGCAAATTTCTTTAATATAATGAAATTTTAATTAAAACAAATTTTATAATCTTTACTTAAAAAATTTTTTTCAATAAATTTGGGACACAAATTTTGTAAATTTGCGTCCCTCCGTTAAAGTCGCATGTTTTTGAACTAAGGAAATTTTTCCTTAAAGTAAAGAAACACATTTTTGATTTAAAGAAATCGTCCTTAAATTAACTGAAATATTGAATCTTTAGATTTAAGATAAAAAAAGCTTCAAATATAGGCTAAGACTTATTTTGAGGATTTAGCAACTTTGGTTTAAAGGTTTTTTTTTTTGGAATTAAGAAAACATTTTTAATTTGAGGTATCAGCTATAACAGGTTGGCTGATAAGTCCCCGGTCTGACACATACATGGCGTCGCTAGTATTAAACGCATATTATTTTTATTTTATATAGTGCCAACCTTCAAATGATTCGTGTCAAAATTTGACGTCTGTAAGTCAATTAGTTTGTGAGATAGAGCGTCTTTTGTGAAGCAACTTTTGTTATTGTGAAAAAAATGGAAAAAAAAGGAATTTCGTGTTTTGATAAAATACTGTTTTCTGAAGGGAAAAAATACGGTGGAAGAAAAAATTTGGCTTGATAATGAGTTTCCGGACTCTTCTGCCCCAGGGAAATCAACAATAATTGATTGGTATGCAAAATTCAAGCGTGGTGAAATGAGCACGGAGTGGAAGCCCGAAAGAGGTGGTTACCGACGAAAACATCAAAAATCCACAAAATGATTTTGAATGACCGTAAAATGAAGTTGATCGAGATAGCAGAGGCCTTAAAGATATCAAAGGAACGTGTTGGTCATATCATTCATCAATATTTGGATATGCGGAAGCTCCGTGCAAAATGGGTGCCGCGCGAGCTCACATTTGACCAAAAACAACAAGGTGTTGATGATTCTGAGCGGTGTTTGCAGCTGTTAACTCGTAATACACCCGAGTTTTTTTGTATATATGTGACAATGGATGAAACATGGCTCAATCACTACACTCCTGAATCCAATCGACAGTCGGCTGAGTGGACAGCGACCGGTGAACCGTCTCCGAACCGTGGAAAGACTCAAAAGTCCGCTTGCAAAGTAATGGCCTCTGTTTTTTGGGATGCGCATGGAATAATTTTTATCGATTATCTTGAGAAGGGAAAAACCATCAACAAAGACTATTATATGGCGTTTTTGGAGTGTTTGAAGGTCGAAATCGCGGCAAAACGGCCCCATATGAAGAAGAAAAAAGTGTTGTTCCACCAAGACAACGCACCGTGCCACAAGTCTTTGAGAATGCTGGCAAAAATTCATGAATTGGGTTTCGAATTGCTTCCCCACCCACCGTATTCTCCATATCTGGCCCCCAGCGACTTTTTCTTGTTGTCAGACCTCAAAAGGATGATCGCAGGGAAAAAATGTGGCTGCAATGAAGAGGTGATCGCCGAAACTGAGGCCTATTTTGAAGCAAAACCGAAGGATTACTACCAAAATGGTATCAAAAAATTGGAAGGTCGTTATAATCGTTGTATCGCTCTTGAAGGGAACTATGTTGAATAATAAAAACGAATTTTGACAAAAAAATGTGTTTTCTTTGTTAGACCGGGGACTTGTCAGCCAACCTGTTAATTTGGATTTTTAAACTGGTATTTGTTTGTACGTGAATAGCTTTATTAATATACCGTGAAAAGAAAATTAGAATTCGATAAATGAGATCTGAATCCTAATGTTAATTTTATTGATCTTAGATTTAAGGCCAGATAGGTTGCTAAAAAATGTCTTTATTTTAAAGAAGCCGCATCTTTGGCTCGGAATCAATACCAAATCAATACCAAATACCATCCTTAAGAGAAGGTCAACATCTTTGGATCCAAGTTTAATTTTGGATCCAAGTTTAATTTTGAGTGTAGTGAAGAGATTATTAGTGCAGAAATTTTTGTAATCAATTTTATGGATGACATAGATTCATGATTTCCTCTCATCACTTCTGAAGATAAGCGATTCAAATCAAGGATGGAGCTTTAGAATAGGATATAGCTCATTTTGTCTGATTGGATTGAGGAGTTGTTGGGTGCAATATGACATTATGAGCCCATGTTCCTCAGTATAAAATAAAAGTTTGCCATTCCTTGCATTTTATCCCCATCCCCAGCCATCAGATAATTACCATGAACTCTTAATTCAATTTCTAAATACAATATTTCTCCATTCCACAAAAATAATAAATAAGGCCATATTACATGTATTCAGTTAAATTCATAGGGTTTTTTTTCATTCATTATCTTTTATAACTGTTGATGTGGAATATGTTTCATAACCCTATTTATACCATCCACCATAGAATGGAGGTATATTAACTTTGTCATTCCGTTTGTAACACATCGAAATATTGCTCTAAGACTCGATAAAGTATATATATTCTGAAATTCTGAGTCGATCTAAGCCTGTCCGTCCGTCCGTCTGTTGAAATCATATTAACTTCCGAAAGCTATCGACTTGAAACTTGGCATAAGTAGTTATTATTGATGTAGGTCGGATGGTATTGCAAATGGGCCATATCGGTCTACTTTTACGTATAGCCCCCATATAAATGAACCCCCAGATTTGGCTTGCGGATCCTCTAAGAGAAGCAAATTTCATCCGATCCGGCTGAAATTTGGTACATGGTGTAATGGTCTCTAACAACAATGCAAAAATTGGTCCACATCGGTTCATAATTATATATAGCCCCCATATAAACCGATCCCCCGATTTGGCTTGCGGAGCCTCTAAGAGAAGCAAATTTCATCCGATCCGGCTGAAATTGGGTACATGGTGTAAATAATGGTCTCTAACAACAATGCAAAAATTGGTCCACATCGGTCCATAATTATATATAGCCCCCATATAAACCGATCCCCCGATTTGGCTTGCGGAGCCTCTAAGGGAAGTAAATTTCATCCGATCCGGCTGAAATTTGTTACATGGTGTTAGTATATGGTCTCTAACAACTATGCAAAAATTGGTCCACATCGGTTCATAATTATACATAGCCCCCATATAAACCGATCCCCTGATTTGACTTGCGGAGCCTCTAAGAGAACCAAATTTCATCCGATCCGGCTGAAATTTGGTACATGGTGTTAGTATATGGTCTCTAATAACCATGCAAAAATTGATCCACATCGGTCCATAATTATATATAGCCCCCATATAAACCGATCCCCCGATTTGGCTTGCAAAGCCTCTAAGAGAAGCAAATTTCATCCGATCCGGCTGAAATTTGGTACATGGTGTTAGTATATGGTCTCTAACAACCATGCAAAATTTGATCCACATCGATCCATAATTATATATAGCCCTCATATAAACCGATCACCAGATTTGGCTTGCGGAGCCTCTAAGAGAAGCAAATTTCATCCGATCCGGCTGAAATTTGGTACATAGTGTTAGTATATGGTCTCTAGCAACCATGCAAAAATTGGTCCACATCGGTCCATAATTATATATAGCCCCCATATAAACCGATTCCCAGATTTGGCTTGCGGAGCCTCTAAGAGAAGCAAATTTCATCAGATCCGGCTGAAATTTGGTACATGTTGTTAGTATATGGTCTATAACAACCATGCAAAAATTGATCCACATGGATCCATAATTATATATAGCCCCCATATAAACCGATCCTCAGATTTGGCTTGCGGAGCCTCTAAGAGAAGCAAATTTCATCCGATCCGGCTGAAATTTGGTACATAGTGTTAGTATATGGTCTCTAACAACAATGCAAAAATTGGTCCACATCGGTCCATAATTATATATAGCCCCCTTATAAACCGATCCCCAAATTTGGCTTGCGGAGCCTCTAAGAGAAGCAAATTTCATCTGATCCGGCTGATCTATCCTCAATCACACAAAAATTGGTCCATATCAAGTACATAATTGAATAAAGCCCCCATATAAGCGACCCCCATATTTCAATTCTGGTTCTCTAAGTACCGTGCAAAAGTCCATATCGATTCGTAATTATTTGTAGACTTACCTATACATACCTTTTTGGTCTAATATATATAATAGAAGATTTAAGATACCTTACCATCGTGGATGGCAGTCTTTCGTAGAAGTTTCTACGCAATTCATGGTGGAGGGTACATAAGATTCGGCCTGGCCGTAGTTACGTATGAATATTGTTCATATTCAGCAATATCAAAAAAATTGTAGTAAACCTTTATTTTTAATTTAAAATCTTTTATTGGGAAACATTTTACAAAGTAATTATTTCAGATTAAAACTATTTCAATAACACAATAAGTTCAAACATATTGTTCTCATTTTGCTGAATTCATGTACGAGCAAATAAATTTTTCCCACAACTATCCGGGAAACATGTATTAAAGAGCAAGTCATATTACCATAGATGATGTTAATTAATTTTTCGTTTTGCTTGATTCGTTATAAAATTCAATATATCAATGGATATTGAATACAAATAATCTTTGCAATTTGTATATGGCATCATACATTGTTCGATATAAAACTGCATTGGGCATATGATGCCGTTGATAATTAAATTTGTTCTTTTTTGCAATTTTTTGTTTTCATTTATTTCAGGATTATTTAATGGATATACAAAAGAATCCGGTCAAATCGAAATTTTGCAAATTACGGCTGCTATGTCGAACATTGGCTGGCAACAATGTCTACTATTTGACCGTAACAACACCAGCAGCATCGGAAGAAGTAATGAAGGTAAAATTGAATTGATTTGTTTGACTGCTTTTGTTTTCAGCAGGCATACGAAGTTAACCAAAAGAAATTTCTTGATAATTACGGAAAAAAATTTTGCATTTTCTGAAAAAGAAGGAACGCAAATAATCAAATAATCAATATTTCAAGTCGTCTCCAGTTTATGTGGGTTTTTCGGTTTGAAAAATTATATCTCACATTATAAGTAGCGTTATGCTAAATTCCTTTAAAGGACCTCCAGATCCGGTTTGAAGGACCATGTACAATTAATTGTCAGTGACAGCAATTGCAGTGAGCTCCATTTGAAATCTCAAATCAAAAAACGTACTTTTCTGCTTGGATTCCAAATGAATACTAATTTCTTTATTTATTAAAAACTTGAACCTTCCGAAAAAAGGTTTTACATGATAGCCGGCTTATGCCACCGTTAAATTATCGATTTGAGTGCAGTTGGCTGGGTTTATTTTGAGCGTGCTTCCTTTGCCCGTATAAATTTGACAAACATTCTTTTCCTCTGTTGGTTAAGCTACACTTGTAGTTTACTCAATGCTTGGTGTTAAGCTGAAATCCAAAAACATCAACAATGATTAAAGAACAAAACCAACAATAACAAAACAAAACGAATACATAATTTTTATTATTTTTTATAATTTTCACTGGATTCTAACGCTTGTCGGAAACGTATTTGAAAGAAAAAAAGTTAAAATTACCCATTAAAAGTATGAAAAAACCAAGTTATAAAAAATTGAATTAAAAGAACTTCCTGGGTAGGTAAAATAAAGAACATCATTGGGAGTGCATCTTCTGGAAGTGCCTTTAAAATTGTGCCTTTCGAAGAACTTCCAATTTTTTTTGCTGGGATACGTTATCTCCAGTGGATAATGGCTAAAGAGCCCTTTATAATCGTTTTAGGGACATAATTTATTATCAGGAATATCAACGACTGTGATATTCCATATTCAAAGCATATTTGTTTTGAACAAACAGGTACAGCCAGAAACCCAACATACCCCGATTTTCTAGTTTATGTTGCGAATTCTGAAACTTCTCGACTCACCTATATAAAATCCCAATGAAATAAAACCCTAAAGTGAATATGAAAAAATAGCGCAACAATGAAGTAAGGACAAAAATATTTATTGGTGTGTTATTTCCTGATTTTGTGGTTTATTTAACATTGCTGAATATTTTACTGTGGAATAAAGCATCCCAGCAAAAAAAGCGTAGTCAAAAAAGTAGTGAAAATGTTCTTTTTGGATCCGGAAGTGGTGCAAAATTGGCGCCGAAGCGATGAATTTAACATGGGCTTGCCATAGGACGGATGTCCACTATTTCAACAGCCGATGTACTGAATTTGAATCACTATTTAGGGTTTGATCTGAATTCAGTGTTTTGAATGTGAAATGAAAAACTTTGTAATATTTTGCCAAATAAACAATTTTCATAATTTTTTATGATTTTTAGTGCATTCTAACGCTTGTCTGAAACATTTGACCTCAAATATTTTCGAAAATTCGCAATTTTTCTGGAATGGACTTAGCATTTTTATCGACAAAATTTAAATAGTTTGCAAAATTTAAAGTTAAAATTACCCATTAAAAATATGAAAAAAAGCTAGTTATAAAAAATTGAATTAAAATAAATTCCTGTGTACTTAAAATAAAGAACATATTTCGGAGGACATTTTTGGAAGTGATTTTAAAGTTGTGACTTTAGAAGAACTTAAAAAAATTTTTACAGCGATTTTCATAAAAGAAATTCAAAAATTCCAACTCACATCATTCTTTTGTTTATTAGCGAGTGATGATGCAGACCAAGTCCCCCCATTTGTTTGGATGACAAATTCCCAGAAATCTGGCGGTGTAAAAATGTTCCCCAGGAAAAAGATTCCAACGCAATAGGGTCCGTAGTTTGGGGAAGGGCGCTATGAATGAAACATTTGAAACCCCTGAAAATTAGCCCCAAAAACTAAATGAAATTGGACCCCAAAAATTATACGAAAAACAATTACACCATTTTTTGTTTGTATGTTATTTTGGGAGAAATTTAATGTTATTGCTGGGACCCGTTTTTATAATGAAAATAAACCCCAATATTTCAAATGAAAAGAAGAAACTCCCAATTTCCTTTTTGGGATTGTGATTCGTTTGCGTTTGGGAATCTAGGGTTTGTTGGTTTGAATAGCATGGAATCTCACCAGATTTTGTTTTTGCACGGCGCGGTTTAAGACTTTCTCCTAAATATGGACAGAGTATAAAGTTGGCTAACGCCATTCCAAAGAGATACGCACAATTTTTTTCTTAAAACTTAATATTTTTCTATCAATTAGGGTTAATTTTCACACGACCCTTTAAATCAAAAGAGAAAATGAGCCTTTATTTTATTTTGTTTTATTTTTCCACCATTTGGAGTTCATTTTACGCACAACCCTTTAAATCATAAGAGAAAATGAGCCCTAATTTTATGTTGGTGTCGATTTTCATGCTTGAATTATATTTTGTTGGGGCTCATTTTCATGGAGCTCATATTGATTATGAAGTGTCGCTCCAAATTTGCGGTTCTCTTTCATTGGGGTCTTGGGGCTCATTTTTCTGGAGCCCATTTTCATAGCACCTGAAGTATAGGCCATGGTCTGCGGCCGAAGTGCTTGTCTGCCTAGGGACTGTCTGTGTTTTGGACATTTTCCGCGATAATATTCGCCATTTATTTGTATACCCTCCACCATAGGTGGGGGGTATATTAACTTTGTCATTCCGTTTGTAACACATCGAAATATTGCTCTAAGACCCCATAAAGTATATTCTGGGTCGTGGTGAAATCCTGAGTCGATCTGAGCATGTCCGTCCGTCCATCCGTCCGTCTGTTGAAATCACGCTAACTTCCGAACGAAACAAGCTATCGTTTTGAAACTTGGCACAAGTAGTTGTTATTGATGTAGGTCGTATTGCAAATGGGCCATATCGGACCTCTTTTACGTATAGCCCCCATATAAACCGACGCTCAGATTTGGCTTGCAGAGCCTCTTGGAGAAGCAAATTTCACCCGATCCGGCTGAAATTTACTACATGGTGTTAGTATATGGTATCTAACAACTACACAAAAATTGGTCCAAATCGGTCCATAATTATATATAGCCCCCATATAAATCGATCCCCAGATTTGGCTTGCGGAGCGGCAAAGAGAAGCAAATTTCATCCGATCCGGCTGAAATTTGGTACATGGTGTTAGTATACGGTCTCTAACAACTACGCAAAAATTGGTCCAAATCGGTCCATAATTATATATAGCCCCCATATAAATCGATCCCCAGATTTGGCTTGAGGAGCGTCAAAGAGAAGCAAATTTCATCCGATTCGGCTGAAATTTAGTACATGGTGTTAGTATACGGTCTGTAACAACCCTGCCAAAATTGATCCACATCGGTCCATAATTATATATAGCCCCCATATAAACCGATCCCCAGATTTGACCACCGGAGCCTCATGGATGAGCAAAATTCATCCGATTCGCTTGAAATTTGGTACGTGGTGTTAGTATAACAGGTTGGCTGATAAGTCCCCGGTCTAACAAAGAAAAACACATTTTTTTTGTCAAAATTCGTTTTTATTATTCAACATAGTTTCCTTCAAGAGCGATACAACGATTCTAACGACCTTCTAATTTTTTGATACCATTTTGGTAGTACTCCTTCGATTTTGCCTCAAAATAGGTCTCAGTTTCGGCAATCACATCTTCATTGCAGCCAAATTTTTTTTTCCTGCGAGCATCCTTTTGAGGTCTGAGAACAAGAAAAAGTCGCTGGGGGCCAGATCTGGAGAATACGGTGGGTGGGGAAGCAATTCGAAGCCCAATTCATGAATTTTTGCCATCGTTCTCAATGACTTGTGGCACGGTGCGTTGTCTTGGTGGAACAACACTTTTTTCTTCTTCATATGGGGCCGTTTTGCCGCGATTTCGAACTTCAAACGCTCCAATAACGCCATATAATAGTCACTGTTGATGGTTTTTCCCTTCTCAAGATAATCGATAAAAATTATTCCATACGCATACCAAAAAACAGAGGCCATTACGTTGCCAGCGGACTTTTGAGTCTTTCCACGCTTCGGAGACGGTTCACCGGTCGCTGTCCACTCAGCCGACTGTCGATTGGACTCAGGAGTGTAGTGATGGGGCCATGTTTCATCCATTGTCACATATCGACGGAAAAACTCGGGTGTATTACGAGTTAGCAGCTGCAAACACCGCTCAGAATCATGAACACGTTGTTGTTTTTGGTCAAATGTGAGCTCGCGCGGCACCCAGTTTGCACAGAGCTTCCGCATATCCAAATATTGATGAATGATATGACCAACACGTTCCTATGATATATTTAAGGCCTCTGCTATCTCGATCAACTTCATTTTACGGTCATTTAAAATCATTTTGTGGACGCTCTTTCGGGCGTCCACTGCGTTCACCGTCCTCCGTGCTCATTTCACCACGCTTGAATTTTGCATACCAATCAATTATTGTTGATTTCCCTGGGGCAGAGTCCGGAAAGTCCCCAGCAAAAAAAGTGTCGCCAAAAAAGTAATGACAATTTTCTTTTTGGATCCGTTGCACTGAATTTGCATCACTTCTTTAGGTGTGATCCGAATTCAATGTTTTGGATATAAATTAAAAAATTCTGTGATATTTTGTCAAATAAATAATTTTTATAATTTTTTGTTATTTTTAATGGATTCTAACGCTTGTCGGAAACATTTGACCTCAAATATTTTCAAAAATTCACAATTTTTTCAGACTGGATTTAGCATTTTTTTCGACAAAATTTAAATGATTTGTACCATTTTATGAATTCTTACTCTGTCTTTAACCTATTTGAAACAAAAAAAGTTAAAATTACCCATCAAAAGTATGAAAAAACCAGGTTATAAAAAATTGAATTAAAAGAACTTCCTGGGTAGTTAAAATAAAGAACATCATTGGGAGTACATCTTCTGGAAGTGCTTTTAAAGTTGTGCCTTTGGAAGAACTTCCAATTTTTTTGCTGTGTCATTATGAAGCCAAGTTTTTGCTTCCACCGTATTTTTTCCCTTCAGAAAACAGTATTTTATCAAAACACGAAATTCCTTTTTTTCCATTTTTTTCACAATAACAAAAGTCGCTTCACAAAAGACGCTTTATCTCCCAAACTAATTGACTTACAGACGTCAAATTTTGACACGAATCATTTGAAGGTTGGTACGATATAAAAATAATATGTATTTAATACTAGCGACGCCATCTATGTGTCAGACCGGGGACTTACCAGCCAACCTGTTATACCCTGTATGGACTAACTTACAATTGAGAAGACGGTGTTAAAAAGTTTTAAGATACCTTGCCATCAGCAAGTGTTACCGCAAACCAATTAATTCGATTGTCCATGGTGGATTCGGCCTGGCCGAACTTACGTCCGTATATACTTGTTATTGGTTCATTTCAGAATAGTTTAAATTAAGAGTGAAATAAAACTCTATTTGTTTTGGTTCTGAGTGGGGCACATTTTTATTATAAAGCGTCGCCCCCGGGATTTTATTTTTCTGGGGACTATTTTCATACCGCTGTTTTATTTCATTTCGGTCTCAAATTTGGTTAAAATTAGTTCATTTTTGCACGTCATGTCCTGAATTAGTGCACATTGCTCAAAAAAAAACAGTGAACCCACCAAGAAGGGAAATTTTGGTTAATTTTAAAGAATTTAGGTTAATTTTAGAAAATGTTAACTAAATTGTAAAACAAACGCCGATATCACAAAAATAAGACGTATTTAATTTTTTCACTCTTTAAAGAAACTTTTAATTAAAAAAAAAAACACAATTTGGAGTTTAATTCAAAATTGCAAAAATGTCTTTAGTACCATACAAAGTTCACAATGTGCGCATTTGTGGTAAATTTGCTAATTTTAAGAGATTCTTAATATGAATTTAGTAAATCTTTATGCTTCGTTTGTGAATATTTTGTTACCCTATTTGAGTTCATTTAATAAAAGTATGCAAAAATTGTCAAAGTCCAAGAAATTTTCAAAGGCTTTGGCGCCACTTTTTTTTTTTTTTTTTTGAGGGTAGGTTCCATATAATAATATAATCAGTGATAAGAGAGAAGTTCGTCAATGTGGTATCTCAATGGACTGAATAGTCTAAGTGAGCCTGATACATCGGACTGCCACCTAACCTAACCCATATAATAATTAATTTTAAGATTAATAGCACTTTCTTCAGTTTTAAAA
The DNA here is from genome assembly GCF_050003625.1 of Haematobia irritans. Classification (NCBI taxonomy): domain Eukaryota; kingdom Metazoa; phylum Arthropoda; class Insecta; order Diptera; family Muscidae; genus Haematobia; species Haematobia irritans. Next base: position 183,027,813 of record NC_134399.1, read on the forward strand.
ATTTCCTGAAACTTAATCCAATTTAATTTAAATATTATTTGGCAATTAGTAAATTTTCACCCATTTTCCAGTCTCTTTCCATGTTCATCACTTCAACCACTTTGCAAAATAATCCACGTACAATATTCCCCAAAGGGTCATTTGATTTTTGCCGACTATTTAAAGTACTTTCAGCCGACACCCCCTTGATGTTTGAAAAGCAATTTTACAGTGATAATTATTTCTTAATTAGCCATTTGGGGTATTTAGCACTCGTAGTTTGTTTATTGCTTTTTCTGTGCTCCTTTATCGAAATCCCAGAGACATTTTCCAATGCTAAAAGTGTCATGTTAACAAACCAATAATCGTTGTGAATAATGATAGCCAGCTTTTGTGCTTCGTACATGCTAAGAATAAATAATCATTGAAGGCAAAGAACAAAAGTCAATTATTCGTGGCCAAATTTTAGTGGTTTTCAATGGTATCCTAATAGTCTCTCATTTTCCTCTACTGCAAATATTGAAATGCTAAATGATGCTTTCAGATCAAAAACCATGCTGAAAATTTATAGTTCCAAAACTTTCTTACATTCCAAAGAAAAGTTTTCGACCAAAACTTTTGCCTTTTGAAGAAGGAAAAAAAAATACGAAAAGTTTGGTGGCACAAAAAGGCAACCTAATAGAAAGTTTATAACACGTATCTTCATAGTTTTCTCTTTTTTTGTGGGGGGGGGGGGCAAAGATGTTGTAAAGCTTAGAGATGAAGATGAAAACTTTTTTGATTTTATTTGGCGGTAATTTGACTATGATGAAGGAATTCATTGGTAATTACTTTCCTAAAATAACTTTTAAATGCAGACGAATGAATATTTCACAAAGGATTAATTTATCAAAATGGTAACGAACTTTATGGAGGGACATAAAGAGGTGATGGGTATGATATGGGTCTTCAGCATGCCTAATTCGTATAAAATCGTTCAATCCATTGTGATACCGCAGTGGTAATCTTCTCTCTTATTACTGAATGCTCCGATATACAAGGATTAGCTTAATGAGAAAGGACAAAGGACCAGACCGAACGACGATCAACTATTTATTTGACGAACATTTCTCCATACAGCGCATGAAAATCTGAGAAAAGTGAATTGTTGCAGGGGGCCAGATTTTCAGAATACTCTGGATGCGAAGGCAATTGACTGCATTAATAGAAAAAACTACGTTCCAAAATCGTGAACGGATGGTTATAAAATGAAACGGAAACGTTCACGAAAAATCAAAACGTTTCGTCCACGATTTTACGAACGTCTTCGTTTCTCTTTGGCCATGAAAAATCTTAAAATATACGTTAGACGTTCTTATGGCAACTCCGTCGGTGGTGTAATGTTCTAAGGCGGTTATTAACGCGTATGGAGCAGACAATCAAGCTTCGAGTTACAGTTGCCGGTTTTTTTTATAAATTCGTGTTGTGAACGAATGGTAATAAAATGAAACGGAAATGTTCACGATCAAAACGTTTCGTCCACGATTTTATGAACGGCTTCGTTTCTCTTTGGCCATGAAAAGTCTTAAAATATTCGTTAGACGTTCTTATGGCAACTCCGTCGGTGGTGTAATGTTCTAAGGCGGTTGTTAACGCGTATGGAGCAGACAATCAAGCTTCGAGTCACAGTTGCGGATTTTTTTACAAATTCGTATTGTGAACGAATGGTAATAAAATGAAACGGAAACGTTCACGAAAAATCAAAACGTTTCGTCCACGATTTTATGAACGGATTTCGTTTCTCTATGGCAACTCCGTCGGTGGTGTAATGTTCTAAGGCGGTTGTTAACGCGTATGGAGCAGACAATCAAGCTTCGAGTCACAGTTGCGGATTTTTTTTACAAATTCGTGTCGTGAACGAATGCTAATAAAATGAAACGAAACGTTGACGAAAAATCAAAACATTTCGTCCACGATTTTATGAACGGCTTTCGTTTCTCTTTGGCCATGAAAAGTCTTAAAATATTCGTTAGACGTTCTTATGGCAACTCCGTCGGTGGTGTAATGTTCTAAGGCGATTGTTAACTCATATGGAGCAGACAATCAAGCTGCGGATCACAGTTGTGGATTTTATTTTTTTTTTTTAATAAATTCGTGTTGTTCATGTTGTTTTGAAAACGGATGGCGCAGATTGACACCGCCTGTTCCCCGTTTGACACCACATGAGTAATGATTAGCGTTCATGTACGGATCGTTGGAAACGTGCACGTCGTTCATGATTTTTTTCTATGAGTGTGACTCCTTTATATTGCGCTCTTGGTACCTAAATAGTCCAAATTGAGAAACGCTGCTACTAAGATGCGATCCGTCCAGAGCGATCTAGCGGTAAGTCGGGTAGATTTAGTATGGCAAGCGAAGTGAGGTGATGCGTGCCATGATTACGGATGGGACATACGTCAACTACGCCGCTATCAATGATAAATAGGCAAAGCTACTCCTGTGGTCCGCCGTGGAAGGTCATACTCCGCGAACAGGATTAACCTTGTCGCTTCTCACCGCTTCAACTACGGTAGCCTTTAAATCCTGTTCAGACGTGCCTGGTATGCTGCCTGATCTAGGTTAGGTTAGGTGGCAGCCCGATTTATCAGGTTCTCTTAGACTATTCAGTCCAATGTGATACCTCATTGGTGAACTTCTCTATGCCTGATCTAGAGGCTCTATTTGTTAACGCTGGAACTCGCGCTCTAGAAAATGAAGACCAAACCTTACATTACTAGATGGTGGATGTCTATCCACAGGTTTAGTACTTGTTTGACAGCATATAATTATATTTATGCACGGGGGCGTCTTGGTCTCCACATAAACATGATCCGGAAGAGTACTGCGGAGTATCTGATAGATCTGTATGTTATTTCAACGCGCGTCACTTGTCTGAGGTGTCAAATCATGCGCTTAATAGTTTACAGTTGACGGGCTGGATTCCAGAGGATTCTTACTGTAGACCACAGTTTTGTGCCTGTGCCTGCCAAGCTTGCGCTCGTCGACAATCTCAATAATTTCTATATTATACCTCTGTTGGGAAGTCCAGGAAAGCTGGGCGAAATGAACATGGCAAAGAGACGAGAGCACGCTTAAGTGGCGATCGATGTTATTACAGATTGACCGGATGGGTTTGAGAGGTTTTTTAGCCGCTTCTGCTGGGAAGTAGGCCCTCTCCTAACAGAGGGTATGAAGCGAGCGGTTGCTACGTTGATGATGTCCCGGAAAACCCACTGGGCAACATAAATATGGGATGGGACAGAAGCTCGCTTAGGCGGCAACCGGTGTAGTTTAACACTGACCGGCTTGATTCGACAAATCTCATGCCTCTACTTACCTGTGCCTAAGTTAAATTGTTCTAACCATGTTTTCCGCTCCTCGTGCTCCTCGACAATCTAACTAATATCTAGATTCCCTTCTCTATATCACGCTCTTCTTCTAGTCCCGCTGCTTCTGATGGGAAATTGGCCTTCACCTGCACAATTCGATCAGAGGGTATGCGTTAATTATGTCTTGGAACTCCCACTGGGTAACATTAACATGGGAGAGGGATGGGAGCTCGCTGAAGCGGCGATCGTTTTAGGTTCTGTAGCCATATCAGTTGGTTTTCTTTTGGTTTGATAAACGTCCGCCGTTCAGAGATTATACAACAGAAGGGTCTTTCAAAGAAGAAACTTATGGGAATGTGGGCTGTGATACCTGTGAAATGACGGGTTGCCAGGATACGTCACTTATACGATCAAGCGACGCTAATAATATCGCTGACAAACTGCTGCAAAATATGGAATTATCGATCTGCTCCGTCAAAGCTGCGATTCTCTGGTCATTACTCAGGAGAGAATACCCAAGTTCATGGTGGATATTGAAGTTCCGCATCACAAATAGGTTATACGATAGGTATATGATCCTTACGCAGTACTTTGTAGCCATCAAAATGGCGCAAGATCCAGCTGCCATTTAACTTCGTCTCTTTGATTGCAGTGACCCAGATTCGCTTCCGATTCCTAAAATCTACAATCTCACTAACCTTACCTCGGAGCCCGTAACAATTAATTGGCAAAAATAATGCACTTCCAGATGTGGTATATTCGGTGTCAAGTGCTGCAGCGTAGAATACTGTTGCGTGGGAGATATTGGTGGAGTAACGTAATCTGACGACTCGCTGCTACTGTCGTTGCATCTAGCCACGTAGTCAGTGTGACTACACTTCTTCTGGGATATCAAGCCGGAATAGTTCCGGAAGTGCATCCCACGAAAACAACCGGAAAATCAAGCACATAAAACTGTCAAAGCTCGCAAAGAAATATCTGGTTTGGCAAGCCATCTGTACCTGTGGCTTGAAAAGCAGCATTTTCATAGCTTCCGGGACTGTCAACCAAGAAATTTACGTGAAAGAGTGTTTGAATAAACGTCTGCTGCCTTTCCTGAAGAAACACGGTTGTTCCGTAATGTTTTGGTCGGATTTGGCATCTTGCCATTACGGTAAAAAGGTCATGGAGCGGTACGCCGCCAACTACGTGCAGGTGGTTCCCAAGGACAAGAACCCTCCCAACACGCCAGAGATCCGCCCAATTGAGAAATACTGGGCTATTGTCAAGAGGAACCTAAAGAAGACCAAAAAAACTGCTAAGGACGAGCAGCAGTTCAAGGCAAACTGGCTTTCTGCGGCGAAGAAGGTGGACAAGGTGGCTGTACAAAATCTGATGGCAGATGTCAAGCGTGAGGCCCGGCAATTCGGATTTGGAAAAGCGAAAGCCTAACTGAATATTTTTCCTGAATTTTATACTAATTGAACTTGAAAAAGAAATTTAATTTGATTTTTAAATAAACGATTTCACCGATTTACACGCGTTTTCCCTTGACCAAATTTTGACCGTATCACCCTTTATCGCGTCTTCGACCAGAAGCAAAACAAGAAGACGGGTGAAACAACACGTACCCGAATATGGTATCCGCTGGCCAATGAGTCGGACCTATTAGGACATAGCCGCTGCCGTGGGATTGTTCACTGACTGGTGACACGGTCCAATTGCTGGGTGAAGTATAACTATTTATATCTTCAAATGGCGATTTCATTCTTCAAAAGTTTAATAACGCAAGGTAGTAGTCGCTGTTGTCTGAGCACTGTAGTCAACTCTTACCGTAGTCAACTCTAAATTTGACATAGCAATTCTTTATGGTAGATCTTCCTGTGGCAATGTTCGAAATCTCCTCATCAAGATTTTGCTTTAACTAAATTTAACTCCTTTAAAAAATCGCATAATCTATTTTTCCACCTAAAACAATGTTTCAGCCTTTTCAACTTAGAAATAGAGACAATGTCACAAGTTAGTGGCAAAAACCAGAATGTATCGCTTCCATGCTTTACAACGGATACCTTTTACATATCCTACAGAAATCTGTAGGGACTTTTTACTTAATTGACCTAAAACATTTATACAAACATCAGGACTCCCATAAATTTTCTGCTCCTAGCTAGATACCCACTATTTCTTGTTCATACATTTTCCTCTAAGGGACTTCTTTGCTACTATTCATAGCTGGAAGTTTTCTACTATTCCCACAAAGACCTTCAACAGATACCATTTTTTTTTTGTTCCAAAGCACGAGCCATTTCCATATCATTGGTTTTTGCAATATCCCACAATATGTAAATGAAATGGTGAGAGGGAAAAAGCGTTCAACATTTCCATGTTTTCCTCCCCCAAGAACAAAAAAACGAACATTATCCTTTGTAGCTGAAAAGTTTTTTTTTTCTCCTTGTGCAAAGAGATGCGATCCCTGGTGACAAGGGAATGAGAGAACAAAAAATATTGAACACTTTGTTCTATTATGCCTGGGTGATATACCACGGAAGAAAAAAGAGCAAAACCCTGAAATCTCCCCCCTCCGTCCAGGCAAAATACACAAGTCATTCATTATAGGCATCGCTATGGTATTTTGTTCTCTCGTGGGTAAATTGTAGCATAATTTGTGGATACTCATTAGAATATTGTCGCCGTCGTTTTCCCCATTGTGGACGATGATAACGACGCTTTGTTAACCATGGTGAAAATGTTGCTCTTTCATTATTGTCCCATAGTTTATGGTAACTCCAATTCCAATTTTTGTTGTTCTTTTTTTGTTGCTTTACTCATTTAAATGTATGGTTTAATTAGTGGATGATAACATGATCCATCCGGGAACATGCTATGGCTGCAGTAGAAAATTATCCTGGAAAAGATTGTAGCAAAGGAGTCTGGGCGTTGCCTGTCAGGCTTTTAATTAAATCCAATGAAGTGTTGAACATTGGTTAGTTGTACGAATTCAATTTGAAAAATGAAATCAAATGAAGTGTATCATGATGAAAGCGATGTTCCAAGGGCGGAAACGGATATATGTTCTTTTGATGGTAAAGAATATCCTTTGGAGTATTTGCAAATATTGGGTTACAAAAAATGGAGGGTAAAGGCTAACAAAAAAAATAACTTAGAGGAAGTTAATTTACAAAGCAGAAATAAAATTGCATTGTAAGCAATTAAATTTCCCACATGTAAGTAAAGACAAACTTTTCCAGAAACCACTGTTTGCTAGTTAATATGTCTGAAAAGTATCAGAGAATTGAAGTTGAACAGCTCCACAGACCCAAATGCTCCAGACGGTCAACGTCCAAGAGTTATGGTACAGTTATGTTTCTTGCCTTCAATTGAAAGTGGTGTCGAGACAGACGGTTTCCGATTATCAACTTTGTTGCCTGAGGGCAAGTTTAGGAATGATATAATCTCCAAAAATTCAAAGTAAAGAAGCTAATCATTTAGAGCATTATAAAATATACCAACGTAAAATAACGGATCATCACAACTGACTAATTGAGAATATGAGAAAGGAATACAAAGCAAACTAGTCTACTATATATATATATAAGTCGGATTTTCCTTCCTGACGCAATAACTCCAGAACGCATGAACCGATCCACGGTTTTGCATTCGTTGCAAAGGTCTCGAGCTCCTTGTGGTTTATAGCAGAGAAAATTTAAGAAAAATTTCAACGAAAAAGCTGGAAAATCATTTCTTATATACAGCACCATCTCTGATGCGACTGCATTCGTTGGAAAGGTATTGGTCTCTGTGAGGTTTATAGCAAAGAGACTTATAATTATAATAATTATTATAATTTTATTTATAATAATTATTGTAATTTTATTTATAATAATTTTTATAATTTTATTTTTTCACATGAAAAATGTTCGGAGAGGGTGACATCTCCGTTGCCCACATTCAAAATTGGGCCAATGTTCTCCGATTTGGGTGAAATTTCCAAGGAAGGTTAGGGGTGATATCTAGACAAAAACCCGCTACTTTATTTTTCGATATTTGGTCGCGGAGGTGGACCACCCCTTTATACGATTTTTGTTTAAAGTACAGTAAAAAAACAAAAATTCTCTGATTTATTTGAGATTTACAGAGAACACGCCGTGAGGTCATGAATTTATTATGGGGTACCCCCTGAAAGGGGACCTGTGACCCGATTTGCTTGAAATTTTCAGGGAAGGTTGTATGAGGCGTCTAGGAAAAGAACAACTATTTTATTTTGGATGTTTAGTCGAGGAGGGGGAGGCCTTCCTTTGTCCGACTTTTTAAAGTTGGCTGATAAGTCCCCGGTCTAACAAAGAAAAACACATTTTTTTTGTCAAAATTCGTTTTTATTATTCAACATAGTTCCCCCCTTCAAAAGCGATACAATGATTATAACGAGCTTCCAATTTTTTGATACCATTTTGGTAGTACTCCTTCGATTTTGCCTCAAAATAGGTCTCAGTTTCGGCGATCACCTCTTCATTGAAGCCAAATTTTTTTCCTGCGAGCATCCTTTTGAGGTCTGAGAACAAAAAAGTCGCTGGGGACCAGATCTGGAGAATACGGTGGGTGGGGAAGCAATTCGAAGCCCAATTTATGAATTTTTCCCATCGTTCTCAATGACTTGTGGCGTTGTATTGGTGGAACAACACTTTTTTCTTCTTCATATGGGACCGTTTTGCCGCGATTTCGACCTTCAAACGCTCCAATAACGCCATATAATAGTCACTGTTGATGGTGATTCCCTTCTCAATATAATCGATAAAAATTATTCCATGCACATCCCAAAAAAACAGAGGCCATTACTTTGCCAGCGGACTTTTCACTAATAGAAAAAATTGCGTTTCACAATCGTGAACGGACGTTGTCAAAATGAAACGGAAACGTTCACAAAAAATTAAAACGGAATGTTCACGATTTCGTCCACGGGCGTTCACGATTTCATAAACGGCATTCGTTTTTCTTTGGTCATGAAATGTCTTAAAATAATCGTTAGACGTTGTTATGTCAACTCCGCCGTTGGTGCAATGTGCTAAGGCGACTGTTAACGTGTATCGTGCAGGCAACACAGGTTCGAGTCACGGTAGGGGAAATCTTTTTTTAATTTTGTTTATAAATTCGTAACCATTACGTTTTCAGATCATGAACGCTGGTTGTTGTTTTGAAAACATATGGTGTCATTTTTACGTTGTCAGATTGTCCCCATCTGTTCTCAGTTTGACACTTTCATGAACGGATGGTTTCAAAATGACCACGCCGTTCATGATTTTTTCTATGGGTGTTGAGTCTTTCCACGCTTCGGAGACGGTTCACCGGTCGCTGTCCACTCAGCCGGCTGTCGATTGGACCTAGGAGTGTAGTGATTGAGCCATGTTTCATCCATTGTCACATATGGACGGAAAAACTCGGGTGTATTACGAGTTAACTGCTGCAAACACCGCTCAGAATCATGTTTTTGGTCAAATGTGAGCTCGCGCGGCACCCATTTTGCACAGAGCTTCCGCATATCCAAATATTGATGAATGATATGACCAACACGTTCCTTTGATATCTTTAAGGCCTCTGCTATCTCGATCAACTTCAATTTACCGTCATTCAAAATCATTTTGTGGATTTTTTCATGTTTTCGTCGGTAACCACCTCTTTCGGGCGTCGACTGCGTTCACCGTCCTCCGTGCTCATTTCACCACGCTTGAATTTTGCATACCAATCAATTATTGTCAAAATCGGTTCAGATTTAGATATAGTTGCCATATTTATTTATCACCGATCTGGTCATAATTGACGCATTTATCAACGTATTTTCGGGGCAGCCAAATATTTTGGGGCTTTCGTAAGATATGCAAAATATCAGCCAAATCGGTTCAGATTTAGATATAGCTCCCATATATATCTTTCGCTCTATATGGACTTATATGGCCCCAGAAGCCAGATTTTTGGCCGAATTTGGTTGAAATTTTGCACTAGAAGTGCAATTAGTAGTATAGTCAAGTGTGCCAAATTTGATTGAAATCGGTTCAGATTTAGATATAGCTCCCATATATATCTTTCGGCCGATATGGACTACTATGGTCCTAAAAGCCAGAGTTTTGGCCCAATTTGGTTGTCATTTTGCACAGGGAGTAGATTTAGCATTGTAGCTATGCGTGCCAAATTTGGTTGAAATCGATTCAGATTTAGATATAGCTCACATATATATCTTTCGCTTTATGGACCCAGGAGCCAGAGTTTTATCCCGATTAGCTTGAAATTTTGCACAAGGAGTACAATTGGTAGTATAGTCCGTGTGTTAAATTTGATTGAAATCGGTTCAGATTTAGTTATAGCTTCCATATATATTTTTCGCCCGATATGGACTTATATGTCCCCAGAAGCCTGAGTTTTGGCCCAATTTGGTTGAAATTTTGCACTAGGAGTACAATTAGTAATATAGTCATGTGTGCCAAATTTAATTGAAATCGGTTCAGATTTAGATATAGCTCCCATATATATGTTTTTATGATTTCGACAAAAATGGTCAAAATACCAACATTTTCCTTATTAAATCGCCACTGCTTAGTCGAAAAGTTGTAAAAATGACTCTAATTTTCCTAAACTTCTAATACATATATATCGAGCGATAAATCATAAATAAACTTTTGCGAAGTTTCCTTAAAATTGCTTCAGATTTAAATGTTTCCCATATTTTTTTACTAAAATTGTGTTCCACCCTATTGCATTAGCCAACTTAAATTTTTAGTCTATAGATTTTGTAAAAGTCTATCAAATTCTGTCCAAATCGAGTGATATTTAAATGTATGTATTTGGGACAAACCTTTATATATAGCCCCCAACACATTTGACGGATGTGATATGGTATCGAAAATTTAGATCTATAAAGTGGTGCAGGGTATAATATAGTCGGCCCCGCCCGACTTTAGACTTTCCTTACTTGTTTTTTACTAACATTAGGTTTCATCCCAGGGTGTTAGCCCATTTAATTTTTAATTCTAGCGATTTTGTAGAAGTACAAAAAAAATTTTCTCTAAATCGTTTCATATATAAATATTTGTATATGGGAATATAAACCTTGATAATAACTCCCAACAAATTTGAAGGAGTTGAGATGGTAACACAAATTTTGGTCTACATAATGGTGAAGGGTATAATATAGTCAGTCCTGCCACTTTAGACTTTACTTACTTGTTTTAAATTAAAATTGTTTCATCTTAAAAAATTCACTGTGTTTATTCGATGTCCTAAAATTTAGGTTGCATGATCTTTTGTATTAGGTCAATTTCTTTTTCAGTGCAGTTTCGTGAGAATAAGTTTTGGTGGGTAAGATTTCCAAAATAATTTTTCTCATACGTAGTTTTTTTTTCATCACTGACGCTCATGGACAATCAAAATTTCAAATTTTACTCTTTGGCTTTGGAAAAAATGTCAAGTGTTTCTCTTTTTTTTCAACATTCCACTTGTAAGAATATTGAGTCCAAAAATGCAAATCTCAATGGCCTAAATAGAGGTAAAGTGTTGCAAAAAACATAAAACTTGGCTAACATTGATTCGCATAATAAACCTCAGAATTTTCCCTGGTATGCCATTCTCCCGTCTAACTATAGACCGAAAGAAAAACTCTATGACAGTCAATGTTGAATGCCAAAATCCAAGAACATCGTACAAATCCGTAACTCAAATATCACAAAAATCCATACAAATGGAAAACTGAATGACAACAAATCCTAGTGGATTTTTGCAATCCTTACAATTTTCTTGAATTGCCACACAGAGCTACCTGTCTTATCCTTATATGACTACATCTGTTTTTTTTTTTGCCATTGCAGCGTAAAAAATCCATCGTAATTTCGGCACGTGTACATCCAAGTGAGACACCATCCTCATGGATGATGAAGGGTTTGATGGATTTCATAACGGGCGATTCGTCCGTGGCAAAACGTTTGCGTCACAAATTCATCTTCAAACTGATACCGATGCTCAATCCAGACGGTGTTATAGTTGGCAATTCACGCAACTCACTTACGGGCAAGGACTTGAATCGTCAATACCGTACCGTAATACGTGAAACTTATCCATCCATATGGTATACCAAAGCTTTAATTAAAAGGTAAGTACCACAAATCCCATTCACTTTCGGCCACTGCATCTTTTTCCATTGCTGATCACATGTCAGGGCAAAATGAATTTTCTCTAACTTTTCCCCATCATTGATGCTAGGGGGGGGTGAAATATCTCCCCCCTATAAATAAAGGGTGATTCTTTTGAGGTTAGGATTTTCATGCATTAGTATTTGACAGATCACGTGGGATTTCAGACATGGTGTCAAAGAGAAAGATGCTCAGTATGCTTTGACATTTCATCATGAATAGCCGAACGATCTGCCACAACGTCGAATTTTCAGTGAATGGGCCCTAGAAAAGTTGGCAGAAAATCCGCTTTTTTATCGACAAATTTTGTTCAGCGATGAGGCTCATTTCTGGTTGAATGGCTACGTAAATAAGCAAAATTGCCGCATTTGGAGTGAAGAGCAACCAGAAGCCGTTCAAGAACTGCCCATGCATCCCGAAAAATGCACTGTTTGGTGTGGTTTGTACGCTGGTGGAATCATTGGACCGTATTTTTTCAAAGATGCTGTTGGACGCAACGTTACGGTGAATGGCGATCGCTATCGTTCGATGCTAACAAACTTTTTGTTGCCAAAAATGGAAGAACTGAACTTGGTTGACATGTGGTTTCAACAAGATGGCGCTACATGCCACACAGCTCGCGATTCTATGGCCATTTTGAGGGAAAACTTCGGAGAACAATTCATCTCAAGAAATGGACCGGTAAGTTGGCCACCAAGATCATGCGATTTGACGCCTTTAGACTATTTTTTGTGGGGCTACGTCAAGTCTAAAGTCTACAGAAATAAGCCAGCAACTATTCCAGCTTTGGAAGACAACATTTCCGAAGAAATTCGGGCTATTCCGGCCGAAATGCTCGAAAAAGTTGCCCAAAATTGGACTTTCCGAATGGACCACCTAAGACGCAGCCGCGGTCAACATTTAAATGAAATTATCTTCAAAAAGTAAATGTCATGGACCAATCTAACGTTTCAAATAAAGAACCGATGAGATTTTGCAAATTTTATGCGTTTTTTTAAAAAAAAAAGTTATCAAGCTCTTAACAAATCACCCTTTATAAGCTTGGTTGTGTCTTTTTTGTGTTTTTCTCCATTTGCAGACTGATTGATGAATGTGGTGTTTCCATGTACTGTGATATGCACGCACACTCTCGCCGGCACAATATTTTCATTTATGGCTGTGAAAATAAACGTAACCCGGAAAAGAAACTTACTGAACAAGTTTTTCCACTGATGTTACACAAAAACGTAGCAGATAAGGTGAGTGGACAAAAATAGCAAAAATTAACAAACCTTTCAATTGGGTTAAGATAAGTAGATAATTGCAAGTAGGGAAGATAATCAAGATAGGGGTCTTTTACACTGAGAGAAAACTGAAAAAAGTTGTCCACATTTTGACAAAATTTCCAAAGAAATAAAATTTCGACAAAATTTGCCAAAGAATTTAAATCTTGACAAAATTTTATAAGGAAATAAAGTTTCGACATAATTTTCCAAAGAAATAAAATTTTGACAAAAATTTTCAAAGAAATAAAATCTTAAAAAAAATTGCAAATGCATAAAATTTTGCCAAAATTGTCTAAAGAAATACAATTTCGTCATAATTTTCCAAAGGTATAAAATTTCGACGAAATTCTCCAAACAAATAAAATTTCGATAATACTTTCTAAAGAAATAAAATTTCGTCATAATTTTCCAAAGATATAAAAATTCGACAAAATTCTCCAAACAAATAAAATTTCGACAAAATTTTGTAAGGAAATAAAGTTTCGACATAATTTTCCAAAGAAATAAAATTTTGACAAAAATTTCCAAAGAAATAAAATCTTACAAAAGATTGCAAAGGCATAACATTTTGACAACATTTTCGAAAGAAATACAATTTCGTCATAATTTTCCAAAGATATAAAATTTCGACGAAATTCTCCAAACAAACAAAATTTCGATAATACTTTCTAAAGAAATAAAATTTCGTCATAATTTTCCAAAGATATAAAAGTTCGACGAAATTCTCCAAACAAATACAATTTCGACAAAACTTTCTAAAGGAATAAAATTTCAGGTGTTTGTTGTTTTTTTTTTTTTCGATAAATAAAATTTCGACAAAATTTCCCAAAGAAGCAAAACATTCAACAAAATTTTCCAAGGAAACAAAATTTTGACAAAATGTTCTATAGAAATAAAATCTCAACAAAAATTTCAAAAAAAAAATAAATAAAATTTCGTCAAAATTTTCTACAGAAATGCCATTTATACAAAACTAGCCAAACATATAAAATTTCGGCAAAATTTCCTAAACCAATAAGATTTAAAAAAATCAAAGAAATAAAATTTCGACAAAAAGTTCCAAATAATAAAATTTCAGCTAAATTTTTTATATAAATAAAATTTCGACATAATTTTGTATAAATATCAAATATCGACAAAATTTTCCAATGAAATAAAATTTCGACAAAAATTTCCAAAGAAATAAAATTTTAACAAAATTGTGCAAACAAATTTTTTCGACAAAATTTTTTGTAGAAATAAAATCTCAACAAAAGTTTCAAAAAAATAAAATTTTTCGACATTTTCTACAGAAATACAATTTCGACAAAACTAGCCAAACATATAAAATTTCAACAAAATTTCCTAAAGCAATAAGATTTACAAAAAAAAAAATTGAAAGAAAAAAATCGACAAAATGTTCCAAATAATAAAATTTCGGCTAAATTTTTTATATAAATACAATTTCGACATAATTTTGTATAAATATAAAATATCGACATAATTTTCCAAGGAAATAAAATTTCGACAAATATTTCCAAAGAAATAAAATTTTAATAAAATTTTTCAAAAAATTTTTTTCGACAAAATTTTCTATAGAAATAAAATCTCCACAAAAGTTTCCAAAAAATAAAATTTTCGACATTTTCTACAGAAATACAATTTCGACAAAACTAGCCAAACATATAAAATGTCCAAAGAAATAAAATTTCGACAACATTTTCTAAAGCAATAAAATTTTAAAGAAATACAATTTCGACAAAATGTTCCAAATAATAAAATTTCGGCGAACATTTTTATATAGAAATAAAATGTCGATGAAATTTTCTATAGAAATAAAATTTCTAGAAATACAAAATACAGAAAAAAAAATTCCAAGGAAATAAAATTTCGACAAAGATTTCCAAAGAAATAAAATTTTACCAAATTGTTCAAAAAAAATTTTCGACAAAATTTTCTGTAGAAATAAAATCTCAACAAAAGTTTCCAAAAAAAATAAAATTTTTCGACATTTTCTACAGAAATACAATTTCGACAAAACTAGCCAAACATATAAAATTTCCAAAGAAATAAAATTTCGACAAAATTTTCTAAAGCAATAAAATTTTAAAGAAATACAATTTCGACAAAATGTTCCAAATAATAAAATTTCGGCGAAAATTTTTATATAGAAATAAAATGTCGATGAAATTTTCTATAGAAATAAAATTTCTAGAAATACAAAAAAAAATTCCAAGGAAATAAAATTTCGATAAATATATCCAAAGAAATAAAATTTTAACAAAATTGTTCAAAAAAAATTTTTCGACAACATTTTCTGTAGAAATAAAATCTCAACAAAAGTTTCCAAGAAAATAAAAATTTTCGACATTTTCTACAGAAATACAATTTCGACAAAACTAGCCAAACATATAAAATTTCCAAAGAAATAAAATTTCGACAAAATTTTTTAAAGCAATAAAATTTTAAAGAAATATAATTTCGACAAAATGTTCCAAATAATAAAATTTCGGCGAAAATTTTTATATAGAAATAAAATGTCGATGACATTTTCTATAGAAATAAAATTTCTAGAAATACAAAATACAGAAAAAAATTTCCAAGGAAATAAAATTTCGACAAATATTTCCAAAGAAATAAAATTTTAACAAAATTGTTCAAAAACAAAATACGACAAAATTTTCTATAGAAATAAAATCTCTACTAAAGTTTCCATAAAATAAAATATCGTCGAAATTTTCTACAGAAATACAATTTCGACAAAACTAGCAAACCATATAAAATGTCCAAAGAAATAAAATTTCGACAAAATTTTCTAAAGCAATAAAATTTTAAAGAAATACAATTTCGACAAAATGTTCCAAATAATAAAATTTCGGCGAAAATTTTTATATAGAAATAAAATGTCCATGAAATTTTCTATAGAAATAAAATTTCTAGAAATACAAAATACAGAAAAAAATTTCCAAGGAAATAAAATTTCGACAAATAGTTCCAAAGAAATAAAATTTTAACAAAATTGTTAAAAAAAAATTGTTCGACGAAATTTTCTATAGAAATAAAATCTCAATAAAAGTTTCCAAAAAAATAACATTTTTAACATTTTCTACAGAAATTTCGACAAAACTGGCCAAACTTCCAATAAAATTTTAAAGAAATACGATTTCGACAAAATGTTCCAAACAATAAAATTTCGGCGAAAATTTTTATATAGAAATAAAATGTCGATGAAATTTTCTATAGAAATAAAATTTATAGAAATACAAAATACAGAAAAAAATTTCCAAGGAAAT
This sequence comes from Haematobia irritans, assembly GCF_050003625.1. NCBI lineage: Eukaryota > Metazoa > Arthropoda > Insecta > Diptera > Muscidae > Haematobia > Haematobia irritans. The sequence goes on from NC_134399.1 coordinate 183,043,826, forward strand.
AAAATTTCGACAAATATTTCCAAAGAAATAAAATTTTAACAAAATTGTTAAAAAAATTTGTTCGACGAAATTTTCTGAAATAAAATCTCAATAAAATTTTCCAAAAAAAAATAAAATTTTTCGACATTTTCTACAGAAATACAATTTCGACAAAGTTAGCGAAACATAAAATTTCCAAAGAAATCAAAATTTCGACAAAATTTCCTAAAGCAATAAAATTTTAAAGAAATACGATTTCGACAAAATGTGCCATATAATAAAATTTGTCGAAATTTTTGATATAAATAAAATTTTGACAAAATTTTGTATACAAATAAAATTTCGATGAAATTTCTATAAATATAAAATACCAACAAAATTTTCCACGGAAATAAAATTTGGACGAAAAATTAAAAAGAAATAAAATTTTGACAAAATTGTTCAAAAAATAAAACTTCGCCAAAATTTTCCATAGAAACAAAATTTAGATAAAAATGCCTCTAGAAATAAAATTTCGACAATGTTTTCTATATAAATAAAATTTTGACAAATTTTCTATATAGAAATAAAATTTCGACAAAATAGAAATACAATTTCGACCAAATTTTCTATATAGAAATAAAATATCGACAAAATTTTCCAAAGAAATGAAATTGCGACAAAAATCTGCAAAGAAGCAAAATTTCGACAAAATTGTCCAAAAAATAAAATTGCGATGAAATTTTCCATAGAACTAAATTATCGACTATCATCCAAGGAAAGAAAAAAATTGACAAAAACTTCGACTAAACTTTTAAGGAAATAACATTTCTAAAAAATTTTCCAAGGAAATAAAAATTCAACAAAATTTTCTATAGATATGAAATTTCGAAAAAAAAAAAATTCCAAAGAAATAAAATTTGGACAAAATGGTCAAGAAATAAAATTTCGACGAAATTTTCTATAGAAATAAAATTTTCTCTACGTGTAGCAGCCAATTAAAATTAATGATGGAGAGCATGTGGCATCATTAAGATAGACTTGTTACCATTCACACATCATTTCATGCGTACTCACGCATTAAAAAATATGGCCAGAAGTGCGGCTTGTTCATTTATCATGGTCTGAGGGCTCGAGGAGAGAATGTTTCCTTTCAGAACCAGTTCAAGTTTCACTTTTTGTCTTCAACAGTTTTTAATTAGTTCCCAAGAGTTATAATAAAGTTGAAAAAGATTTCTCATTTTCTTAAAAAAAAATGTTTTACTTGGTTGAGTTTTTTTTTCATGAACAATACAGCAATACATGGTGATATGTAATTCCCTTTTTCTTGTTTCTTTTGTGTCTCTGTTTTTCTCTCGTATCTTCTTTTTCAGTTTTCCTTTGAAAATTGTAAATTCAAAATACAACGCAGCAAAGAGGGCACAGGCCGCATTGTAGTCTGGATGCTGGGCATCACAAACAGCTATACCATAGAAGCATCCTTTGGTGGTTCTTTGTTGGGATCACGCAAGGGAACGCACTTTACAACACAGGTAAGTTTTATGGCCGGGTTTTCTTTAATCGTAATGATGCAGAGGGGAAACATTATACTATTTCTAATTAAGCAAATTGCATTGGCAAAACAAGATTAGAAAAGAGATGGAAAAAGTTAAGGTATATAGGTCATCAATATCTTAAAATCCTGAAATATGAACGAACAACAACTCAACCACTGGACAAAGAGAAACAAAATAGAAAATAAATTTGGTATTGAAGTTTTTTTTTAATAAAAAATAATTCTTTTTGTAATATTTCCAAAGTTTTCTATAGAAATAAAATATTGACAAAATTGTCTACAGATATAAAATTTTGAAAAATTTTCTATAGAAACAAAATGTTGAGAAAATGTTCTACAGAAGTAAAATTTTTAGAAAATAAAATTTTCATAAAATGTTCTATAAAAATAAAAGTTTGACAAAATTGTCTATATGTATAAAATTTTGCCAAATTTTCTACAGATATAAAATTTCGACAAAATTTTCTATAGATATAAAATTTTCACAAAAGTTTCTATAGAAATAAAATTTTAACAAAATTTTCTATAGAAAAAACGTTTGACAAAATTTTCTATAGAAAAAAACGTTTGACAAAATTTTCTATAGAAACAAAATGTTGAGAAAATGTTCTATAGAAGTAAAATGTTTAAAAAATTTCCATAGAAATAAAATTTTCATAAATGTTCTATACAAATAAATTGTTTACAAAATATTCTATAAAAATAAAAGTTTGACAAAATTGTCTATAGAAATAAAATGTTGACAACATTTTCTATAGAAACAAAATTTTGAGAAAATTTCTATAGAAATAAAATTTTGAGAAAATTTTCTATAGAAATAAAATTTTGAGAAAAATTTCTATAGAAATAAAAATTTCACAAAAAAAATTTAAGAAAATTTTCTATAGAAATAAAAGTTTGAGAAAAATTTCCATAGAAATAAAATTTTCATAAAATGTTTTACACAAATAAATTGTTTACAAAATATTCAATAAAAATAAAATTTTGACAAAATTTTCTATAGAAAACAAATTTTGAGAAATTGTCTATAGAAATAGAAATAAAATTTTAACAAAATTTTCTACACAACTAAAAGTTTGACAATATTCTCTATAGAAATAAAAGTTTGACAAAATTTTCTATAGGAATAAAAGTTTGACAAAATTTTCTATAGAAAAAAAATTTTTACAAAATTTTGTATAGAAATAAAATGTTGAGAATATTTTTCTGTAGAAATACAATTTTGACAAAATTTTCTATAGAAATAAAATGTTGAGAAAAGTTTATAAAGAAATAAAATGTTGAGAAAATTTTCAAAAAAAAAAAATATTGACAAAATTTTCTATAGAAATAAAATTTTGAGAAAATTTTCTATAGATATAAAATTTCGACAAAGATATAAAATTTTCACAAAAGTTTCTACAGAAATAAAATTTTAACAAAATTTTCTATAGAAATAAAATGTTGACAAAATTTTATATAGAAATAAAATTTTGAGAATATTTTCTATAGAAATAAAAATTTTGAGAAAATTTAGTATAGAAATAAAATGTTGAGAATATTTTTCTGTAGAAATAAAATTTTGACAAAATTTTATATAGAAATAAAATTTTGAGAAAATTTTTTATAGAAATAAAATGTTGACAAAATTTTCTATAAAAATAAAATGTTGACAAAATTTTATATAGAAATAAAATTTTGAGAATATTTTCTATAGAAATAAAATTTTGAAAAAATTTTGTATAGAAATAAAATTTTGAGAAAATTTTCTATAGAAATAAAATGTTGACAAATTTTCTATAGAAATAGAATTTAAACAAAATTTTCTATAGATATAAAATTTCGACAAAATTTTCTATAGATATAAAATTTTCACAAAAGTTTCTATAGAAATAAAATTTTAACAAAATTTTCTGTATAGAAATAAAATGTTGACAAAATTTTTTATAGAAATAAATATTTTTATAGAAAAAATTTTTTAAAGAAATAAAATGTTGACAAAATTTTATATAGAAATAAAATTTTGAGAATATTTTCTATAGAAATAAAATTTTGAGAAAATTTTGTATAGAAATAAAATGTTGACAAAATTTTCTATAGAAATAAAATATTGACAAAATGTTCTATAGAAATAGAATTTAGACAAAATTTTCTATAGATATAAAATTTCGACAAAATTTTCTATAGATATAAAATTTTCACAAAAGTTTCTATAGAAATAAAATTTTAACAAAATTTTCTATATTGAAATACAATGTTGACAAAATTTTTTATAGAAATAAAATTTTAACTAAATTATCTATAAAAATAAACGTTTGGCAAAATGTTCTATAGAAATAAAATTTTCACAAAATTTTCGATAGAAATAAAAGTTTGACAAAACCCTCCACAGAAATAAAAGATTGGAAAAAATTTTCTATAGAAATAAAATTGTGACAAAATTTTCTATAGAAATAAAATTTTCATAAAATGTTTTACACAAACAAATTGTTTACAAAATATTCCATAAAAATAAAAGTTTGACAAAATTGTCTATACAAATAAAATTTGACAAACATTTCTATAGAAATAAAATTTTGAGAAAATTTCTATAGAAATAGAAATAAAATTTTAACAAAATTTTCTACAGACATAACAGTTTGACAATATTCTCTATAGAAATAAAAGCTTGACAAAATTTTCTATAGGAATAAAAGTTTGAGAAAATTGTCTATAGAAATAAAATTTTGACAAAATTGTCTATAGGAATAAACTTTTGAGACATTTTTCTTTAGAAATAAAATTGTGACAAAATTTTCATAGAAATAAAATTTTCTATACAAATGAATTTTTTACAAAATTTTCTATAGAAATAAAATTTTGAGAAAATTTTCTATAGGAATAAAATTTTGAGATATTTTTCTTTAGAAATAAAATTTTGACAAAATTTTCTATAGAAATAAAATTTTGAGAAAATTTTCGATAGGAATAAAATTTTGACAAAATTGTCTAGAGAAATAAAACGTTGACAACATTTTATATAGAAATTTTCTATAGAAATAAAATTTTGACAAAATTTTCTATAGAAATAGAATTTTGACAAAATTTTCAATAGAAATAAAATTTTGACAAAATTTTCTATATAAATAAAATTTTGACAAAATTTTCTATAGAAATAAAATTTCAACAAAATTTTCAATAGAAAAAAAGGTTGACAAAATTTTCTAAAGAAATAAAATTTTGACGAAATTTTCTATAAAAAAAATTTTTGAGAATTTTTTACGAAAAATACAAACGTTTTATCCTTCAAACTGAATTAACTTTTTCATAGATAAAAACATTCCAACAGAATGGAAAAACCACAAAACCAAGTTTATTCGAAATTTACTCATCATCGTGCTAGAGCAAATAAAAATACCAATTTCTTTTTTATCATCACAAAACCAACAGAAATGGTATTCATCATCCATGATATGATAATAATCAAGTTATATTTTTTCATATTGGATTTATCTGTGCTATTCCAATTGGTGTTATTTCTATCGTCGGAAATGATGGTTTTGGTGGTCTTAGTGCCTGTGTGTAGATAACCAGCATTCGTACCACCAATGCTTCCATCAACACATTTTGATTTGATTCATTATTTGAATGGGTGGTCCACAGGAGAGTCATAACCATGATGTTGAGATGTTGTAGTACAACACATCTCATGGTGGTTTCAATTATATAGAGATTTCCTTTGAACTGTGGGAATATTTACCAAAAAATCAAACACACTCTCTAATATAAACATTTGATGATGACGACGACGATGATAATGGAAGTGGTTGTATGATGTTTAGACAAACAAACACTCTCGCTGGATTCATCTTTATTCTAGTCATCAAAACCATGCCAGCCACACAGTTGAATGGGTTTCAACAATTTGTGAATTTTTAATTTTTACTAAATTTAGAAGGTATTACTAGACAATCTGCGAAATAACTTTGTTGTCTCTACTCATCCGAAATTTCACCAAAGAAGGTGATGGTGTTAGTTCATCGTTTGGTAAAATATCATCCCACTGTGCTAACCGCCCTTTGGTTTTTTGAATGTGGTGTTTTTGGGCTAGAACATTATTGGTAACGATAATAATAATAAACATAATCATAATAACAATAGATTTTGTTAGACAGTAAATATTTCATAAACATTCTCTCTCTCTGTTTCTCTCCCTATACACTGCAATGGATTGTATACCCTGAGTATGCTAGCAGTTGGTCTTCATTGATATTAAAAGGAAATCTATCTGTGCATTATTGAGATTTTATGGATAATGGTTTATGAAATATCGTTACATTTTGTGGCTTTTCGGTTCATGACAGTTCGGTCTTGAATATACTTACATAACAAATATTGAAGCTGGAAAGAAATGGAAAAACAAAAGGAATATTTTAATAACATTTTATACAAATAGACAATAATTAAAATTTAGTATTCTTGAATAGTTTGGTTTGTCGGATCGCTAAAGGCATGCAAAGGAAAGGACAAATGGTAATTGAACCTCAGAGAATAGCATATGACAAGAGTTATCGCACAAGTTTTAATGTAAACTCCAAGGGGTATACTTGTGTCTAATAATAGACAAAAACTTAAAAGCAACGTTACGGTTGAAAATTTTTACAAAAGCACCTTTTTTCATACACAAAAAGTAGCAATTAAACCTTTTATCTCGGTGTTTTATAAAGAACTCTAAAAAAACCTATCTAGATCCTAACTAACCAAACAACTAATTTTAGATTGACCCTGTTTATCTTATAACAAATATTTTCTTTGCAAAATTTTTTATAGAAATAACATTTTGAGAACATCTTCTAAAGAAATAAAATTTTGAAAAAAATGTTTATAGAAATACAATTTTGACAAAATTTTCTATAGAAATAAAATTTTGACAAAATTTTCTATAGAAATAAAATTTTGACAAAATTTTCTATAGAAATAAAACTTGGACAAAATTTTCTATAGAAATAAAATTTTGACAAAATTTTTAAAAAATTTTCTATAGAAATAAAATTTTGAAATAAAATTCTGAAAAAATTGTCTATAGAAATTAAATTTTGACAAAATTTTCAATAGAAATAAAATTTTGACAAAATTTTCCATAGAAATAAAAGGTTGACGAAATTTTCTATAGAAATACAATTTTGCAAAAAGTTTTATAGAAATACTATTTTGACAAAATTTTCTATAGAAATAAAATTTTGACAAAATTTTCTATAGAAATAAAATTTTAACAAAATTTTCTATAGAAATAAAATTTTGACAAAATGTTCTATATAAATAATATTTTTACAAAATTTTCTATAGAAATAGAATTTTGAAAAAAATTTCTATAGAAATAAAATTCTGAAAAAATGTTCAATAGAAATTAAATTTTGACCAAATTTTCTATAGAAATAAAATCTTGAGAAAAATTTCTATAGGAATAAAATATTGGGAAAATTTTCTATATAAATAAAATAATATAAATAATGAAAAATATAACTTGGAGAATATTTTCTATAGAAATAAGAGAAAAGTTTCTATAGAAATAAAATTTTGAGAATGTTCAATAGAAATAAAACCTTGACAAAATTTTTCATAGAAATAACATTTTGACGAAATTTTCTATAGAGAAAATTTTGACAAAATTTTCTATACAAAATAAAAATTTGACAAAATTTTCTATAGAAATAAAATTTTCACAAAATTTAATATAGAAATAAAATTTTCACAAAATTTAATATAGAAATAAAATTTTCACAAAATTTACTATAGAAATAAAATTTTAACAAAATTTTCTATAGAAATAAAATTTTTACAAAAATTTTCTATAGAAATAAAATTTTGACAAAAATTTTCTATAGAAATAAAATTTTGACAAAATTTTCTATAGAAATAGAGTTTTGACGAAATTTTCTACCGAAATAAAATGTTTCTATCGAAACAAAATGTTCTCTTATTTCTAAACAAAATTTTTACAAAATTTTCTATAGAAATAAAATTTTGACAACATAGAAATAAAACTTGGACAAAATTTTCTATAGAAATAAAATTTTGACAAAATTTTTAAAAAATTTTCTATAGAAATAAAATTTTGAAATAAAATTCTGAAAAAATTGTCTATAGAAATTAAATTTTGACAAAATTTTCAATAGAAATAAAATTTTGACAAAATTTTCCATAGAAATAAAAGGTTGACGAAATTTTCTATAGAAATACAATTTTGCAAAAAGTTTTATAGAAATACTATTTTGACAAAATTTTCTATAGAAATAAAATTTTGACAAAATTTTCTATAGAAATAAAATTTTAACAAAATTTTCTATAGAAATAAAATTTTGACAAAATGTTCTATATAAATAATATTTTTACAAAATTTTCTATAGAAATAGAATTTTGAAAAAAATTTCTATAGAAATAAAATTCTGAAAAAATGTTCAATAGAAATTAAATTTTGACCAAATTTTCTATAGAAATAAAATCTTGAGAAAAATTTCTATAGGAATAAAATATTGGGAAAATTTTCTATATAAATAAAATAATATAAATAATGAAAAATATAATTTGGAGAATATTTTCTATAGAAATAAGAGAAAAGTTTCTATAGAAATAAAATTTTGAGAATGTTCAATAGAAATAAAACCTTGACAAAATTTTTCATAGAAATAACATTTTGACGAAATTTTCTATAGAGAAAATTTTGACAAAATTTTCTATACAAAATAAAAATTTGACAAAATTTTCTATAGAAATAAAATTTTCACAAAATTTAATATAGAAATAAAATTTTCACAAAATTTAATATAGAAATAAAATTTTCACAAAATTTACTATAGAAATAAAATTTTAACAAAATTTTCTATAGAAATAAAATTTTGACAAAAATTTTCTATAGAAATAAAATTTTGACAAAAATTTTCTATAGAAATAAAATTTTGACAAAATTTTCTATAGAAATAGAGTTTTGACGAAATTTTCTATCGAAATAAAATGTTTCTATCGAAACAAAATGTTCTCTTATTTCTAAACAAAATTTTTACAAAATTTTCTATAGAAATAAAATTTTGACAACATTTTCTATAAAAATAAATTTTTGACAAAATTTTCTATAGAAATAAAATTGTGACAAAATTTTCCATAGAAATAAAATTTTGACAAAATTTTCTATAGAAATAAAATCTTAACAAAATTTTCTATAGAAATAAAATTTTGACAAAATTTTCTATAGCAATAAGAGAAAAGTTTCTATATAAATAACATTTTGAGAATGTTTAAAAGAAATGTTCAATAGAAATAAAACTTTGACAAAATAAGAAATAACATTTAGACGAAATTTTCTATACCAAATAAAAATTTGACAAAATTTTCTATAGAAATAAAATTTTTACAAAATTTTCTATAGAAATACAATCTTGACAAAATTTTCCATAGAAATAACATTTTGACGAAATTTTTTATAGAGAAAATTTTGAAAAAAATTTCTATAGAAATAAAATTTTGACAAAATTTTCTATAGAAATAAAATTTTGACAAAATTTTCTATAGAAATAAAATTTTGACAAAATTTTCTATAGAAATAAAATTTTGACAAAATTTTCTATAGAAATAAAATTTTGGCAAAATTTTCTATAGAAATAAAATTTTGAAAAAATTTTCTATAGAAATAAAATTTTGACTAAATTTTCTATAGAAATAAAATCTTGACAACATTTTCCATAGAAATAAAATTGTGACAAAATTTTCTACAGAAATAAAATCATGACAAAATTTTCCATAGAAATAAAATTGTGACAAAATTTTGTATAGAAATAAAATTTTGACAACTATTTTTATAGAAATGAAATTTTGACAAAATTTTCTATATAAATAAAATTTTGGCAAAATTTTCTATAGAAACAAAATTTTGGCAAAATTTTCCATAGAAATAAAATTTTGAAAAAAATTCTATAGAAATAAAATTTTGACAAAATAAGAAATAACATTTAGACGAAATTTTCTATACCAAATAAAAATTTGACAAAATTTTCTATAGAAATAAAATTTTGACAAAATTTTCTAAAGAAATAAAATTTTGACAAAATTTTCTATAGAAATAAAATTTTGAAAAAAATTCTATAGAAATAAAATTTTGACAAAATTTGCTATAGAAATAAAATTTTGAAAAAAATTCTATAGAAATTAAATTTTGACAAAATGTTCAATAGAAATAAAATCTTGACAAAATTTTCCATAGAAATAAAATTTTGACAAAATTTTCTACAGAAATAAAATTTTGACAACTATTTTTATAGAAATGAAATTTTGGCAAAATTTTCTATAGAAATAAAATTTTGAAAAAATTTTCTATAGAAATAAAATTGTGACAAAATTTTCTATAGAAATACAATTTTGACAAAATTTTCTATAGACATAAAATCGTGACAAAATTTTCCATAGAAATAAAATTGTGACAAAATTTTCTATAGAAATAAAATCTTTATAAAATGTTCCATAGAAATAAAATTTTGACAAAAGTTTCTAAAGAAATAAAATTTTGACAAAATTTTCTACAGAAATAAAATTTTGAGAAATTTTTCTATAGAAATAAAATCTTGAGAATATTTATTTTTTGTAGAATAAAATATTGGGAAAATTTTCTATAGAAATAAAATTTTGAGAAAACTTTCTATAGAAATAAAACTTCGAGAAAATTTTCTATACAAAATAAAATGTTGACAAAATGTTCAATAGAAATAAAATTTTGACAAATTTTTCCATTGAAAAAAATTTTGACAAAATTTTCCATAGAAATAAAATCTTGACAAAATTTTCCATAGAAATAAAATCTTGACAAAATTTTCCATAGAAATAAAATTTTGACAAAATTTTCTACAGAAATAAAATTTTGACAATTTTTATAGAAATGAAATGTTGACAAAATTTTCTATAGAAATATATAAATTATATGGCAAGGGAATTCAACTTCCGCTATTTTCGCAGGACCACCTCTCTTTGATAATTTCCAACTTTCCTAAAATCTATGCTTATTATAAGGCAACAATTTTTTTTTCAAAAGCAATGCTTCTTTAGCTATCCATTCAATTTGTACTTAGAATTTAAGCAATACCAAAAAAATTACAAATTTTCACATACGGATCATGAACTTCACATTTTCCATTAGCCCATACTTTCAACTTTTAGAAGTTATGCCATAAAATTTGTTCTACTTTACAAGCAATAACTTTTGTGAGCAACTTTTTTCGAAGCAAAGAAAAAAGAAAACAATCCATAAAAAAGTTAATGCAGTATCAGGGATACCCATCAGCTATTTAGATAAACTTTGTTGCTTAATTTTTCACCCCTGAAAAGAGTGGGAGACTAGGATATACGAGGAAATAGACTAAAGCCGTTTTCTCTAAGGGGATTGGTTAGGCTACAGATTTTTGGAAAATTTTTTTGAGCTAAAAGCAAAAGGAAAGAAACGACCCAAAGGACATAGGAACCGTTCGGGCAATCCTGAAACCTGAAAAAAGAAACAACAATGACCCTGAGTAGCCACTTATGTTTTCTTAGACAACAAAATTTTCCAATTGAATTGAATGGAAACAGAAGAAGAAAAAAACGAGATCTTGGCAAAAACTTCAAGATAACCGTTTGTCTAGTGGCTCATTCAAAGACATTTATTTTTGTAGTGCCTGCTTACCTTAGATTACGATATGGAGAAAATGTCTATTGCTCTTGGGTAATTTTTGATAAATGCTTAGCGTAAGCATTTCTATGACGATGTGGACGCATCATATGGATTCATGGTCATGTGTCCTCTCCATATGAATAGAATATGTATATAAGTCCTTTATGCGGAAACGGAAAGGCAGAAAAAACATGTGCAAGTAAATTTAAGCTGATTATATGGTCATATATACACACATACAGTAATACAGCCACAAATACACAAAGGCACATGCACACTAACTTTGATGTCAATGTGTATCAGTAAGCCATGAGTGAGTCAGTCATTCAGTCGGTCGGTCGGTTGCTACCTCAAATATGTTGAACAACGTATGGTTACTAAGGAATTATACTCACTCACCCCACATCCTGTCAGTGACTGAACATCCTGTAGACAACATCATTTGCCATTCAGCATTGCTTCTTGATATATGCCAGAGAATGTTGATGTGGACATTTGTTAGAGTTCTTGCAATTTAATCGTATTAAATTAAATTTACAATGTACGTTGCATATGTGTACGTGTGTGTGTGGAAACTACATTCATATTAAGGTAACATATATAACTAAGTACTTATTGCGTACATATTTCCGGCCATGTCCTTGTTAAGTGATTCTTAAATTCATTAAACATCAATGAATTCATTTTCATTTCAAAAGTTAGTATTATCCGACACAATATCCCGGTTAAGTGTCATTTATAAAGCTCTCATATTAATATCCTTAATTAATACAATGTGGGATTTTTATCAGAAATAAATAAGGGAATTATACACTCAACAAAAAAACCCAACGATTTTACCGTCCCAGTAAAAAAAAATTTGGAAGTAGTTCAAAAAGCACAACTTTAAATGTCCTCCCAAAGATGTTTTTTTATTTTAACTACACAGGAAATTCTTTTAATTAAATTTTTTATAATTCGCTTTTGTCATATTTTTAATGGATAATTTTAACTTTTTTTTTGTTTCATATGAGTTAAAAACAGTGTAAGAATTAATAAAATGGAACAAATTATTAAAATTTCCATTCCGAAAAAATGCTAAATCCAATCTGGAAAAATTGCGAACTTTTGGAAATATATGAGGTCAAACGTTTCAGACAAGCGTTAGAATGCATTAAGAATCATAAAAAATTTTTATTTCGCAAAATATTACAAATTTTTATACCCACCACCATAGAATGGTGATGGGGGTATAATAAGTTTGCAACACATCGAAATATCGATTTCCGACTATATAAAGGATATATATTCTTTATCAGGGAGAAATTCTAAGACGATATAAGCATGTCCGTCTGTCTGTCTGTTGTAATCACGCTACAGTCTTCAATAATAGAGCTAAAGGCTGATACGGTCAAAATTTGGTCAATATAAACTTGACGTATTTCTTTCAATTTTGCATTTAAAAAACCTGAACACCCCTCATTTTGAAGGTGTGTGTGTGTAGAATGTTGCTCCTATTTGGATTTTGGAATTCACTCTTCAGTTGTCAAAATGTCGTCCAAGCAAGAAGAGCAGCGTATCAAAATTTTGCTCGCGCATCGCGAAAATCCGAGCTACTCGCACGCAAAGCTGGCAAAATCGCTAAAAGTTGCCAAATCAACCGTTACAAATGTAATTAAAGTGTTTGGGGAACATTTGTCGACAGCCAGGAAGTCTGGATCGGGGGGAAATCGAAAACCGCAAGCCGCTGAGACGACAAAGAGAGTTGCCGGTAGTTTCAAGCGAAACCCTAACCTCTCTCTCCGAGATGCCGCAAATAAGCTGGGTGTATCGTCTACAACCGTGCATCGAGCCAAAAAACGAGCCGGACTATCGACTTACAAGAAGGTAGTGACTCCAAATCGCGATGATAAACAAAATACGACGGCCAACGCGCGATCCCGGAGGCTGTACACGACGATGCTGATGAAGTTTGACTGCGTGGTAATGGACGACGAAACCTACGTCAATGCCGACTACAAGCAGCTTCCGGGACAGAAGTTTTATACGGCAAAAGGAAGGGGAAAGGTAGCAGATATTTTCAAGCACATAAAACTGTCAAAGTTCGCAAAGAAATATCTGGTTTGGCAAGCCATCTGTACCTGTGGCTTGAAAAGCAGCATTTTCATAGCTTCCGGGACTGTCAACCAAGAAATTTACGTGAAAGAGTGTTTGAATAAACGTCTGCTGCCTTTCCTGAAGAAACACGGTTGTTCCGTACTGTTTTGGCCGGATTTGGCATCTTGCCATTACGGTAAAAAGGCCATGGAGTGGTACGCCGCCAACAACGTGCAGGTGGTTCCCAAGGACAAGAACCCTCCCAACACGCCAGAGCTCCGCCCAATTGAGAAATACTGGGCTATTGTCAAGCGGAACCTAAAGAAGACCAAAAAAACTGCTAAGGACGAGCAGCAGTTCAAGGCAAACTGGCTTTCTGCGGCGAAGAAGGTCGACAAGGTGGCAGTACAAAATCTGATGGCAGGTGTCAAGCGTGAGGCCCGGCAATTCGGATTTGGAAAAGCGAAAGCCTAACTGAATATTTTTCCTGAATTTTATACTAATTGAACTTGAAAAAGAAATTTAATTTGATTTTTTAAATAAACGATTTCACCGATTTACACGCGTTTTCCCTTGACCAAATTTTGACCGTATCACCCTTTATCGTCCTGAAATTTGGCACAGATTCGTGTTTTGTTTGCAGACAGGTCAAGTTCGATGAACATTGAGCTTAACATGGAATTGGGCAGCACTCAGTGAAAAGAGAATGAGCCTGATACATCGGGTGGCCACCTAACCTAACCTAAGTTGGATGATGGGCTATATCGGTCCAAGTTTTGATATAGTCCTAATATAAACCGATTTCCCGAGTTGGGGTCTTGGGCTTATAAAAACCGTAGTTTTTATCCAATTTGCCTGAAATTGTAAATCTAGAGGTACTTGAGGACCATAAAAAGGTGTGCCGAATATGGTGCCCATCGGTCCATTTTTTGGTATAGCCCCCATATAGACCGATCTCCAGATTTTGCTTCTTTGGGCGTCTAGAAACTGTATTTTCTATCCGATTTGCCTGAAATTGAAAATCTAGAGGTATTTTAGGACCATAAAGAAGTGTGTCGAAAATGGTCCGTATCGGTCCATGTTTTGGTATAGTCGCCATATAGACCGATCTCCTGATTTTTATTCTTGGGCTTGAATAAACTGTATTTATTACCCGATTTGCCTGAAATTAAAAACCTAGAGGTACTTTGGGACCCCAAATATGTGTGCCGAAATTGAGGTGTATCGGCCCATTTTTTGGTATAACCCCCATATAGACCGATATCTCGATTTTACTTATTGGGCGTCCAGAGACTTTATTTTCAAGCCCATTTGCTTGGAATTGAAAATCTAGAGGTATTATAGGACCATAAAAAGGTGTGCCGAATATGGTGCCCATCGGTCCATTTTTTGGTATAGCCCCCATATAGACCGATCTGCAGATTTTGCTTCTTGGGCGTCTAGAAACTGTATTTTCTATCCGGTTTGCCTGAAATTGAAAATCTAGAGGTATTTTAGGATTAGAAAGAGGTGTGTCGAAAATGGTCCGCATCGGTCCATGGTTTGCTATAGCCACCATATAGACCGATCTCCCGATTTTGCTTCTTGGGCGTCTACAAACTGTATTTTCTATCCGATTTGCCTGAAATTGAAAATCTAGAGGTATTTTAGGACCACAAAGAGGTGTGTCGAAAATGGTCCGTATCGGTCCATGTTTTGGTATAGTCGCCATATAGACCGATCTCCTGATTTTTATTCTTGGGCTTGAATAAACTGTATTTATTACCCGATTTGCCTGAAATTAAAAACCTAGAGGTACTTTGGGACCCCAAATATGTGTGCCGAAATTGAGGTGTATCGGCCCATTTTTTGGTATAACCCCCATATAGACCGATATCTCGATTTTACTTATTGGGCGTCCAGAGACTTTATTTTCAAGCCCATTTGCTTGGAATTGAAAATCTAGAGGTATTATAGGACCATAAAAAGGTGTGCCGAATATGGTGCCCATCGGTCCATTTTTTGGTATAGCCCCCATATAGACCGATCTGCAGATTTTGCTTCTTGGGCGTCTAGAAACTGTATTTTCTATCCGGTTTGCCTGAAATTGAAAATCTAGAGGTATTTTAGGATTAGAAAGAGGTGTGTCGAAAATGGTCCGCATCGGTCCATGGTTTGCTATAGCCACCATATAGACCGATCTCCCGATTTTGCTTCTTGGGCGTCTACAAACTGTATTTTCTATCCGATTTGCCTGAAATTGAAAATCTAGAGGTATTTTAGGACCACAAAGAGGTGTGTCGAAAATGGTCCGTATCGGTCCATGTTTTGGTGTAGTCGTCATATAGACCGATCTCCCGATTTTTATTCATATGCTTCTATAAACTGTATTTATTACCCGATTTGCCTGAAATTAAAAACCTAAAGATACTTTGGAACCCCAAATATATGTACCGAAATGCCGAAATGAAAATCTAGTGATATTTTAAGATCGAAAATGGTGCCTTTTGTTCCATATTTTGGTATAGCCCCCATATAGATCGATCTCCCGACTTTATTTCTTGGGCTTCTAGAATCCGTAGTTTTTATCCAATTTGCCGGAAATTAGAAATATAGACGTATCTTAGGACCATAAAGAGGTGTGTCGAAAATGGTCCGTATCGGTCCATGTTTTGGTATAGCCCCTATATAGACTGGTCTCCCGATTTTATTTCTAGAACTTCTGGAATCCAGCTGACCACAAATAGGTCAGCCGAATATGTTTTAGTGTAGCCTCCACATAGACCGATCTCCAGATTTAACTCCTTGGGCTTCTAGAAACCGTTGTTTTTATCCGATTTGCACAAAAATGTAAATATACTGGAAGTTTAGACCCTCAAAAACCTGTATCGCATTTATTTTTACCAGTTCATTTGGCAAGGCATCGATACAGCCCGATTTAACTTCTTGAGGGTACACCCAAAGAAAAAATATTTTCCTCCGGAATGCAATTTTAGATAAACGAAATTCCCCTTTCGTATAAAGTATTTTCGTTTAGAGCAAACTAATCCGAATTTTTGATAAGCGATTCAACGATTGTCTCTAAAATTTGTGTCAAAAGAAAACTTTGCTTTTCTAAAATTTCGTTCCTCAGAAAAGAAAACACTTCTTTCAAGGTATAGCAGGCGCACTGATCATGAAAATTGCTTGAAACTGAAAGTTAAATTTCAAGATTTTACTCATCGTATTCATTTAAATAATGGCGGAAAAAATCTACACATTTAACCCTTTCACTACCGAAATAAACCTAATGTCAAAAACTTTAATTTTTCTTCTGTTTCTATTTGTAATAACAGCATGTAGAACAAAAATTGTCATTTTGAGAACTTACCTCAATTACTTCAAGAGCTATATGAGCTTGTTCTGATAACATGATTCTTGAATTGTGACCAAATGGCCTTACGAAAATAAGCTTTATTTGGCCTATAATATATTTCAAAGTGTGAGAAAAAAATACAAAACAGAAACCGAAGTAGTATCAGCTACAGTTTTTGTATGAATGTCCATTTACTAGAAACATATAGTAGAAAAATTGTCTCAAATTTTCGTATTTTTCGTTTATCGTTAAAGAAGTTTTTAAAAATGTATTTTAGTGCTCGCTTACATGCAAAATATTTATAGCCTATTTAGATTAAAGCCTCTACTTTAAAATAACATCGAGAAATAAATTGAAACAAAGTGGGAAAATAGAATTTGGTGTCTCTTTCGAATGTCCTTCTAAGTGGACATCGGTAGTGAAAGGGTTAAGATTTCAAATCAGGGTTAAGATTTCATTATATACACGATATGTTTATGATTTCTCTAAAACTCGAAACAAAATTGGTTCTCATAAATCCAGAATCTGATCTGGACTTCATAGGTAGAATCTTTACATTTTTTCTTCGGGAAGCGTACTGGTTGAACTGATTTGCTTGGGGGGTTGTCATCAAACCCCCTAAAATGCTATATATTATCAAGTAACCCGCTACGACAAAGAGTTTTCAATGTAAACTATTATATTTGATTCATGGTGGTGGATTTTTTAGGATTCGGCCCGGCCGAACTTACTGCTGTATATTTTATTGACATGCTGAACACTGACTTCGAATCACACGTTAAGAAGTGATGCAAATTTAGTGAATCGGCTTTTGAAACGGTGGACATCTTGCCCATGTTAAATTAATCGCTACTGCGTCAAATTTACACCACTTCCCGACCCAAAAAGAAAAATTTAACTACTTTTTTGGCGACGCTTTTTTTTTGCTGGGCTGCCATTAAAGATTTCCATAAAGACAATGTAAATTTTCTTATTATTTTCCTTAAAACTGTATCCTTGTCAAACACTATTGATTTGTTAATCATTGCTAATGTTTTCTTTTTGTTTCTCTCGTTTTAGGATTATGAACATATGGGACGTGCATTTTGTGAAACATTATTGGATTACTGCGATGACAATCCAAACAAAGTAAACAGAAAAGCTAAATTATTGAAACGTATCAAAAAGATACGTAAACGTGAGAAACGCGAACAGAAGGCATTGAAATTAAAGAAATTGGCCGAACAGGGATGTATAATCGAAGAGAAATTCAAAGTTAAAATGCGAACAGGCAAAAGTGTTTCCTAAGATACTCATACATATACACATACACACACACTCACATATCGTGGAATTTACTTCATATGGGGTGAAAAAATACGAAATATTTGTAGAGATACATATATCGTAGCTTAGATAAAATAAACCATACATTTTATTCTATATTAAAAAAAAATTATTTAATATTAAGAAGAAAAAAACACAATACTACCATATGTTAATGTAATTGCTATTATGTTGTTTGTTTTAACTTTTTGAGCTTTATTGTCCTTGTTTTATGCATTATTAATATTTTTAATATTTGCTTTTATTTCATATTGCTTGTTTCACGTTAGATATCCTACATAAATATAGTGCAGGTAGTTGGTTTTATAACTTATCCGTATATATTTCAAAAAAAATCCTTGAATTAAGTATAAATTGGAATTTATTCGAAGTGAAGACACATAAACTAGTTAAATCATTTTAAAAAAATTGTTATGTCTCTAATACTTCGAATGAGTTTATTCTAAAGAGAGTTCATTTTTTTCAATCAAGAAATTATTAAATCCAATTAATTTTTTTAAAGAAATTGCTTCAATCACGAAGATGATAGTATTACTCACATATAACACATACAAAATATGGTCCTTTAAAAAATTAATTTATTTACTTAAAAAATTAATTGATTTTCATATTAAAATTAATTTTTAGATGAAAAAGCCAAATTTTTAGATGAAGTTCTGCTTAATTTCCCAAGTATTGTTTGATTGAAAAAGTGCATATGATTTATATGATGACTCTCTTATGTGTTTTCGATTATTATCATAGTTGGATTGTTCTTTGTATACCTTTCGCTGCTAAATTAACTTTCTAATTGACGTATTGAAAAATTTAATTGATTTTCGTAACAAACTCAAAGAATCAGCTCCGATCAGCTCCCTTTCACAGAAACAAATTTCGCTCAAAATATTTCAAATTAAAAACTTTTTTTCAATTAATCCCCATTTTCATGAAGCTCCGTTAGTGCTACATTAGCTAACGAACTTTTACACCGTACTGACGACATGTCTGTCATCATGTCTATATATTCATATCCCAGTTAGAAGCAATGTTGCCATTTTTGTTCGATCGGACCAAAATTGGTCCAAAAAATTATTAATTTTTAAATTGGGTCCGATGGTCGGACCAAATGGAATTTGATTAATTTTGGTCCATTTTCGTCAAATCGGTATTTTTTCAAAATTTTCTATAGAAATAAAATTTTGACTAAATTTTCTGTAGAAATAAAATTTTGGACAACATTTTCTATAGAAATAAAATTTTGAGAAAATTTTCTATAGAAATGAAATTTTGAGAAAATTTTCTATAGAAATAAAATTTTGAAAAATGTTTCTATAGAAATAAAATTTTGACAAAATTTTCAATAGATATAAAAGTTTGTCTAAATTTTCTATAGAAATAAAATTTTGAAAAAATTTTCTATAGAAATAAAATTTTGACAAAATTTTCTAATGAACTAAAATTTTAACAAAGTTTTCTAAAAAACAAACTTTTGATAAAGTTTACTATAAAAATAAAATTTTTGACAAAATTTTCTAATGAACTAAAATATTAACAAAATTTTCTATAGAAATAAAAATTTTCTGTAGAAATAAAATTTTGACAAAATTTTCTATAGAAATAAAATTTTGACAAAATTTTCTATATAAATAAAATTTTGACAAAATTTTCTATATAAATAACATTTGGACAAAATTTTCTATAGAAATAAAAATTTTCTATTGAAATACAATTTTGACAAAATTTTCTATTGAAATATAATTTTGACAAAATTTTCTATTGAAATAAAATTTTGAGAAAATTTTCTATAGAAACAAAATTTTTACAACATTTTCTATATAAATAAAATTTTGAGAAAATTTTCTATATAAATAAAATTTTGACAAAGTTTTCTATAGAAATATAAAATGTTGACAAAATTTTCTATAGAAATAAAATGTTGGCAAAATTTTCTATCGAAATAAAATTTTGACAAAATTTTCTATAGAAATAAAATTTTGACAAAATTTTCTTTAGAAAGAAAAGTTTGACAAAATTTTCTTTAGAAAGAAAAGTTTGACAAAGTTGTCTATACAAATAAAATTTTGACAAAATTTTCTATAGAAATCAAATGTTGACGAAATTTTTATAGAAATAAAATTTTGACAAAATTTTCTATCGAAATAAAATTTTGACAAAATTTTCTATAGAAAGAAAATGTTGACAAAATTTTGTATAGAAAGAAAATTTTGACAAAATTTTCTATAAAAATAAAATTTTGACAAAATATTCTATGGAAATAAAATTTCGACAAAATTTTCTATGGAAATAAAATTTCGACAAAATTTTCTATAGAAAGAAAATTTTGACAACATTTTCTATAGAAATAAAATTTTGACAACATTTTCTATAGAAATAAAATTTTGACTAAATTTTGTATAGAAATAAAACTTTGACAAAATTTTCTATAGAAATAAAATTTTGACAAAATTTTCTATAGAAATAAAATTTTGGCAAAATTTTCTACAAGAATAAAATTTTGACAAAATTTTCAATAAAAATAAAATTTTGACAAAATTTTCTATAGAAATAAAATTTTGACAAAATTTTCTATTGAAATAAAATTTTGACAAAATTTTCTTTAGAAATAAAATTTTGACAAAATTTTCAATTTGAAATAAAATTTTAACAAAATTTTCTATAGAAATAAAATTTTTACAAAATTTTCTATTGAAGTAAAATTTTGACAAAATTTTCTATTGAAATAAAATTTTGACAAAATTTTCTATTGAAATAAAATTTTGACAAAATTTTCGATGGAAAGAAAATTTTATTTCTTTAGAAATAAAATTTTGACAAAATTTTCGATTTAAAATGAAATTTTAACAAAATTTTCTATAGAAATAAATTTTTTAAAAAATTTTCTATAGAAATAAAATTTTGACAAATTTTCAATATAAATAAAAGTTTGGCTAAATTTTCTATAGAAATGAAATTTTGGCAAAATTTCCCAACGAAATGAAATTTTAACAAAATGTTGACAAAATTTTCTATAAAAATAAAATTTTGAGAAAATTTTCTATAGAAATAAAATTTTGAAAAAATTTTCTATACAAATAAAATGTTGACAAAATTTTTTATAAAAATAAAATTTTGACAAAATTTTTGATAGAAATAAGATTTTGACAAAATTTTTTATAAAAATAAAATTTTGACAAAATTTTCTATAGAAATAAAATTTTGACAAATTTTCAATATAAATAAAAGTTTGGCTAAATTTTCTATAGATATGAAATTTTGGCAAAATTTCTTAACGAAATGAAATTTTGAAAAAATTTTCTATGGAAATAAAATTTTGACAAAATTTTCTATAGAAAGAAAATTTTGACAAAATTTTTTAGAGAAATAGAATTTTGACAAATTTTTCTATAGAAATAAAATTTTGACAAAATTTTCTGTAGAAATAAAATTTTGACAAAATTTTCTATAGAAATAAAATTTTTGAATAGAAATAAAAATGTCACAAAATTCTCTATCGAAGTAAAATTTTGGAAGAATTTTAACTTTCAAATGATATTAATTTAATTTGGTCCAATTTTGGAAAAATGTTCGTCCAAAATAAAAATTCATTGTGGCAACGCTGGTTAGAAGCTTAACTGCTGAATATTTTTTTGCAGTTAAATTTAACCGGAGAGAAGATATTTGCAATTTACTTTCTCTTAACTGTCAGTAAAAGCCTAACAGAGCTGCATGAAAATGGTCGTAAGACTTTAATACTGTCATTGAATTAGAAAAAACAAAACTTTTCTTTGCTCCAAGTGATTGGAAAAGTCCATACATAGAAAAGTTTATCGACTTTTGGACAAGGAAACAAACTTTATATTAGAGAAATGCATCTTCTATGCTAAGCAAAATTTGCATTCGTATTTTAAAGACATGAAATCTTTGACCTCACGACAATATTTTTTTCAGTGTGAATACTGCTTTTCTAATTTACTATTTCAATTAATTTCTTTTTAGTTGACTGTTTTTTTTTTACAATCATATTTCATTGCAATCTCATTACAACATATTCTTAGAAAATAACAAACATTCTGATATTCTTCCTTGTCTACACAAACATTGCTGTTATTTTTATGAAATTGTATGTGAAGAAACTCATAAAATCATTTGCAAAAGAGTCTCGCATTATGTCTTTTCACTTTGTTTTCTTTTTGCATCTTTGGAAATAAAATGAAAATGTTTTCTTAGCATAAGAGTCAAACATGGCACATTCAACAAAGAAATGGGATGTTAACTGAAATGCAAAATGTTCTAACACATAAAGTTATGCTTACTACGTTGACTTTGTTGTAGATGGTGATTAATCTTTTAATTAAAGATTAAAACTATAGTCAATAATAGGCTAGAAATTATTTCAAAGATTTTTAATCTTTAAACTAAAGTATATACTTTTAATGGGTAATTTTAACTTTTTTGCTTCAAACAGTTTAAAAACAGAGTAAGAATTCATAAAATGGTACAAATCATTTAAATTTTGTCGAAAAAAAATGCTAAATCCAATCTGAAAAAATTGTGAATTTTTGAAAATATTTGAGGTCAAACTTTTCAGACAAGCGTTAGAATTTATTAAAAATTATAAAAAATATTTATTTGACAAAATACTACAGAATTTTTTAATTTACATCCAAAACATTGAATTTGGATCACACCTAAAAAAGAGATGCAAATTCAGTGCAACGGCTGTTGAAATGGAGGACTTCCGTCCTATGACAAATCCACGTTAAATTCATCGCTTCTGCGTCAATTTTGCACCACTTCCGGATCCAAAAAGAACATTTTCATTACTTTTTTGGCAACATTTTTTTTGCTGGGATTGTGAGAAAATTTGATTGACTTTAATACTTTTTAATGTACTTTAGTAAAATTAACTAAAAAAGTGGGAAAATATACACGAAGTATTGAAAGATTTACTAAATTCGTGTCTCCTATAAAATGGTTCAGAATTTCTTAAAATTTCCTTTCTAATAACAAGGATTTCTTTTTGTTTTTTTTTTTGTTTTGAGTGTAAGTGAAAGTCAAATGCTTTAGATCCAAGTAAACTACTTTTTTAGTGTACATATACAGACATATATATTTAATTGCAAATTGAACTACATAACTAGTTTGCAACAATATAATTAGCAAAGTTAACTGTTAAAGTTTGTAAAACATTAAGACTAACTTTATTAATGCGTAAATAGAACAAATCTGAAAAAAAAATCGACAAACATACATATATACGATACTCACACATATATCCAAAGGAAACACATTTTTCCATTACAGAAGTCATAAAAACAAACTATTTAATATTATAGAAATAATATAACAACTTAACATGAGTTTTTTTAATGAATTCATAATTAGCTTGTTCCATACTGCTAAAGATGATACTAAATATTAACTTTGTTTATTTTCTCTTGTTTATGCATTATACAAAAAAACATTTAAAAAGGCATATTTTTCTGTGCCTTAAGCCCCCCTAAGTTCGTGTCAATTTGATAATGGAATTAATTCCCCAAAATATTCACCCAAAATTTCTTCTCCTGCTGCCTTGGCTTAATTCCTAATTCCATTATGGATTAATTTTAATGCTCTCTATTCGTTAAATCTCAATGCTTAGTCACTACCCGCAAAGCTTTGTAGTTTGCTAAAGTTTTGAAGGATGTTCGCAACATCCTAACCCACCACACTACCAATCATCATCAGCTACCACATACCAACCAAAAATTATTTTATATAGTTTAGAGCTTTAGTTTCTGTAGTTTTCTTTAAAACAAAATTAAATTATTATTTAATAAAAATATGTATTATTTTTTAGTATTTTTTATCTTTATAATTTAGACCATTTAGATTTTATTTATTTATGTTACAAAAATGTTTTTGTTATTAAATAAAGCTTTTACACTTTACCACAACTTTGAACTCAAATAAATAACACAAAAACCAAATTTAATTTGAATATTTTATTCTTTTTTATGGGTATTTATAAATGGAAGCACATGATTTTTGTATAAATTTATTATTCATTTATTTTTTTTTAAGAAGTGCAAATGATGAAAGGGTTACAATGGTTTTTAAACTACAATGACAAAAAGTGCATTAAAACCGGCATGTTAGCGATCTTGAGTTGATGAATTTTAGTTTGTTTCTGTGCGTGTATTTTAGACGTGGTGAAGATGGTGAACACTTTGGAGATTGTTACATACGAAATTTAAAAGCAAAATGAGACACATATAAATTGAGTGAATCAGTGCAGATACTCTAAAGATATCAACTGAACTTGTAAATTCTATCATTCACGAATATTTGGGTATGAAAAAGCCCTGTACCTTGCGGATACTTCGAGGGTTTGAAGAATATCAATCTTATGGCGATTTCGATTGCAATAAAAAGTGCACCATTAAAATTTTTTTTGCAAATTATAAACGTCTGTGTTGTTGAAATAAAATTTTGGCACAATTTTCTATAGAAATAAAATTTTGGCAAAATTTTCTATAGAAATAAATTTTTGGCAAATTTTTTTATAGAAATAAAATTTTGGCATAATTTTCTATAGAAATAAAATTTTGTCAAAATATTCTATAGGAAAAAATTTTGGCAAATTTTTCTATAGTAATAAAATTTTGGCAAAATTTTCTATAGATAAAATAGTTTGGGAAAATGTTCTATAGAAATAAAATTTTTGGGAAAAATTTTCTATAGAAATAAAATTTTGACAAAATTTTTCTATAGAAATAAAATTTTGCCAAAATTGAAATAAAATTTTGACAAAACTTTCTATATGTTAGAAATAAAATTTTGGTAAAATTTTGTATAGAAATAAAATTTTTCTATAGAAATAAAATTTTGGCAAAATTTTCTATAGAAATAAAAATTTGTCAAAATTTTCTATACAAAATACATTTTGGCAAAATTTTCTATAGAAATAAAATTTTGGCAAAATTTTCTATAGAAATAAAATGTTGATACAATTTTCTATAAAAAAATGTTTTGGCAAAATTTTCTATAGAAATAAAAATTTGTCAAAATTTTCTATACAAAATACATTTTGGCAAAATTTTCTATAGAAATAAAATTTTGGCAAAATTTTCTATTGAAAAAAAAATGTTGTTACAATTTTCTATAAAAAAAATTTTTTGCAAAATTTTCTATCGAAATAAAATTTTGGTAAGATTTTTTATAGAAATAATTTTTTTCTATAGAAATCAAATTTTGGCAAATTTTTCTATAGAAATAAAATTTTGGCAAAAATTTCTATAGAAATAAATTTTTTTTCTATAGAAATAAAATGTTGGCAAAATTTTTTATAGAAATAAAATTTTGGCAAAATTTTCTATAGATAAAATATTTTGGGAAAATTTTCTATAGAAATAAAGTTTATGGCAAAATTTCTATAAAATTTTTCTATAGAAATAAAGTTTTGTCAAAATTTTCTAGAGAAATAACATTTTGGCAAAAAAAAAATTTTCAAAATTTTCTATTTCTATAGAAAAAATTTAAAAATTTTATAAAAGTTTTCTTCTATGGGAATAAAATTTTATATAGAAATAAAATTTTAGCAAAATTTTCTATAGGAATAAAATTTTGGCAAAATTGTCTATAAAAATAAAATGTTGGCAAAAATTTCTATAGAAATAAAATACGAGTATTGGCAAAATTTTCTATAGAAATAAAATGTTGATAAAATTTTCTATCGAAAACAATTTTTAGCAAAATTTTCTATAGAAATAAAATTTTGCCAACAATATGCTATACAAAAAAAAACTTTGTCAAAATTTTCTATAGAAATATAATTTTGGCAAAATTTTGTATAGAAATAAAATTTTGTCAAAATTTTCTATACAAAAAAAACTTTTGTCAAAAATTTCTATAGATATATAATTTTGGCAAAATTTTCTATAGAAATAAAATTTTGGCAAAATTTTCTATAGAAATAATATTTTGACAAAATTTTCTATAGAAATAAAATTTTGACAAAATGTTCTATTGAAATAAAATTTTTAGAAAATTTTCTATTGAAATAAAATTTTGAGAAAATTTTCTATAGAAATACAATTTTGCTAAAATTTTCTATAGAAATAAAATTTTGGCAAAATTGTCTGTAAAAATAAAATGTTGGCAAAATTTTCTATAGAAATAAAATATTGGCAAAATTTTCTATAGAAATAAAATTTGGATAAAATTTTCTATAAAAAACAATTTTTTGGCAAAATTTTCTATAGAAATAAAATGTTGACAAAATTTTTCTATAGAAATAAAAATTTGCCCAAATTTCTATAGAAAATTGTTGGCTTCTATAGAAATAAAATTTTGTTAAATTTTCTATAGAAAAAAAACTTGTCAAAATTTTCAATTGAAATAAAATTTTGAGAAAATTTTCTATAGAAAAAAAATGTTGACAAAATTTTCTATCGAAATAAAATTTTGACAAGATTTTCTATAGAAATAAAATTTTGGCAAAATTTTCTATAGAAACAAAATTTTGACAAAATTTTCTATAGAAATAAAATTTTGACAAAATTTCCTATTGAAATATAATTTTGGCAAAATTTTCTATAGAAATAATATTTTTGCAAAATTTTCTATAAAAATAAAATTTTGACAAAATTTTCTATAGATACAATATTTTGGGAAAATTTTCTACAGAAATAAAGTTTATAGGAAAATTTCTATAAAAATAAAATTTTGACACATTTTTCTATAAAAATTAAATGTTGTCAAAATTTTCTAGAGAAATAAAATTTTAGCAAAAAAAAAATTGTCAAAATTTTCTATAGTAATACAATTTTGGCACAATTTTCTATAGAAATAAATTTTTTAAAAAATTTTATAAAATTTTTCTTCTATGGAAATAAAATTTTGGCAACATTTTCTATAGAAATAAAATTTTGGCAAAATTGTCTATAGAAATAAAATTTTGCCAACATTTCTATAGAAAATTGTTGGCAAAATTTTTATAAAAATAAAATTTTGTCAAAATTTTCTATACAAAAAAAAACTTGTGTCAAAATTTTCTAAACAAAAAAACTTTTATCAACATTTTCTATAGAAATATAATTTTTGCAAAATTTTCTATAGAAGTAAAATTTTGTCAAAATTTTTTTCAAATATAAGTTTGGCAAAATTTTCTATAGAAATAAAATTTTGGCAAAATTTTCTATAGAAATAAAATTTTAGCAAAATTTTCTATAGAAATAAAATTTTAGCAAAATTTTCTATAGAAATAAAATTTTAGCAAAATTTCCTATAGAAATAAAATTTTTGCAAAATTTTCTATAGAAATAAAATTTTGGCACAATTTTCTATAGAAATAAAATTTTGGCAAAATTTTCTATAGAAACAAAATTTTGGCAAAATTTTCTATAGAAACAAAATTTTGACAAAATATCCTATTGAAATAAAATTTTGAGAAAATTTTCTATAGAAAATAATTTTGACAAAATTTTGGCAACATTTTCTGTAGAAATAAAATTTTGGCAAAAATTTCAAAAATAGAAATAAAATTTTGGCAAAATTTTCTATAGAAATAAAATTTTTCTATAAAAATAAAATTTTGGCAAAATTTTCTATAGAAATAAAATTTTGGCAAAAGTTTCTATAGAAATAAAATTTTGTAGAAATAAAATTTTGGCAAAAATTTCAAAAATAGAAATAAAATGTTGGCAAAATTTTCTATAGAAATAAAATTTTGGCAAAATTTTCTATAGAAATAAAATTTTGGCAAAATTTTCTATAAAAACAAAATTTCTACAAAAATAAAATTTTGACAAAATTTATATAAAAATTTGCTAATATAACAGTTAATATTTTTGTTTAATCATTGTCACATTACTCACAGTCTTCCAAAAGTAGCATTCATTCGTTTATTTATATTTAGTTATATTAAGATGGTTACGAGATATTTTATTTTATTAAATTCTAATTTATTTCTTCATTTGCTTATTTCACTAACTTCACTTTTCAACCTAGCCTAATTCGATAATACTTTTAATATTTATCTTTAATCACTGTCACATTACCCATAGGCTTCCAATAATAGCACTGATGCTATTAAACATTTTTTGAATAATTTTTCTTTTTTACTTTTATTTTATTAAATTTTAATTTATTTCTTCACTTGCTTATTTCATGTCACCCTTTACTAACCTCATTACAGTATTATCAGATTCTGATTTTCTTACGTCAACAGGAATGTTTGAGACTGAAAATCATAGAACGTCTGTTGAAAGAAGGTTCAAGTGCTGAAGAGCCCATAAATATACCATTATCGGATTATTCAAGGTAAGAGATATAAATGCGAGAAGCTATTGGATTGGATAACTTAAGAAAATTCCGTATATTCCAACGGATAGTGATGAAGGCAGTAGTTCCAGTTCCGACAATGAAGGCAAAGGATCTTCTTCCAAAGATTTCTCCGATTTAGAAGGACCCTGTTGTCATCCACTGAAAGCACCACCTTGTTCGCCAGAATTGGATATTGAAGCACGTAAAGTAAGTATTAGAAGTATTGGCATTAAGAATACAAATTAAAATCTTTTAAATGAATATTCAGTTTAGATATTCCCGCATGCGAAAGGTCATGCAAGAATTAGATCGAATTTACTTTCAACCATTATTTCATAAAAAGTCTCAATTTCTATTAAAATCAAGAAGACCACATCCTATACGAATAAGGAAAGTTGGGTATTCCAAAAAATCTTTGGGTAAATCCAAATCTAAAGAGATGATTATCAAACAAATTCCAATTCGCAAAATAGACAATGAAGAATCAAAATTATCTAAAAATTCATTAGATATGAATGTCTCATCGCTATCGAATCATTCTGGGGAAAGTTCACAAATTACGTTGCAATATGTTAAAGAAGTTTCCCTATTAAATGCTGAAAGTTTAATTTCTGTGAATACAATAACTGAAGTACAACCGAGGAATATACGAAGATGCAAGAAACGTCAAGAAATCCTTCCTTCCAAGACTCGTTTGAAAGTTTCCCGAAAACTTCGTTTGTGGTTAGAAAAACGCCAAATAATTATATTTCGTCGTAAACGGGTAAATAGTAAATTCAATTTTCAACAACGGAAATCCAAGTATATTCCGCGTACATTAATATGGAAATAATTTTGAACAAATAAATTCTAAATATATTTCAAATGGAAATTAAATGGTTATTTAGATAGTCCCATAGGAGCAATTCTATAAATTTTTTTATTTTCAATCACAGAAATGAAATTTTTAAAATTAAAGCTCAGTTTTAATTAGAAAAATGTTGGTGATATTTTTTTTTTTTTTCATTGTATCACTACTGTGGACCAAAGTATAAAAAGTTAGACGATAAAGGGTGATACGGTCAATATAAACTTCAATTTTGCATTTAAAAAACCTGAACACCCCTCATTTTGAAGGTGTGTGTGTGTAGAATGTAGCTCCTATTTCACTCTTCAGTTGTCAAAATGTCGTCCAAGCACGAAGAGCAGCGTATCAAAATTTTGCTCGCGCATCGCGAAAATCCGAGCTACTCGCACGCAAAGCTGGCAAAATCGCTAAAAGTTGCCAAATCAACCGTTACAAATGTAATTAAAGTGTTTGGGGAACGTTTGTCGACAGCCAGGAAGTCTGGATCGGGGGGAAATCGAAAACCGGAAGCCGCTGAGACGACAAAGAAAGTTGCCGGTAGTTTCAAGCGAAACCCTAACCTCTCTCTCCGAGATGCCGCAAATAAGCTGGGTGTATCGTCTACAACCGTGCATCGAGCCAAAAAACGAGCCGGACTATCGACTTACAAGAAGGTAGTGACTCCAAATCGCGATGATAAACAAAATACGACGGCCAAAGCGCGATCCCGGAGGCTGTACACGACGATGCTGACGAAGTTTGACTGCGTGGTAATGGACGACGAAACCTACGTCAAAGCCGACTACAAGCAGCTTCCGGGATAGGTTTCAAGCACATAAAACTGTCAAAGTTCGCAAAGAAATATCTGGTTTGGCAAGCCATCTGTACCTGTGGCTTGAAAAGCAGCATTTTCATAGCTTCCGGGACTGTCAACTAAGAAATTTACGTGAAAGAGTGTTTAAATAAACGTCTGCTGCCTTTCCTGAAGAAAAACGGTTGTTCCGTACTGTTTTGGCCGTGCAGGTGGTTCCCAAGGACAAGATCCGTCCCAACACGCCAGAGCTCCGCCCAATTGAGAAATACTGGGCTATTGTCAAGCGGAACCTAAAGAAGACCAAAACAAGTATATACGGCCGTAAGTTCGGCTAGGCCGAAGCTTATGTACCCTCCATCATGGATTGCGTAGAAACTTCTTCTAAACACTGCCATCCACAATCGAATTACTTAAGTTGCGGTAACGCTTGCCGATGGCAAGGTATCTTAAAACCTCCTAATACCATCTTCTAAATTGTATGTAAGTCCATACGTGGTATATACTAAATCAAAAAAGATCGATCCAATACGTATATAATTCAGTTTGACAAAGTAGACATAACATGTTGACAAAATTTTCTACAGAAATAAAATTTTAACAAAATTTTCTATAGAAATAAAATGTTCACAAAATTTTCTATAGAAATAAAAATTTTGACAAAATTTTCTATAGAAAAAAATTTTGACAAAAATTTTTACAGAAATAAAATATTAACAAAATTTTCTATAGAAATAAACTTTTGACAACATATTCTATAGAAATAAAATCTTGGTAGATTAATTTTGGCTCGAGTGGTAACCATGATTATGAACCGAATAAAATTTGAACAAAATTTTCTATAGAAATAAAATTTTGACAAAATTTTCTATAGAAATAAAATTTTGATAATGATGAAAATTTTATTATGAACCGAATAAAATTTTAACAAAATTTTCTCTAGAAATAAAATTTTGACAAAATTTTCTATATAAATAAAATTTTGGTAGATTATTTTTGGCTCTAGGGGCAACCATGATTATGAATCGATATGGACCAATTTTTGTGTGATTGGACCAATTTTGGTATGGTTGTTAGCGACCATATACTAACACCACGTTCCTAATTTGAACCGGATCGGATGAATTTTGCTCCTCTAAGAGGCTCCGGAGGTCAAATCTGGAGAACGTTTTATATGGGGGCTATATATAATTATGGACCGATATTAACCAATTCTGGCACGGTTGTTATTGATCATATACTAACACCATGTTCAAAACTACAACCGGATTGGATGAAATTTGCTTCTCTTGGAGACTTCGCAAACCAAATCTGGGGAACGGCTTATATGGAGGCTATATATAATTATGAACCGATGTGGACCAATTTTTGCATGGTTATTAGAGACCATATAATAATATCATGTACCAAATTTCAGGCGGATCGCATGAAATTTGCTTCTCTTGAGGCTCCGCAACCCAAATCTGGGGATCGGTTTATATGGGCGCTATATATAATTATTGACCGATGTGGACCAATTTTTGCATGGTTGTTAGAGACCATATACCAATACCATGCACCCAATTTCAGCCGGATCGGATGCAATTTGCTTCTCTTTGAGGCTTCGCAAGCCAAATCTGGAGATCGGTTTATATGGGGTCTATATATAAATATGGACCGATGTGGACCAATTTTTGCATGGTTGTTAGAGACCATATACCAACACCATGTACCAAATTTCAGCCGAATCGGATGAAATATGCTTCTCTTAGAGGCTCCACAATCCAAATCTGCGGATCGGTTTATATGGGGGCTATATATAATTAAGGACCGATATGGACCAATTTTTGCATGGTTGGTAGAGACCATATACCAACATCATGAACCAAATTTCAGCCGGATCGGATGAAATTTGCTTCTCTTTGAGGCTCCGCAAGCCAAATCTGGGGATCGGTTTATATGGGGGCTATATATAGTTATGGACCGATGTGAACCAATTTTTGCATGGTTATTAAAAACCATACACCAACACCATGTACCAAATTTCATGCGGATCGGATGAAATTTGCTTCTCTTTGAGGCTCCGCAACCCAAATCTGGGGATCGGTTTATATGGGGGCTATATATAATTATGGACCGATGTGGACCAATTTTTGCATGGTTGTTAGAGACCATATACCAACACCATATACCAAATTTCAGCCGGATCGGATGAAATATGCTTCTGTTAGAGGCTCCACAAGCCAAATCTGAGGGTCCCTTTATATGGGGGCTATACGTAAAAGTGGACCGATATGGCCCATTTTCAATACCATCCGACCTACATCGATAACAACTACTTGTGCCAAGTTTCAAGTCGATAGCTTGTTTCGTTCGGAAGTTAGCGTGATTTCAACAGACGGACGGACGGACGGACGGACGGACGGACATGCTTAGATCGACTCAGAATTTCACCACGACCCAGAATATATATACTTTATGGGGTCTTAGAGCAATATTTCGATGTGTTACAAACGGAATGACAAAGTTAATATACCCCCATCCTATGATGGAGGGTATAAAAACTGCTAAGGACGAAGAAGGTGGACAAGGTGGCTGTACAAAATCTGATGGCAGGTGTCAAGCGTGAGGCCCGGCAATTCGGATTTGGAAAAGCGAAAGCCTAACTGAATATTTTTCCTGAATTTTATACTAATTGAACTTGAAAAAGAAATTTAATTTGATTTTTTAAATAAACGGTTTCACCGATTTACACGCGTTTTCCCTTGACCAAATTTTGACCGTATCACCCTTTATGATGTAATCGGGATGAAATCCTTTGTCTATTTAATAGCACTTTTTTGGGGCACTTTTTATGATCAAATTTTATGATCGACGAATAAAAAAGCACAAATATTTTGTCCAAAAAGAAGACTGTAACTCGAATTTTATTATGATAATTTAAAAACGTTTAGGGAACAATAGGCGCACCCAAAGAAAAAATATTTTCCTCCGGAATGAAATTTTAGACAAACGAAATTCTCCTTTCTTACACAGGATTTTCTTTTAGAGCAAATAAACGCGGATTTATAATAAGAGATTCAACGATTGTCTTTAAAGTTTTTTATTTGCTTTTAAAGAAAATTTCTTTGTGACAAAAGAAAACTTTGCTTGTCTAAAATTTCGTTCATCGGAAAAGAAAACTCTTCTTTCAGTGTGAGAATGGGTTTATAAAAACTGATCATGAAGGACTAGATCTTTTAGAAATCTTCTTTATTTGTTTTATACCCTCCACCATAGGAGGGAATAACTTTGTCATTCCGTTTGTAACACATCGAAATATTGCTCTTAGACCCCATAAAGTATATATATTCTGGGTCGTGGTGAAATTCTGAGTCGATCTAAGCATGTCCGTCCGCCTGTCTGTTGAAATCACCCTATCTTCCGAATGAAACAAGCTATCGACTTGAAACTTGGCACAAGTAGTTTTAATTGATTTAGGTCAGATGGCATTGCAAATGGGCCTCATCGGACCACTTTTACGTATAGCCCCCATATAAACCGACCCCCCAGATTTGGCTTGCGGAGCCTCTTGGAGGAGCAAAATTTATCCGATCCGGTTGAAATTTGGTACGTGGTGTTAGTATATGGTCTCTAACTACCATGCGAAAATTGGTCCACATCGGTCCATAATTATATATAACCCCCATATAAACCGATCCCCAGATTTGACCTCTGGAGCCTCTTGGAGGAGCAAAATTTATCCGATCCGGTTGAAATTTGGAACGTGGTGTTAGTGTATGGTCTCTAACTACCATATCAAAATTGGTCCATATCGGTCCATAATTATATATAGCCCCCAAATAAACCGATCCCCAGATTTGGTCCATAGTTATATATAAGCCCCATATAAACCGATCCCCAGATTTGACCTCTGGAGCCTCTTGGAGGAGCAAAATTTATCCGATATGCTTGAAATTTGGTACGTGGTGTTAGTGTATGGTCTCTAACTAACACCAAAATTGGACCATATCGGTCCATAATTATATATAGCCCCCATATAAACCGATCCCCTAACAACCACGCAAAAAATTATTCATATCGGTCCATAATTATATATAGCCTCCACATAAAGCAATTCCCAAATTGTGCCTCCGGAACCTCTTGGAGGAGCAAAATTTATCCTATCCGGTGGAAATTTGGTACGTGGTGTTAGTATATGGTTTCTAACTACTAAGCCAAAATTGGTCCATATCGGTCCATTATTATATATAGCCCCCATATAAACCGATCCCCAGATTTGGTTTTGGAGCCTCTTGAAGGGGCAAATTTCAATCCAAGATTCGGCCTGGCCGAACTTACGGCCGTATATACTTAAAACTTTATAACAAATCAATTCACCAAAATTTTGTCTTCAAGATAATAGAACGTTTCCAATGTGAAACTACCTTCGCTGTTGATATCTTGATGGAGAGGGTGACTTCCCCTTAGATAATATTTTCTAAAATATTTCCTATTGAAGTAGTTCTCAGAGTATTACAAATTCTGCATGTGGAGTAAAAATGGATGTAGGGACCCAAGGGCTAATTTACACTTTACTCTTCTTGGCCAAAATTTCTACTATTGTGAAATCATTTCTGGAGGGTTTCAGCTCTAAATTTTGTCGGTTTCTCTGCGTATATCCTGATCATATATTCCATAAATATCGATACGAGCATATAATAGGCGATTTGCTTCAGTTACAAATTAGATGTTCTTTATATTGATATTGTGGTTTTCTGTTTTGACATATCTATTATTTTGTAACTTGCGAACTGAAAGTCACTAGAGATGAATCGTGAAATTTCATATCATCTTTTATTTATTTTTCCTAAAAAAGTTTTCACACATGTTTTTGGGAATTTTTGTGAGAAATTTTAAATTAAGTTGGATATTTTTGGAGATAAAAGCGTTCCAATTTGGTAACAAAATAATGGCAAAACTGGTCGTACAGGATCGACATTTTAGACAAACAAAGTTGTCTTTTATCGGTAAAAAGAGAATATAACATATTAGCGAAAAATTTTTGGTCGCAGTACGAGGGCGGTTCAGAAACTACTTAGCCTATCAATGAAAGAGAATAGTTAGTTTTTCAAAAATATTTTTATTTTTCAATATAATCTCCTGAAACTTCAATACACTTAGTCCAACGATTTTCTAGCAATTCTATCCCTTAATTAAAACAGTTTTCCTCAAGGTCTTCAAAATAGTGGTTTACAACTGTAATGACATCTTCATTTGAGGTAAAACGCTTGTCAGCAAGGAGTTTTTTAGATTTGGGAACAAGTAAAATTCACTGGGAGCTAAATAAGGTGGGTGGTCAAGCAACTCGTATTTTAATTCGTTGATTTTAGCCATTGTTAAAACACTCTTGTGCGCTGGTGCGTTGTTTTGATGAAAAATTATTTTTTTGTGTTGTAAGCCAGCACGTTTTTCTCGAATTTGTACATTTAATTGATCCAAAAGGTTGCAATAGTACTCTGAATTTATTATTTTACCCTTTTGCAGATAGTCAATCAATAAAATACCTTTGAAGTCCCAAAAAACCGTTGCCATAACCTTACCAGCCGATTGAATTGTTTTTGCCTTCTTTGGGGCACTTCCTCCAGCTTCAGTCCATTGTTTGGATTGTTCTTTTGTCTCTGGAGTATAGTAGTGGATCCATGTCTCATCGACAGTTATGAAACGACCCTTATAATCCATTTTATTTCGATTAAAACGATCCAAACAAGCTTGAGAAATGTTCATTCTTATACGTTTTTGATCGACTGTTAACAAATGCGGCACCCATCTTGCAGAAAGCTTTTTCATCTGTAGTTCTTCATGCAAAATTAAATGGACCCGATCATTTGAGATGTCCATGATATTAGCAATTTCCGCACTTTTATTCGTCGATCATTTAATACCATATCATGCACTTTGGCTACAATTTCTGTTGTTGTTGCTGTTTTTGGACGTCCACTACGTGGTTCATCTTCAGTGCTTGTACGACCACGTTTAAATTCAGCAACCCAATTTTTTACTGTTGCATATGAAGGAGCACTTTCACATAACACATTCACCATATCATTATGAATTTCTTGTCCGGATAAACCTTTTTTACGTAAATATTTAATGACAGCACGCATTTCTAATTTTTGCATTGCAAAAAAAATTGCGGATGCATCTTTTTTGAACACCTGCTTCTATATGAAGGAGTTGCCATATCGAAACAAAATTTAACATGTGTTCATAACAGAGATGGAAGTTTCCAAAACACTTAACTTTTTTTTGTTTATACCGCGCTTTTTGTGCTAGGCTAAGAAGTTTCCGAACTGCCCTCGTATGTATTAGAAGTTTAGGAAAATTAGAGTCATTTTTACAACTTTTCGACTAAGCAGTGGCGATTTTACAAGGACCATTTTTGTCGAAATCAGAAAAACATATATATGGGAGTTATATCTAAATCTGAACCGATTTCAACCAAATTTGACACGCATAGCTACAATGCTAATTCTACTCCCTGTGCAAAATTTCAACTAAATCGGAGTTAAAAATTGGACTCTGTGGTCATATGAGTGTAAATCGGACGAACGATATATATGGGAGCTATATCTAAATTTGAACCCATTTCAACCAAATTTGGCACGCATAGCTACAATGCTAATTCTACTCCCTGTGCAAAATTTCAACTAAATCGGAGCACAAAATTGGCCTCTGTGGTCATATGAGTGTAAATCGGACGAAAGTTATATATGGACTATAGTACTAATTGTTCTTCTTGTGCAAAATTTTAAGCAAATTAGGGTAAAACTCTGGCTTCTGGGGCCATATAAGTCCATATCGGGCGGAAGATATATATGGGAGCTATATCTAAATCCGAACCGAAAATCAATAGGGTTCTATTCTGAGCCAAAACACATACTTGTGCCAAATTTGAAGTTGATTGGACTAAAACTGCGAGCTAGACTTTGATTACAAAAATGTGTTCACAGATAGACGGACAGACGGACATGACTATATCGACTCAGGGAGCCCACCCTGAGCATTTTTACTAAAGACACCATTAGCCCAATTCTCAATAACAACTCCCTGGGAATTTTTTCCTATTCCCTGTTCCCCTATTCTAAACAAAATCTCCCTGGGGAATTTTTCTTTATTCCCTTTTCCCTTATTCTAAACCAACTTCGAAAATGGGAAATTTTTCCCTTGGGGAAAAATTGGTATTACAAATGACAATAAAAAGGGAAAAATGATGACATTTTTTGGGAATAATTCCCCCAAAAAAATCAAGGGAGTTGTAACCAAAATGCAGAATTTCTCTGTAATTTGTCAAAAACCTTAAATTAAAATTGATGATGGGATGCATCCAACTACCGAATGCTCATGGTCACAGATCTGTACATATTTTAAAATTTATATAGAAAATAAAGGGTTTACATTTAAAGTATAATAACCCTTCCTGCTTTAATGTAGGTGCTTGTTTCTTAAAGGAGCAATAATGCGAACATCTGTCCCGCGTGGCGTAAAAATCTGAAGAAATTTACTAGTTTTCTTCTTCCGTTTTGATGAAATATTTCCCTTTCGGGCATAGGTGTTCTTTAAATATATTTATGACTTCTTTATGAACTTTGTTCTGGCTACTCTGGGCCACAGATATGTCTCGATCTCTTCCTACGCCCTTTTTGGTAGCCTAATCCAAAAGACTTGCGTTGAGGTGGAATATGGGCTGCTAATACATCCAACAGGTATTTGAAGGCTGGATTATTTATAATCACAATGGACTGAATGGTCTAAGTGAGTCCGAATCAAATCGGGCTGCCACTTTAACCCTATAAATCCCATGAACTAAGTAACAACCTCTCCATGTACAAGTATGAAGTTGCAACGTTTCAGGCAACTCAAGTGGGTTAATGACATCGCGTAGCTTTCTCCTTTCTATCCTTTAGACATTGTTACGTTGATACGTCTCTCCTCAGCTACTACCATAAACACGGCACTAAACATTTTTGGCGTTTTTCGCGTTAAACTCAACTTTTACATAAATTTAATACAATTTCAATCAAAATGTTAATATTAAAAATTTATTAAAATAACAGTTGAAGTAAAACAGCTGACTTCGAATACTCTGAATTATTTCTCCCATGTTATTCCCTTCCCCTGTTGTTTAGAATAGGAGGATTTTATCCCCGGGGAAAATGAATTCCCAGGGAACACATTCCCTGGGGAATATTCAGAATTGGGCTACATGTGTCTATCTCGTCTCCTTCTGGGTGTTGCAAACATATGCACTAACTTATAATACCCTGTTCCACAGTGTGGTGCGGGGTATAACAAACATATTCCTGCAAAGTCTTGCCGAAATTTAGAGCAACAAGAAACTGCGCATCAATTGAGTTAATTTATCTGCTTTATATTGAACGGTTTTAATACAGTAACCACGAAAAGCGAACATAGTACTTACCTTTATGCAAAACTAGCAAAACTTTACATAAATAAAATAAATAAATAAACGAATATTTAGACAAAATAAACTATGCGCGTTTCGATTAATTGTACATTTAAAACATAAAATATAAAAGGAACTATGACATATAAAAGCCCATTGTACATATCTGTACAAATTGTGTTTAATATTTAACGAAAATAATTACGTTTTTATTTGTACAGTTTTTAGTCCTAATTGCATATTTATTGTGTTAACTATCTCAAAAAAAAAAATCATCAAACTGTTTCGCATCATCAATCTCAATAGAATATTGTATCGTTTTTTTATTTGACGTTCCTTCAACGACAATGTTAATTACGTCTATTGTGATGATGTCCTCTACCCCCCTACACAAATAAATTAACATGAATCAGTGGGCAAAATGTGCCCCTGGCAATGAACTTTTAATTAATTTATTTTTCTTCTCTACCTAAGGCATCCTGGCTTCTTCTCATTTCACCTAGAAATTCGATTTAAATGTAATTTTTACAATTTTACAAAGGTGTCGACGAAGAAAGACAATTAATTTTCAATAGCAAGATCACAATAAAAAAGAGACTGGGTAGAAAAAAAAAACAATGAAAACAAAAAACACAAATGAATTGTTCAATGAAAAACGGAAGACAATTTAAAAAAGAAAATGCCAATTTGAATAAAAAGAAAGAAAGGTGAAAATAAATGTAGCAATAGATTTTACGTCATGGGCGACAAGGTGGTGGCATGAAGTGTCTCATTAGAAGGCAATAATAATGAGTACGATTGATAATAGAATCTTATTACGTTTTAATCAAACAACAATTTAAAAATAAATTTTGAATAGAGATTTTATTCCAAATACAATGGATTTTCTTGTAATATTATGAATGTGGAAATTTTTAGTTTCGTCGGTGAAAATCGTAAATATTAAATTTGTGGGTGATATGAGCTTACATGTGAAAATCGGGCTGTACAAATATATAGCCATACCTGCTCTAAACTGATATGTCTGATGTTATTCTCCATCAATAGAAATCATGCAGCATTAAAAAGCTAAATGATTAATAAATGAGGAAACACTGTGACATCTGCGTTTGTAATCTAAATATTCTATTATTAAAAAAAAAAAAAAAAAACAAGTATATACGGCCGTAAGTTCGGCCAGGCCGAAGCTTATGTACCCTCCTGTCATTCACAATCGAACGAATTACTAGGGTTGCGGTAACACTTGCCGATGGCAAGGTATCTTAAAAATTCCTAACACCGTCTTCTAAATTGCAAGGTAGTCCATACGTGGTATATATTAAACTAAAAAAGGCCGATTAAATACGTATATAATTAAGTTTGACAAAATTTTTTTATAGAAATAAAATTTTGACAAAAGTTTCTATAAAAATAAAATTTTGACAAAATAAAATTTTGACAACATTTTCTATAGAAGTAAAATTTGGACAACATTTTCTATACACAGAAAAAAATGTATGTATTTAAACTAACACTAAACTTAACTTATTTTTATTTGACAAAACATTATTTGCTTGTAGTTAGATTTTATTATTTTTATGGAAATTTTCCACAGCTTAATGAAATCTTACTTTCTTTAAGTATGTCTCAATAATTATATGAACTAAACGTGAGTATAAAGTTCAATGACCGTACACATAAGATCAATATCAACTAAAACAAATGAAAATTCCGTACAATTCCCAAAAATAGTACGAATGAACTACCGTATGGTTAAAATGGTCATGATTTGGCGCCAATGATTTTCTTCTTTACTTTTAGTTAATTTTTTCTTCTATGAGATGTTGTAATTTCGTGAACTGCAGTTAAAAAGTACAACAGGACATTAAAATGTCCTGGTTTTAACAACGCTTTGTGGAAATCTTAAAATGTGGAGTAAAAGTTAGTTCAATTTTCGTGCGTGGTAGTTCATTCTTCCTATAAAACAGTTCACTTTTTTTATAGAAATAAAATTTTGACAAAATTTTCTATAGAAATAAAATGTTGACAAAATTTTTTATAGAAATAAAATTTGGACAAAATTTTTTTATAGAAATAAAATTTTCTATAGAAATAAAATTTTGACAAAATTTTCTATAGAACAAAAATTTTGACAAAATTTTCTATAGAAATAAAATTTTGACAAAATTTTCTATAGAAATAAAATTTTCTATAGAACAAATATGTTGACAAAATTTTTGACAAAATTTTCTATAGAAATAAAATTTTGGTAGATTATTTTTGGCTCGAATGGCAACCATGATTATGAACCGATATGGACCAATTTTTGTGTGATTGGGGATCGGCTATATAGACCGATATGGACCAATTTTGGCATGGTTATTAGCGGCCATATACTAACACCACGTTCCAAATTTCAACTGGATCGGATGAATTTGGCTTCTTCAAGAGGCTCCGGAGATCAAATCAGGAGAACGGTTTATATGGGGGCTATATATAATTATGGACCGATATGGACCAATTTTTGAATGGTTGTTAGAGACCATATAATAACACCACGTACCACATTTCAACCGGATCGGATGAATTTTGCTCCTCCAAAAGGC
Organism: Haematobia irritans; assembly: GCF_050003625.1. Classification (NCBI taxonomy): domain Eukaryota; kingdom Metazoa; phylum Arthropoda; class Insecta; order Diptera; family Muscidae; genus Haematobia; species Haematobia irritans. The sequence goes on from NC_134399.1 coordinate 183,084,655, forward strand.
TCCGGAGGACAAATCTGGGGATCGGTTTATATGGGGGCTATATATAATTATGGACCGATGTGGACCAATTTTTGCACAGTTGTTAGAGACCATATACTTACACCATGTTTGGTACATGGATCAGCCGGATCGGATGAAATTTGCTTCTCTTAGAGGCTCCGCAAGCCAAATCTGCAGATCGGTTTATATGGGGGCTATATATAATTATGGACCGATATGGACCAATTTTTGCATGGTTGTTAGAGACCATATAATAACAACACGTACCAAATTTCAACCGGATCGGATGAAATTTGCTTCTCTTAGAGGCTCCGCAAGCCAAATCTGGGGATCGGTTTATATGGGGGCTATACGTAAAAGTGGTCCGATATGGCCCATTTTCAATACCATCCGACCTACATCAATAACAACTGCTTGTGCCAAGTTTCAACTCGATAGCTTGTTTCGTTCGGAAGTTAGCGTGATTTCAACAGACGGACGGACGGACGGACATGCTTAGATCGACTCAGAATTTCACCACGACCCAGAATATATATACTTTATTGGGGTCTTAGATCAATATTTCGATGTGTTACAAACGGAATGACAAAGTGGAGGGTATAAAAATCTTTTTGGTGGTTTCACTGTTTTTGAGTGCAGATACAAAAAGATGTTATTTCCTGAAATTTTTCTCGAATCGAATTTGTCCGTTTTGCTGATGTGCTGACCATAACATTACAATCTAAGCGCGGATGCGTATAGTCAATACCAAATTCTTAATTTCAGTCTCTTATGTAAAGATTTTAAAACTAATCCATATAGAGTGACCCCGTTCATGTACCTTTATCTAAAAAAAAATAATAATTAAATTAAATTGCATTGCATTTAGTGCCCTGGTGGGATCACTTTTGTTAGTATAGACCAGCCCTTTGGATAGAATACAGTCGAGATCATCTTTGAATCTATACTAATTCTAAGATACTAGTTCTATCATATTCGAGTCTTAAAAAGTGATATCCTACAAATCATTGACTTTCACCCAGAAAAAAGTGCCTTCGAAACTAAAGGAAAAAATTTTCATCAATATAGTTTATCCATTTTATTTCCATCAACGTAAATTTTTGTGAAAAATAATAAAATTTACTCGTTTCAGTAAAAAAATCCTAAACTGTAAGCAGTTAGGAATAGTTCATTAACTAGAATAAGGCATGGAATTTTACTCATACTATTTTCTTCACTGGGTATAAGAATTTACTACTGAAAAAGAAAATTTTATTCACCGATAACAAAGCATTCGTAAAAATAAACAAAAACCGAACTAAAACCAAGTTTCCTCAAAATTAGTAAAATTTCTTATAAAATGATAATTGCGACTTCCTTTATAATAGAAAGTTTTTCATACATACGAACAACACTTGGCATAGAAAAATATTTTAGTTCATTCGTACTAAGAAGTATGCAATCCTTTCAAAACTTAAGGAAACACACTTGTTAGAATATAGGAAATTTTCCTAAATTTCTATTGTCTACCTGTAATCGATACCTGTCATCGTAATCGATGTGTTTGCGCGTGGGTGTAATCGATATGTTTGCGCGTCGGTTGTTTTTTCTAGTTGGAATCGCGTTGTTTTGGTATACGGAGAGATTGTTAAAAAATAATATGGTAAAATAATATAATAAATAACAAATAAAATATATAAAATATTTGTTATTGTAAATTAGTGAGAAAAATTTTCGTTTTTTTAAATAAATCTATCAATGTTCGTGATAGTGTATAAAGAAAGAAAACACCAGCAGAATAACAACCCTTTCATTTGTCTTCATTTTGGAATCTTCAATTATCAGGTAATATTCAGTGACGCTAACCTTTTGGAACAAAAATGTTTTATGATTTTTTATATTTGTAGGTATTGAAATTGTAAAAGGAGGACAAAATCGTTAGGCAGCAACTTATTAAAAGTGAAAAGTACAAGAAGAAGAAAAAGTGCGTTTTACAGTTGATAATATCACACGGAAATTGGAAATAGTGGAATAATAAACTAATATTTCAAAGAGATTCGATGCTGTTGATTCTTAATAAATATATTCAATATATTAATAAAACATGTCTTTTATTGAAGATAAAGTTGCTTATAGAAATAAATAAAATTGTATTTAAAAACGAAGGTAAGCAGTTCCAATTATGAAGTAAAAGTTTTACCACAAATGTGTAAGATTTGTCCAAATGAATGAAAAAATTTCAATAAAATCATTCCATATATGAATTCAAATTAGTTAAATTTTTTCATTCTGTAATATAGTGGTACATAAATATAGGAAAATGTTAACTAATGTATGGAATACATTATTCCTAATTTCTACGAAAATCACATCGTTCAAACAAATAAAAATGGCTTTGGCGCTATACGAAGTTCAACTTTCTTCACAATGAGTTCATTTTAACTTAAAGAAGGGGTCACTTTTTTCTGGGTGTTCCTTCCAAAATTAAATAAGACCTACACGCAGAGAAGGAATATGATCACCCCAACCATGTTTCAAGAGCATAATGTTACTTTTTCATGGGAAACATGTAGCATGTTTGTGGAAACCATGTTATTTTCTCGGAAATTATATATCTGATTGCGGAAATTATTTTTGCGACAAAAATGTTACATAGTTGCCGTGAAAAAGTAACATGGTGCTCTTGAAACATGTTTGAGGTGAACATTAGGGCTATAACTTTTTAACAATTTTTGCGAATTTCAAAATTGGCATACTATAGTCCAATAGGCCATTAAAAACTATGAAGAAATACGTTTTTACTTTTTCGCTAGCGTCAAAAAAATTTCACCCACCAACAGCGATGAAGTTTAGAATATGAATATGAAAACAAAAAACAATTCTGTCAAACTTTATTTTAGTTTTAATGGAAATTTTAGCTTCTTCGACGCGTTTTCTAGTATAGCCACCTTTATTGTTAATAATTTGGCTTCGTGATTCATTTCATTTCAATATGTCTTATAAGAAAAGTGATATGAAATAAAATTACTTAAATTTTAATTTTTTTATTTTATTTTTTTTTTTTGTATTGATTTAAAAAATGCGTTTGGTGGGTGAAGTTTGTTTCTTAAAATTATGCAAGATAATGCTTTTCATTAATAAAACATCATGGCGCATCTCGTGGTACTATGCCAAAAAATTGGTTATAGCCCTAGTGAACATATTCCTTCTTTGGGTGTATGAAATAAACAAAACATATAAAACTAATAATCACATTATCTTGTTATTATGATTTCTTACATTGTATATAATATGAACAAATTTTCTCAATAGATATAAAAAACAAAACCATGTCACAATCTCTTGTAGACTCAGCATATCATCAATATATTCAAAGTGTATAGCAAAAGCACCTGTTGTTTATGCGATCAATAATTAGCGAGTGTTACACTTCCCCCATTCGAAATTGGGACCGTACGATATGCTAACACAACATTTTGATGCTAATACAAAAACATTTTTTGAAGAATGGAAACTATGCAATTGACGTTTTATTTATTCAATGGGTGTTTAAGATTGCAAAGATCAGCTATTTACATAAAATAAATTAATACAATGGGGAAAAGTCGTTCAACGCATGGTTCGCATATTAATGCTACTATAGGGTTTTGTTTTATTGGCTTAACATTTGACTCACTTCAATAAAAACAAGAGGGAACAAGTAGGACTGCAAAGTCGGGTACATTGGCTTAATTATACGCTCATCGAATTAATGATAATATATTGTATGTATTGAAAATAAATCCGTTATTTTTCTAATATACGGTATCACTCGGCCAATCAGAAAAGCTCTCCTAGTACTAAATGCAGGGATGGAAATGCAGTACTATAGTACTTTTTTTTCAATACTTTTCCACCCTGGTCAGTACCGTACTACTCCCGCGAATGATCTAGTACCTTTTGTATAGACAATAGTTTTGACAAAATATTTTAATATTTTGAGAAAGTCTTTAACAAACTTATTTGCTAATAATCTTTTACAAATTTGGCAAAACAGACAAGTTCATGCGGGAATAAAATCTCGATTTTGTAAAAGCCACAAAAACACCAATTTATTGAATTTCAAGAATGTCTTAGTCGAAAAAGCACGCGTTTCTATATTACGCTTCCACACGAACACTTTCTAGATGAGAAGTTATCGATCGCTCTCTAAAATAATGCGAACCAAAAACTACCAAAAAATATTATTTGGCAAAAATTTATTTTTTTAAAAAGTTTTGTCACAATTGTATTTCTACAGATAGTTTTTCCAAAATTTTGTTCTTTTGTCTCACTTTCTAAACACATATATGCTTATAAGCTATTTCCAAATTAATATATGTTTGCATCCAAACATATTATATTTACAAAAAATGTATGTCCCAAACATAATATTAAAATATATATCCCAAAAATGTTACGCTAGTTTATGAACATTACATGATTGCACTTAAAAAAAATTTTGTTTAAAAAATTTGAGTTCCAAACATATAATGTTTACACCCAAACATATGAAAAACAGTCTTTTTCGTCCGTGCATATAACACGAGATACAGTTGAATAACGCCATCTATTAGAAAAATAACGATATTCTTTGCAACATCTGATATATTCTTAATTGGGTTGAAATTCTAAGACAAAGTAAAACTTAAACAAGTAAGTAAAGTCTAAAGTCGGGCGGGGCCGACTATATTATACCCTGCACCACTTTGTAGATCTAAATTTTCGATACCATATCACATCCGTCAAATGTATTGGGGGCTATACATAAAGATTTTTCCCAAATACATACAATTAAATATCACTCGATCTGGACAGAATTTGATAGACTTCTACAAAATCTATAGACTCAAAATTTAAGTAGGCTAATGCACTAGGGTGGAACACAATGTTAGAAAAAAAATATGGGAAACATTTAAATCTGAAGCAATTTTAAGGAAACTTCGCAAAAGTTTATTTATGATTTATCGCCCGATATATATGTATTATAAGTATAGGAAAATTAAAGTCATTTTTACAACTTTTCGACTAAGCAGTGGCGATTTTACAAGGAAAATGTTGGTATTTTGGCCATTTTTGTCGAAATCAGAAAAACATATATATGGGAGCTATATCTAAATCTGAACCGATTTTAACAAAATTTGGCAAACATAGCAACAATGCTAATTCTACTCCCTGTGCAAAATTTCAACTAAATCGGACCAAAAAATTGGCCTCTGTGGTCATATGAGTGTAAATCGGCCGAAAGTTATATATTGGAGCTATATCTAAATCTGAACCGATTTCAACCAAATTTGGCACGCATAGCAACAATGCTAATTCTACTCCCTGTGCAAAATTTCAACTAAATCGGAGCAAAAAATTGGCCTCTGTGGTGATATGAGTGTAAATCGGCCGAAAGCTATATATTGGAGCTATATCTAAATCTGAACTGATTTCAACCAAATTTGGCACGCATACACTGTTAGAAAAATATGTTTTTCATATGTTTCGATATAAACAAAATGTGTTTCGGGCACAATTTTTAAACACAATATATTTAAGTGCAAACATGTAATGTTCTCAAACTAACACTAAATGTTTGGAACACATATGTTAATATGTTAGAATATATTATGTTTGGGGCATGCATGTTTCATAAAAATTATATGTGTGAATGTAAACATATATAAATTTACAAATTTCGAGTAAACATATATATGTTGTGATATTTTATTCAGAGAGCGACAGAGAGAGAGAGAGAGTATAGAGAAAGAAATAGAGATAAAAACCGGGAGGGTTGACGAAAGATATCAAATTAACACAGCGAGAGAATCGAAAGAGAGCAATTTCTGTGAAACCGCTTATATGTTGTTTCGGAAACTGCTTTATGATAAGACCAAAAATTTTATACGCTGAAGACTAAATATTATTTAATTTAAGTCTAAATATTATTTAATTTGTGTATATTATAAAATTATTTATGTATGTTTATACTCGACCCCACGTTCTTCCTTTGTTAGAGTTTTTGAATTCCTTCCAAAATATCAAACTTTTATACCAAAACCAGTTTTTTATTACAAAATTGTTATTTTTGCAATAAAAAAATAATATTTTATCCAAAAGCTCAGTCCATTTCGTTTATATCAAGCACTGTTTCTGACTGTAAATCTTTAATAACCCACATTTCGAAGTTTCATTATAAAAATTTAATATAGTATAAATATAAATGTGTAAATTAAAAAAAAAACAATTGGTGTTTGGTCGGAGCAGGGATTGAACCCACGAACCTTTGCATGTACGGCAGACTTGCTAACCACTGCTCCACGTTGCCAACACATGTATGTTTCTGTTAAATAATGTTATGTTTGCATGGGCTCGTGGGCGCTGCAAACTATGCTATATAAATGTAACTTATAACGATAATTGTCTTCTGGTGACTATAACAGCTACGTAGCTCAGTGGTAGTGTGTTGGCTTACAAACTGTATGGTCCTCGGTTCGATTCTCCGTCCAGGCGAAAGGTAAAATTTAAAAAAATTATAAAATTGAATAATTTCTTCAACATTATTTGTATTACAGAAAAAGGTGCCAAGAACTAAAAAATTTCGTGGAAGTGAAAATTATGTTAGGGAATGAGCACAATCTTCTTTGGGGAAAATTCTTCCAAGCATATAATATTTTTGGCTCAAAATGCTTCCAAAAATAGAATATGTTCACATAAAACAAACATATTAATGTTTCGGCAGTATCCAATAATATATGTGCTTCCTGCAAAATATGTTTGGAACATATGTTAGAGAGGCGATTTTTTTTGAGGGTGTAGCTACAATGCTAATTCGACTGCCTGTGCAAAATTTCAACCAAATTGGGGTAAAACTCTGGCTTCTGGGACCGTATTAGCCCATATCGGGCGAAAGATATATATGGGAGGTATATCTAAATCTGAACCGATTTCAATAAAATTTGGCACACATGACTTTTAAGCAAATTAGGGTAAAACTCTGGCTTCTGGGGCCATATAAGTCCATATCGGGCGAAATATATATATGAGAGCTATATCTAAATCTGATCGATTCTGAGCCAAAACACATACTTGTGCCAAACTTGAAGTCGAGTGGACTAAAACTGCAACCTAGACTTTGATTACAAAAATGTGTTCACGGACAGACGGACATCGCTATATCGGCTCAAGAGCCCACTCTGAGCATTTTTGCCAAAGACACCATGTGTCTAACTCGTCTCCTTCTGGGTGTTGCAAACATATGCACTAACTTATAATACCCTGTTCCACAGTGTGGCGCAGGTTATAAAAAATATAGCATTATACTGAATCAAGCAATTGCAAAAGTGTCCGAAAATCTTTTTTAGTCCAAAATTTCTACAAAGTCTAATAGTTCTCTCCAGACGCCAATCGCGTGCCCTGATTATGGGCTCCTTCCTTGTCTCACATTCGGCTTCATTCTCCTGGCACAGAGAATGAAGCCGACCCATTTTTGTCGGCGGCGGTTGACACTAAATTTTTGCCTCCGGCGGCGGCGGCTGACGGCTAACCGATAAAATGTGTCCATTCGGCCGCGCACAATTATCCATTATAAAAACAATTGTAAGTATTTCGAATGGTAATGAGATTAGTTGTACAATCAAATTTACATTTAGTTCAAATTTTCTGAGCTAAATTGTTGCAAAACTATTATAGCAGTTTTAAATTGATTGATTGTGGGTGGAAATTTCAAAATTTTGGCAAAAATACCACAATTATTAATACATTCTTCTGATTTAAATCGATATTTTTGATAAATTGGCGGCTAAATTTGAGTCGACATATTCGGGGGCGGCGTCGACTGGCAAAAAATGGTCGGCGGCGACTGAAACCAGCGGCGCGACTCGCCGGCTTTATTCTCTGCCCTGGCACCCAAATGGTGAAAACAGAATATGAAGCCAACCCATTTTTGTCGGCGGCAGCTGTTATTTATGACTAACCCCCATTTTCATAAAGCTCCGTTTGTGTTCCGTTAACTAACCAACTTTTGAACCGTATAATGGACGAAGCTGCCATCTTGCATATATATTCCATATGCCAGTTAAGAACTTAACTGACGAAAAATTTTCAGTTAAAGTTAACTGGAGAGAAGATATTTGCAATTTACTTTCTGTTAACTGGCAGTTAAAGCCTAACGGAGCTACATGAAAATGGCAGTAAGACGTTTAAGGCTAACCCGAGGCAATTTGGCGTATTCGGCGACGATTAGTTATCTCTTGGAAATGCCACGAAATGAGTTTCAGGATTATAATAGAACTACATAAGGAATTATTATGTTTTGACTGTAGTAATTATTTGTGTACGTTAGTTAAATTAACTAAAAAAGGGGGGAAATTATACACAAATGAAACATAAAGATTTACTAAATTCGTGTCTCCCACAAAATAGTTCTTAAAATTTGTAAATTTTACTAATAATACACCCATCTTGAAGTTCGTATGGCACTAAATATGTTCTTGTAATTTTGAATTCTAATTTTTTCCGTCACACTACGAAATTTTCTTTTTCTTTAGTCGGTGGCGGCTAAAAGTAGAGGTGCATCTCGGTGGCTTCATTATGTTATCACACCATAACCTCTGATTTTGATTTCATAGCTATTGGTCCGTGAATATATTTGAAAAGTACGAGCTGATCAATCCATACTCTATTATTTTCAAGATTTCCGCTTGCAGAACCTTACTATGGTCCCGAAACAAGCGGAAACGGAATCCCATTTTCTGAGTTCATCATTTACAATTCAAAACCAAACATTCGCTTCATAACGAATATCCGCAATATCAAAAAAAATTAAACGTAAAAATCTCAAAATTTTAAAACATAGACCTGCTAACCGGATTATATTGACCATGAAGCCGTGGCACACCCCATTTGTTTATTGTTGTACAATTTTATCGATTATCCTTTACATATATCGTGTTTTGTTTGGCGGCGTTCTTGGCATTGGCAATGATTTTTTTTATTTCACGTGAACCACAACACCATGGCATTTGGGCCAAAAACAAAAATCATACAAGCATACAACACAGTAGCAACCCCAAAAATAAAAAGTTTTACTTTTCGCAAACGATGAAAATCCACCAAAAAAAAACTCAAAAATGCAATTTACAAATAGGTCATGCAAGATGTCACATAGAGAGAATTGAGCAAAACCCCACAAAACAGCAAGAAATAACGGCTCAGTGAACAAAACGTCAACGACAACAGAAAATGGCAAGAAATGCGGACGGACGGACGTACGAATGAGTGCCAACAAAATAGTTGGTGGCTTGCTTGTTTGCCATACAATGGACGTTTCATTCATTTGGCCCCTGATGGTGACAAACAAACAACGTACAAAAAGGAAGTCTGAAGAGAAAAAACTAAACGCCAATAGTTGTAGGTATCAGGAGCTCAGCTGGCTACAAACATGCCAAAGTAGTATTGGCTGGCTGGCTGGCTGAAAGCTTAGGGTTGTGGATGATGGTAGGTGACATTGCTGGTGGCAATGGCAGCTGGCATGTTAAGACGGTGTAATAACATTCTTGAGGAAAACCCTGTGTGAGTAGCTGAAAATTACGTGTTCCTTGTGGTGAGGCTAAGGCAACCAAAAAGAGCACTCAAGGTTTGTCAAAGATTGTATTTGGTAAGAGCAGAGTACTAGGGACGGGGGGTTAAGACTGGGGCCAATGGCAATTTGTTTTACTTTCTTATGATGTTTGGCGATAACAACAATATCTGTAGAGACGTAGAAATGTGACCAGGTTTAAAATAAATTAAAGAATGGAATTTCTTGCTTCCCATTCAGGGAGTGACGCGTTTGCCAAAATTGGTTAAAAGTTAGAATCATTTTTGTCTTATATCATAGCTAAAACAACAAAATGGTTGAGCTGAAAGTATAGGTTTTAATTTTGATTTCTGGGTATTGTAATCAGACCTTTTGACAATATTTTAAAATTTGAAAAAGTGGAGGATGGGAGGATGGCCTACCACGGTTACCACTCGAGCCAAATATATGGAGAAAATTTTTCCAAAAAAACTACCAAACAAAAAACACATAATTTACAAAATTATATTTCTAATGTTGTCAAAATTTTATTTGTATAGCATATTTTTTTCAAAATTTTATATCTATAGCAAATGTTGTCAACATTTTATTTCTATAGAATTTTTTTTTCAAAATTTTATTTCTATACAAATTTTTCTCAAAATTTTATTTCTATAAAAAAAATTTCTCAAAATTTTATTTCTATAGAAAATTTTGTCAAAATTTTATTTCTATAGAAAATTTTGTCAAAATTTTATTTCTATAGAAAATTTTGTCAAAATTTTATTTCTATAGAAAATTTTGTCAAAATTTTATTTCTATAGAAAATTTTGTCAAAATTTCATTTCTATAGAATTTCTATAGAAAATTTTGTAAAAATTTTATTCCTATAGAAAATTTTGTCAACATTTTATTTCTATAGAAAATTTTGTCAAAATTTTATTCCTATAGAAAATTTTGTCAACATTTTATTTCTATAGAAAATTTTGTCAAAATTTTATTTCTATAGAAAATTTTGTCAAAGTTTTATTTCTATAGAAAATTTTGCCAAAATTTTATTTCTATAGAAAATTTTGTCAAAATTTTATTTCTATAGAAAATTTTGTCAAAATTTTATTTCTATAGAAAATTTTGTCAAAATTTTATTTCTATAGAAAATTTTGTCAAAATTTTATTTCTATAGAAAATTTTGTCAAAATTTTATTTCTATAGAAAATTTTGTCAAAACTTTATTTCTATAGAAAATTTTATCAAAATGTTATTTCTATAGAAAATTTTATCAAAATGTTATTCCTATAGAATTTCTATAGAAAATTTTGTCAACATTTTATTCCTATAGAATTTCTATAGAAAATTTTGTCAAAATTTTACTTCTATAGAAAATTTTATTTTTATCGAAAATTTTGCCAACATTTTATTTCTATGGAAAATTTTCTCAAAATTTTATTTCTATAGAAAATTTTCTCAAAATTTTATTTATAGAAAATTTTGTCAAAATTTTATTCCTATAGAAATTCTATAGAAAATTTTGTCAAAATTTTATTTCTATAGAAAATGTTATCAACATTTTATTTCTATAGAAAATTTTATCAACATTTTATTTCTATAGACAATTTTTGTCAAAATTTTATTTCTACAGATTTTTTTTTTTCAACATTTTATTTCTATAGAAAATTTTATCAAAATTTTATTTCTATAGAAATTTTTTTCAACATTTTATTTCTATAGCAAATTTTTATTTCTATAGATTTTTTTTTCAAATTTAATTTCTATAGAAAATTTTATCAAAATTTTATTTCTATAGAAATGTTTCTCAAAATTTTATTTCTATAGAAAAATTTTCTCAAAATTTTATTTCTATAGAAAATCTTCTCAAAATTTTATTTCTATAGAAAATTTTGTCAATATTTTATTTCTATAGATAATTTTCTCAAAATTTTATTTCTATAGAAAATTTTGTCTAAATTTTATTTCTATACAAAATTTTTTCAACATTTTATTTTTTATAAAATTTTCTCAAAATTTTATTTCTATAGAAACTTTTGTCAACATTTTATTTCTATAGAAAATTTTAGCAAATTTTTATTTCTATAGAAATTTTTTTTCCAAATTTTATTTCTATAGAAAATTTTATCAAAATTTTATTTCTATGGAAAATTTTGTCTAAATTTTATTTCTATAAAAAATTTTGTCAAAATTTTATTTTTATAGAAAATTTTCTCAAAATTTTATTTCTATAGAAAATCTTCTCAAAATTTTATTTCTATAGAAAATTTTGTCAAAATTTTATTGCTATAGAAAATTTTGTCAAAATTTTATTTCTATAGAAATTTTTCTCAAAATTTTATTTCTATAGAAAATGTTGTCTAAATTTTATTTCTATAGAAAATTTTGTCTAAATTTTATTTCTATAGAAATTTTTTTCTAAATTTTATTTCTATAACAAATGTTGTCAAAATTGTATTTTTATAGAAAATTTTCTCAAAATTTTATTTCTATAGAAACTTTTGTCAACATTTTATTTCTATAGAAAATTTTAGCAAATTTTTATTTCTATAGAAATTTTTTTCCAAATTTTATTTCTATAGAAAAATTTTCTCAACATTTTATTTCTATAGAAAATCTTCTCAAAATTTTATTTCTAGAGAAATCTTTTCAAAATTTTATTTCTATAGATAATTTTAGCAAATTGTTATTTCTATAGAAAATTTTCTCAAAATTTTATTTCTATAGAAAATTTTGTCAACATTTTATTCCTATCGAAAATTTTTCAACATTTTATTTCTATAGAAAATGTTGTCTAAATTTTATTTCTATAGAACATTTTGTCAATATTTTATTACTATATTTGGTCAAAATACCGAATCATTATTATCATATACCCCATAGACCGTGTAATAACAACAATAGACACAATGCTTTTGATTTACTATTCACTGAGCAGGTACTCAATTGGCAAAATTACAAATTGCATTTGCTTAAAATATTTTGCCATTATTCAAAACTTTTCATTTTCACTTGATATTTAGTGGTTGTAACATACCATGGTTGGCACGAGGCAACAGATAATAGTTTTTGGCAAATCTACCAACGATTGTGAATGACTGATAAGGCAATGATTTATTTCGTTTTGATTTTTTCTTTATTCTGATGGTTTGTTCCATTTGTCTGTTTTGCCGAAGAAAAATTTCATAAATCACTAGGGATAAGATATATTTGATGAAATTACTGGGACATGACAGAACATCTACAACCTCTTTGGTGATTTATACAGGAGTTATCCTTGTAATTTTTGTGCGTCTTTGGCACACATATTTTGAGGAGACACAATTTACACAACATTAAGGACAAATTTCATTAAATTTCACTTAAAGGAAAGTTTCTAATCTTTGCTTTAAAAAAATTACTCATTAATGGCCATTTTGATGTAGCTCCGTTGGCTTTAACTGCCAGTTAACAGATAGTAATTTGCAAATATCTTCTTTCAAGTTGACTTGAACTGAAAAAAATTTCAGCAATTAAGCCCCGAACTGGCATATGGAATGGCGACCGGACATATCCCCCAACGGACATTTCGCCCAATTTTAGTTTGGGCTTTATGTCCCTCATCGCGGTCATAAGCCCCATAAAAAAATGTGGGTGTTATGACCGTTTGAATATAATTGAATATAAACAATAGTTTAAAATAACAAAATATATTTTTTTATCATTCAAAAGCTATATATGATTACTTCATCTATCCATAATTTTTTTTTTTTTTAATATTTAATAGATATATATGTAGACAAATAGATATTGACAAATATCGAATCCTGCTTTTATTGTGTATGCTGGAAGAAGACGTAAAACTAGCATATCTTGGCTTCATCGTTTGTTTTAATTGTCTTTGACTGGAACATAATTTTTGACTATTTTTCTTCTCAGCGTACGATTGAAATGGAAAAGCGGCTAAAGTGGCACTACGAAGACCTATTTCGCTCGTGAAATAGGTCGGTTTAAGCTCCAAGACATTTGAATTTATATATTGAAACATGAAAATTCGGAAATTGATAATTTTTTCTTTTGAACAAACCAGACAAATGCTGTATTGAAAATTATGTATTTTAAACTGAAAATTGGAAAAAGAGGAGATGATCGATTTGCTGCTGATGGGTACTTGAAAAAAATCGCGCGCGCGAGACTGTATGCCAAATCGGCTTCCATAATAGTGGTTTGCTAAAATATCTTTTCCGGCACACTTTCGCACATTTAGTATTCACTCATATGTTCTGATTTGGCAAATAGTGCAATGAGTTCTTGGGGGCTTTGTGGAGCGTTTTGCACCATTTTCTCCTTAATTTTCTTATAGACCACGAGATCTGCACTGTCTTTCTAGTTACGGCATTTTGAATTAAATACCGTACGTATTTAGTTAACCAAAATTGGGGATCAAAACTACTTCATTTAGGACAGTTTTTGATTTGTATTCCGACATTATTTTCCCCATAAAATATTGGGCGTTTTGACCGCCTATTTTTTGGGACATATGACCGCGATGAGGGAGGACATAAAGCCCAAACTAAAATTGGGCGATGTGATCGCCCCATTGGAGGTCATAACGCCCAAAAATCATTTTGGGCGAAATGTCCGTTGGGGGATATGTCCGGTCGCCTATGGAATATATAGACAAGATGACAGATATGTCTATAGTTCGGTTTAAAAGTTCGTTAGCTAACGTAGCGCTAACGGAGCTTAATGAAAATGGGGGTACATTTAGGATACTAATTTTGGAAAATTGCGTCCCTCCGTTAATGACCTATGCCTTTGAACTAAGGAATATTTTCCTTAAAGTAAAGAAAAACCCCTTTTGGTGTAAAAAATCATCCTTAATTTGACTGAAATATTGAATCTTTAGATTTAAGTGAAACGCTTCATATATAGACTAAGACTTTTTTGAAGATTTAGCATCATTGGTTTCAAGTTTTTTTTTGGAATGAATAAAATATATTTTACTGTTGTAATTTAGATTTTTAAACTGACATTTGTTTGCAAGGGAATAGCTTTATTAATATAACCCAAAAAAAAAAAACAGGAGATATATTAATAAATGAAATCTATATCCTAATTTTAATTTTGTAGATTTTAGGTCAATGCTAAATATGTCCCTAAAAATGTCTCTATTTTAAAGAAACCGCATCTTTGGCTCGGAATCAATACAAAAACCCTTAAAGGATGTTCATAACGTTTGGATCCAATTAAACTTTTTTTTTTCACTTGGATCTAAAGATTTTGATCTTGCCTTAAGAATTTTTATATTGAGCCTGGTTAAAAATTCGACATTTTTAGGGAGCTATCTAGCTTTAAAACTAGATTCCAAAAAATGAAAAATTGAACTGAAAAGAATATTGTCGTGAGGCCAAAGATTGTTTGTCTTTAAAAGTCGATAAACTTTTCAATGACGTCGTTTTGTCCTTATATGTTAATTAAGTGATTCGACATCTTAACATGAAAGGTCAACTTGGCCGTAAAAATTCGGAAAAACATTTCAAAATTATGCAATCGTCTTTAAATTTCTTGACTTTTTGTATCTGTACTACAAATCAAAAAAGGGTTTTAGTTTTAAAGACGTCTTTTACTTGAAACATAGCATAATTTTTACTTGAAGTTGAGTCGTAATTTGAGGTGTCGTGAGCACGTTTTTTAAATGAAGAAGAAAAAAACAGAAAAACCTAATAAATTTAAATTTGTCTCTTAGTATTAAATAATAAATTTATGTAAAGACAAAATCTTTGGAATCGGGCAAGCTTTTTTTCAGTGTGGATTTAGATCACATTCATATGGAAAAATGTTGTAAGCAATGTTTTCTTAATTTCAAAAACTTTAAACCAAAGATGCAAAATCCTCATTATACACCTTAAACTTTTTTATGTTTTTTTATGTCTTATCCAAAGATTCAATATGTCTGTTAATTTAAACATTTTTTTTATATCAAATTTTTGTTTGTACTAAATTTTAGTGGAAAAAATGTCGTATTGTGTATTGCACACAATTTTCCATAATATGTATATAAATATTTTTCTAAGTGTATGTTTAAAAATTAAAAAAAAAGAATTTAAAAGGAAGAGCACAACAGCCCATCAATAGCAGATTAAGTTGCGGCCAATAATAAATTTAAGATATGGATCCAAAAATTGGATTGTTTAGCTCAGTTAAACCGCGTAATTAATTGTATGTGTTTTCTGATTCAATCACGAAATTAATTGATCCAATTAATTTTTTAATTGAAATGTCTTCAATCAGGAAAGTTATAGTATCAATCACAGTTTTAATTGGAAATTAAAAAATGCTTGATTAAAAAATTAATTGATTTCATTAGCAAATAATTGATTCAATTAAAAATTTAATTGATGTTGAATGCAAAACTCAATTAATTTTTTTCATTTCATTTTTTCAAAACATAACTATTTTCAATTACTTTCTTAACTGACTTACCCCCCTTTTCATGAAGCTTCGTTATTTCTCCGTTAACTAACGAACTTTTAAACCGCATTATAGACATAGCTGCCACCTTGCCTATATATTCCATATGCCAGTTAGGAACTTAACTGCCGAAATTTTTTCAATTAAAGTTAACCGGAGAGAAGATATTTTCAATTTACTTTTTGTTAACTGGGAGTTAAAGCCTAACGGAGCTACATGATAAAAAATTAAAAAAAAAAAACGATTACTTTTTTTAAGTGACTTATGCTATGGTCACACTGGGCAAATTTTGACAGAAATCGAAAAAGAATCCGTCGTCACAGCCAAACCAGCAAACATTTTTAGCTCATATTGAATATATAACATCCCATCAAACAAATTTGGAACTTCTTCTTAAGGCACAACTTTAAAAGCACTTCCAAATATGTCCTCCCAAAGATGTTCTTTATTTTAACTGCACAGGAAGTCCATTTGAGTCAATTTTGTATAACTCGCTTTTTTCATATTTTTAATGGGAAATTTAAAATTTTAGTCTTCCTGTCCAATAAGCTCGATATTGATATCAGGCTAACATAAAAAAAATAAAATTTTATTGTTTCAAATGGGTTAAAAACAGATTAAAAATTAATAAAATAGTGCAAATTATTTAAATTTTGCCGACAAAAATGCAAAATACTTTGTAGAATTTTTGAAAATATTTGATGTCAAACGTACCAGGCAAGCGTTATAAACCCTTAAAAATCATAAAAAAAAATTAAAAAATTATTTATTCGTCAAAATATCACAAAATTTCTTTATTCACATCCAAATCACTGAATTCGCATCACACCTTAAGAAGTGATGCAAATTCAGTGTAACGGCTGTTGAAATGTTGGACATCCGTCCTATGACAAGCCCATGTTAAATTTTCGCTTCTGCGCCAATTTTGCACCACTTCCGGAACCAAAGAAAAAACATTTTCACTACTTTTTTGGCAACGTTTTTTTTTTGCTGGGATCATGGTAGGATATTTTTTCAAAACCCGTATCCAAATATTTTTGGAAATGGTTCTGGAAAAATGTTTGACACTCATTTTGATCAAATATTTGCCTAGTGTGACCATACACAGAACAAAATTTCACAATTTTTTTTTCCAATTAAAATTTTTATATGAGTTTTAAAATATATTCAATTAAAAATTTAATTGATTCTACAATTATTTTGACATAACAAGAACAGCACTTGACTGGAATCCATAGGGAAGCCGAAGAAGAGGTAGACGTTCGCTGGTGGAGAAGACTAGTAGATGCCGAAATACACGATGCGGGATACACTTGGCGAGAACTAAAAAACTTAGCTAATGACAGAACAAAATGGAATGCATTTGTTACGGCCCTATGTTCCTCCTAGGAATTTCAGGAAAATATATATATATACAATTATTTTAATTGAAACAAAAATCAATCACACAAATCAATAGTATAAATTAATTTTTAATTGACTTTCAATTAATTGTTCAATTGATACTATCATTTCTGTGATTGAAGACATTTCAATTAAAAAATTAATTGGATCAATTAATTTCGTGATTGAATCAGAAAATTGTTTTTGTGTGTAGCCTAAGTCTTCCGAGTTTGATTAATAAGATAACTGTATCAATTAATTTTTTAATTCAAAATTTTAAAATTTTCAATGATTAAAAATTTAATTTTATCAATTAATTTATTAATAGAAAAAATTTTCAACTTCAATCAACTTTTTAATTGGAAATATTTTTTTCTGTGTACCGGTTGTTTGTAGGCAGCGACTTACCCAATGAGTACAAAAAATCCATTATTTGTCAACAAAAGAAATTGTGGTCGGCATTAACAAAACGTTCACTTTAACTATTGATGATGAATCGAATAATTAACTTTTCATTTTGACAAAAGTCCGCGCATTTTACTTCTTGTATTAAATAAAAATTAAAAATATAATGCATTATAAAAAAATGTATCCTTCGAGCCGGATTTGAACCAGCGACCTATGGATTACTATACTTATTAACTTCTACAGTCCACCGCTCTACCAACTGAGCTATCGAAGGCTATAACGTATACTTGACTATTATTAGTGTTGTACAATTAGACTGCTCTGTGGTGAAACATAAAAAGCATTGCCACATTCGATAGGTTTGTGTCCAAGATAAAATTAAATCTTAAATTATTCACCACACCAGTGTGTTCATATGTTGAACATTTTATTCCACTCACATGGTGAAAGTTGAATATAGTTTTAAAACACACAGTACCAAAACAATATATTAATTCCCATTCGTACAAATTTCCCCGGGGTGTTCCGCAAAAGATAAACATATAATATATATATGGTATGCCTATGAGACACTGTTTCCGAAATTTATAACACAATACTGTAGATAACGGTTACAAAAACATTCCGAAAGCCCCGCAATGTTTTGTTATATTCGTTTTTCCATAAAAATTTATGTTTTGGATAGAAAACTAAAAATCTCGATTTATGAAAAGAAAATTTATACAATTCGAAGCCCAATTCATGAATTTTTGCCATCGTTCTCAATGACTTGTGGCACGGTGCGTTGTCTTGGTGGAACAACACTTTTTTCTTCTTCATATGGGGCCGTTTTGCCGCGATTTCGACCTTCAAACGCTCCAATAACGCCATATAATAGTCACTGTTGATGGTTTTTCCCTTCTCAAGATAATCGATAAAAATTATTCCATGCGCATCCCAAAAAACAGAGGCCATTACTTTGCCAGCGGACTTTTGAGTCTTTCCACGCTTCGGAGACGGTTCACCGGTCGCTGTCCACTCAGCCGACTGTCGATTGGACTCAGGAGTGTAGTGATGGAGCCATGTTTCATCCATTGTCACATATCGACGGAAAAACTCGGGTGTATTACGAGTTAACAGCTGCAAACACCGCTCAGAATCATCAACACGTTGTTGTTTTTGGTCAAATGTGAGCTCGCGCTGCACCCATTTTGCACAGAGCTTCCGCATATCCAAATATTGATGAATGATATGACCAACACGTTCCTTTGATATCTTTAAGGCCTCTGCTATCTCGATCAACTTCATTTTACAGTCATTCAAAATCATTTTGTGGATTTTTTTGATGTTTTCGTCGGTAACCACCTCTTTCGTCCTCGGCGGCCACTGTGTTCACCGTCCTCCGTGCCCCTCGCTTGAATTTTGCATACCAATCAATTATTGTTGATTTCCCTGGGGCAGAGTCCGGAAACTCATTATCAAGCCAAGTTTTTGCTTCCACCGTATTTTTTCCCTTCAGAAAACAGTATTTTATCAAAACACGAAATTCCCTTTTTTCCATTTTTTTTTACAATAACAAAAAAGTTGCTTCACAAAAGACGCTCTATCTCACAAACTAATTGACTTACAGACGTCAAATTTTGACACGATTCATTTGAAGGTTGGTACTATATAAAAATAATATGCATTTAATACTAGCGACGCCATCTATGTGTCAGACCGGGGACTTATCAGCCAACCTGTTATGTGGAGTCTTTGATAAGGGATAGAACAAGATACGAATTTCTCCAAAAATACACTCAAACTGATTTTGACTTACCATTAAGGATTTTGTATTTTTAATTAGTAGTCTTACGAGTTTTATTATAAAGTTAATTGTATTAATTAATTTTTTAATTAAAAATTATCAATCATTGAACCAAGTCAAACTTATAATTTTTTAATCAGATTCAATAAACTTTATAATTGAAAATATTTTGGGGATATTTTTTCTGTGTATCAAGAAATGTCCTCATATTGGGGCGATTTTCGAATATTCGTATGTCTCAAGACCATTCTTCTCACAAACATACAGTAAGTAAATCGGTTCATTGATATTCGAGGTCATTCGAAACACTAGTTTGAATTTGAAATAAACATTGTATTTATAGAAAAACTTTAGTGTTTGTTTAGTTTTATTGAATGACAAATTATTAAAAAAAAAAAAATTAATCAAAACCCTTCTCAATAATTTATCAAATTTTTTAGTGTTCCTTACTGAACTGTACAACCTTCGATAGCTCAGTTGGTAGAGCGGTGGACTGTAGATGAATTAAATCGTTAGTAGAAATCCATAGGTCACTGGTTCAAATCCGGTTCGAAGGATTCCTTTTTTAATAACAATTTGAGATTTGTTAAATAAATAATATTTTTATTACTAATTTGACAAAAGTAAACTTCAAACCTATTAAAAAAAAAAAAAAGATAAATTAAAAGGTCCTCTGACTGAAATCATGAAATATTAGCAAGGACATTCTGTATCAAGTTAACCCAATTTACAGGTAGATATAGAATATTCAAAATAAATATAATATCATGACATGAAAAACACAGAAAAAAATTTCACACAAAATTTTCCAATTAAAATTTCAATTGATTTTTAAAAAATATTCAGTTAAAAATTTAATCGATTAAACAAATTTGTTAATTAAAACAAAAATCAATCACAAAAATTAATAGTATCAATTAATTTTTTATTTCGATCAATTAATTTTTTAATTGACCTTCAATTAATTTTTTAAATGATACTATAATTTCTGTGATTGAAGAAAATTAAATGGATCAATTAATTTCGTGATTGAATCAGATTTTTTTTTGTGTTTAGTTATATGTTTTATTATCATAAACTCATATTTTATGCAGCATGAATTCCACAGTTTTTTTTTACTAAATTTTTTTTAAGATATAACATATAGGTTTAAAACTAGAAAACTCTCCACCCACTGAAAGAACCTTACCCGGTTGCAAAGAATTTGTGTTTACTTAATGATTTTGTATATTATTCCGAGCCAAAGATCTTAAAATTTAAATCAAAAAAAAAAAGATTTTTACTCTAAACTATTGCAACGATAAATTTGTATGATGTATTTTAAATGTCTGTTAAATGGGAAATTATGTAAATGATACCTGTATCCAAAGTTTATGTATATAAAATTCCATAAAATATAATATAACAATCCTTAAATGAAATTCATCGCCTTTCATTTAAGTGTATAGTCGGGATCTATCTGACTTCTTTCTAGATTTTTAAGATAGATTCAACATTCAACACTTTCAGCTCTAAGTTATTCAAATTTTCTTTAAAAAAATCTATAAAAAATATTTTATTTATTAAAGACAAAAATAATTCTATAAATTCGTCTTAAATGCCAAACAATCAATATTGATTAGAAATCGCATAGATAAACCCAAGACAAAATAATTGGAATTAATAAAAACTATAGGAATCTAACAAAAATGAAGACGAATCTCCTTATATGGAAATCATACATGTATAGCCTTCGATAGCTCAGTTGGTAGAGCGGTGGACTGTAGATGTTAATGAGTCTGAAATAGAAATCCATAGGTCACTGGTTCAAATCCGGTTCGAAGGAAGTATTTTATTATATTTTTAGAAATATTACATATCACAAATGCGTGTTCATCAACAAATATTTATGGAAACAATTACTTTTCAGGTTAACAAATATTTTCCAAAATACGACATAATAAATGTTTAAAAAAAAACTCTCCTTCGAACCGGATTTGAACCAGTGACCTATGGATTTCCACTTCTACGTTATCGTCTACAGTCCACCGCTCTACCAACTGAGCTATCGAAGGCATTGGTAACACGATGGCAAATTTACCATTTACACTCATAGCATACTCATCTAACAACACCACTTAGTTGTCTCTCACTCAGCTGAAGGTGAATTAGCAACAATCTTTTGTTTTTCACCATCAATTGTATACATAACATGAGGTGAACATAGACATGTAACCCTCACTGTTTTACCCACAATGTGGTGGACATTGATTTGTTTTCAACATGCCAACCAGCAATTGTGTTGATTTTGACACACGTTTATTGTAACCTTCGATAGCTCAGTTGGTAGAGCGGTGGACTGTAGATGATAATGTATCTGAAAATAGAAATCCATAGGTCACTGGTTCAAATCCGGTTCGAAGGAAATATTTTCTTTACTACTTTTATAAACTTCAATACGAGAAATAAAATTTTGACAAAATTTTCTTTAGAAATAAAATTTTGGGAAAAATTTCTCTAGAAGTACAATTTTGACAAAATTTTCTGTAGATATAAAATTTTGACAAAATTTTCTGTAGATATAAAATTTTGACAAAATTTTCTTTAGATATAAAATTTTGACAAAATTTTCTTTAGATATAAAATTTTGACAAAATTTTCTTTGGAAATAAAATGTTGACAAAATTTTCTTTAGAAATAAAATTTGAATAAAATTTTCTTTAGCAATAAAATTTGAATAAAAATTTCTTTAGAAATAAAATTTGAATAAAATTTTCTATAGAAATAAAATTTTGACAAAATGTTCTATGGTAATAAAATTTTGAAAAAAATTTCTATAGAAATAAAGTTTGGAGAAACTATTCTATGGAAATAAAATTTTGAGAAAATGTACAATAGAATTAAAATGTTGACCAAATTTTCTGTAGAGATAAAATGTTGAGAATATAGCAATATAATTTTGTCAATTTTTTTCTGTAGAAATACATTTTTAAGAAACCACAATAAAATTTTGTCAATAGAAATAAAATTTTGTCAATACAAATAAAATTTTTAGAAATTTTTCAAGAAGTAAAATTTTAAACATGTTTCTCTATAAAGAAAATTTTGAATTTTCTATATAACAAACATTTGACAAATGATAATAAAATATTGAGAAATTTTTATAGAGTACAATTTCAAGAAAAAATTCTTGACAAAACTCTCTATAAAAAATGTTGGGAAAATGTTCAATAGAAATAAAATGTTGGGAAAATTTTCAATAGAAATAAAATATTAGGAAAATTTTCAATATAAATAAAATTTTCCACAGGAACAAGATATGGAAAAAATTTTCTATAAAAACAAAATTTTGACAAAAATTTCTATAGAAATAAAATGTTCATAGAAATAAAATTTTGACAAAATTTTCTATAGCAAAATTTTAAGAAAAAAATCTTGACAAAGCGCTCTATAGAAATAAAATGTTGGGAAAATTTTCAATAGAAATAAAATGTTAGAAAAATTTTCAATAGAAATAAAATGTTGGGAAAATTTTCAATTGAAATAAAATGTTAGGAAAATTTTCAGAATAAATAAAATTTTGTATAGCAATAAAATTTTGACAAAATTTTCTATAGAAATAAAAACTTTGACAAAATTTTCTATAGAAATAAAATTTTGAGAAAAAATTTCTATAGAAATAAAATTTTAACAAAATTTTCTATAGAAAAAATTTTTGACAAAATTTTCTATAGAAATAAAGTTTTGACAAAATTTTCTATAGAAATAAAGTTTTGACGAAATTTTCTATCGAAATAAAATTTTGACAAAATTTTCTATACAAATAAAATTTTGGCAAAATTTTCTATAGAAATAAAATTTTTGCAAAATTTTCTATAGAAATAAAATTTTGGCAAAATTTTCTATAGAAATAAAATGTTGACAACATTTTCTATAGAAATAAAATTTTGACAAAATTTTCTATAGAAATAAAATTGTGACAAAATTTTCTATAGAAATAAAATATTGACAAAATTTCCTATAGAAATAAAATTTTAACAAAATTTTCTATAGAAATAAAATTTTGACAAAATTTTCTATAGAAATAACATTTTGACAAAATTTTCTACAGAAATACAATTTTTACAAAATTTTCTATATGTATAAATAAACACTTTGACAAAATTTTCTATAGAAATAAAACTTTGAGAAAATTTTCTATAGAAATAAAATTTTAACAAAATTTTCTATAGAAATTAAATTTTGACAAACTTTTCTATAGAAATAAAATGTTGGGAAAATTTTCAATAGAAATAAAATGTTAGGAAAATTTTCAGAATAAATAAAATTTTGTATAGCAATAAAATTTTGACAAAATTTTCTATAGAAATAAAAACTTTGACAAAATTTTCTATAGAAATAAAATTTTGAGAAAAATTTTCTATAGAAATAAAATTTAAAAAAAAATTTTCTATAGAAAAAATTTTTGACAAAACAAAAATTTTGACAAAATTTTCTATAGAAATAAAATTTGGACAAATTTTTCTTTTGACAAAATTTTCTATAGAAATAAAGTTTTGACAAAATTTTCTATAGAAATAAAGTTTTGACGAAATTTTCTATAGAAATAAAATTTTGACAAAATTTTCTATACAAATAAAATTTTGACAAAATTTTGTATACAAATAAAATTTTGACAAAATTTTCTATACAAATAAAATTTTGGCAAAATTTTCTATAGAAATAAAATTTTGATAAAATTTTCTATAGAAATAAAATTTTAACAAAATTTTCTATAGAAATAAAATTTTGACAAAATTTTCTATAGAAACAAAATCTTTGACAAACTTTTCTATAGAAATAAAATTTGGGCATATAGAAATAAAATTTTGACAAAATTTTCTATAGAAATAAAATTTTGACAAAATTTTCTATAGAAATAAAATTTTGACAAAATTTTATATAGAAATAAAATTTTGACAAAATTTTCTATAGAAATAAAATTTTGACAAAATTTTATATAGAAATAAAATGTTGACAAAATGTTCTATAGAAATAAACTGTTGACAAAACACTCTATAGAAATAAAATGTTGGGAAAATTTTCAATAGAAATAAAATGTTAGGAAAATTTTCAATAGAAATAAAATGGTGAGAAAATTTTCCATATAAATAAAATTTTTACAAAATTTTCTATAGAAATACAATTTTGACAAAATTTTCTTTAGAAATAAAATTTTAACAAAATTTTCTTTAGAAATAAAATTTTGACAAAATTTTGTATAGTAATAAAATCTTGACAAAATTTTCCATAGAAATAAAATTTTCTATAGAAATAAAATTTTAACAAAATTTTCTATAGAAATAAAATTTGGACATTTTCTATAAAATAAAATTAAAAAAAAAATTATATAGAAATAAAATGTTAACAAAATTTTCTATAGAAATAAAGTTACTATAGAATTAAAATTTTTACCAAATTTTCTGTAGAGATAAAATGTTGAGAATATAGAAATACCATATTGAGAAAATTTTCTGTAGAAATAAATTTTTAAGAAGCCATAATAAAATTTTGTCAAGGAAAATAAAATTTTGAGAAAATTTTATAGAAGTAAAATTTTAAAAATGTTTCTTTATAAAGAAAATTTTGATTTTTCTATACACTAAAAGTTTCGCAAAAGAAAAGAAAATGTTGAGATTTTTTTTATAGAGTAATATTTCAAGAAAAAAATTTTGACAAAACTCTATAGAAATAAAAGGTTTGGAAAATTTTCAATATAAATAAAATGTTGGCAACATTTTCTACAGAAATAAAATTTTAACAAAATTTTCTATAGAAATAAAATATGACAAAATTTTCTATAGAAATAAAATTATGACAAAAAAAATTTTTACATTTTTTACAGAAAAAAAAATTGACAATAAATAAAATGTTGACAAAATTTTTTATAGAAATACAATTTTGACAAAATTTTGTAAGAAATAAATTAAAAAAAAGTAAATAAAGCAACTAAAAATAAATATAAATAAATAAATATGCAAATACATCATATGTTTCCTTTCATCAAAATTCGGTTTTGTCGTTGATGTTGAGGCATGACCCGGGTAACCATATATTTTTATCGCTTGGGATTGTCGATGCAAAAAACCTTTCCTATCCCGCTATACTAATTTGTATACAAAATACATACTTCTTAAAGAATTGGATCTATAGAAAAAGGATTTTTGGATGTACATTCATAGCAAGGACATGGGAAACAATTTTTTAATGGGAAACAAAAGCTTCATCGACAGAATTAAAAAGTTCCTATAAAAGATAATTAGGAATAAACAAAATAGTAAGGTAGTGCGTGCATCCAAAATTTATTTAAAACAAAAATAAGGATACAATAGTCGATTATCGTCGGTTTTATATCCTTAGTTATACTATAGAGAAAATATCATTAATCATTTCCCCTATTGAACTTTTAGAATCATAAACTCAAAGTACGTTGTAAATCGCTACATCGACGCAAAAAAGAAGAACGTCTCCTTTTGGATTTACCCACAACAGATCCTGGTTCCGATCTAGTATTTTCCACAGATGATGAATATATAATCGATTCAAATGGTATACAATGTTATGGGACAATGCCAAGGCATATAAGACGGGGTCTAATGCAAAGCGAATTACAAAGACGTTACATTGAAGAGATTGGTGATGGTCTACGAAATATGCCACCCGAATTGATTATAACATCACCTTCGAATAAAAGTAAACATGCACCCATGAAAATAGTATTTAAACCTAATACCAAAAAATATATACCACCCAAATCGGCTGAATTACCTCTAATAAGTGGACCAGCGAGAAGAACAAGTTCATGGCATAATCTCAATACAGCTTCGCAATCGCCCGTAACACCGCAATGGTATTCAATGAATATGCCAAAACAATCACCGACACCTTCTCCCAAACCGGTGATGAAAACAAAGTAGGTTTTGAAACAAATTTTAATAAGAGGACATTTTTGTTCTTTTAATCTTTTGTGAATAAACAAAATGTTGCAATTTGATCAATTTTACAGACCAATCACTAAAAAGGAACCTTTAAGCAAAGAAGACTTGGATATAAAATTATCTTTGAAGAAGAAAATATGGACTGGCATACAACCAGAAGATGGTCACCCACATGCTGGAGTAGATCGTAGCAGACCATTATCATGGATACCTCCCCCACCATTAAAGACACCTACGAAGAAAAATGAGGGACCCTCTTGTTCACATAATAACAAAAAACGTTTGGAGAATGAAGCATTTTTGACGTGAGTCTAAAGGGAATAAAGGGACCAATAAGTTTTTACAAATGTTGATTTTATTCTTAGGGCCTGTAGTCAAAAGCTGTTGGAATGGCAAATTATCAACTCCAATGATGGCATTGTAGAAGGAGATGGAGATACAACATCAGGCCAAAATAAACCAAACAAACTGCCATTGGCCTTAATGATGCCAGAACTTAATGACGATAATACCATGAGAATATTTAAGCAGTTGGCCCAAATAAAAAAGCCTTCAAAACCTAAGTCGGAAAATGAAACAAAGTCTAGACAGAAAAAGTAAGAAACATTTCTCTTTAGAAACCCATAACATTTTTTAAAATTTTCCAAATTTTCCTTCCAGAAATATCATCACAAAGGTCACAGAGACCACAACTTTTATTGCAAAAATTAGTAAAAATAAATCTCGCACCAATTTGGCCACATGCCATCGTGGCGCATTAAGTAAACAAACTGTTGGTGGCGGGGGTCTGAGTGGAATCAGTAATCAGCACAAAAGTCAAACACGAAATCCCAATAAATTCAAAACTGGTGGCATTGTGGCCACTGCTGTACAACCGACCAATGCAAAGAATAAGACTAAGAAACTAAAATCTTCACACAAATTGAGTACAGGATTGCATGAATCGACCATGGCTCCTTTGAAAATAAATGGCAGTAATGCGAATGGTGGCATCGTTTTAGCCTCAGCTGCCACAACAATTGTTCGTAAAGTCAAGACGAAATTGAAAAAGAAAAAATCCTCGACAAATGTATCCACAATAGTTGCCGCTAATACTGCCTCGCTTAAAGAGAATAGTAGCACTGCTTATAGTAATCCAACTAAAAGCCTTTTGGGTGGCAGCTGTTCATCATAAGTGGTGATGATGATGGTGGTGGCGATGACAATATTGATGGTTTTTTTAGAGGAAATATGAAGAGTTTGGAATTGTTTAGCTAAAAATAATAATAAATTTTTTACAAATGATTTAAAAACAAATAATATAGAATTAATTATGAAATATAAAAAGGTTTTTGAATTAATCATATGAAACAATATCCATGGTTAAAATTTAAAAGAAATCATAATCGTATTTAGACGCAGTATGTCCAAATGTTTGCCAGATTTTTTCTACTTTTGAGTTATTAACTATATAGTATTATTATATAGTATAGTAGGGGTTTTTTACGCTTTCTTGGGAAAGGCGCTGTCTGGACAACTAACAATGTATATTATGTTAATCTCTTATATAAGCCATAAATCATACTAAAATAAGAAATATTTTGTAATAACAAAATAAAGAAGCTTTTGCGATGGTCACATTGGACAGTCTCTTCCGATATACATAGTCCAATTTTTTATACCCTCCACCATAGGATGGGGGTATATTAACTTTGTCATTCCGTTTGTAACACATCGAAATATTGCTCTAAGTCCCCATAAAGTATATATATATATTGTGGGTCGTGGTGAAATTCTGAGTCGATCTGAGCATGTCCGTCTGTTGAAATCACGCTAACTCCCGAATGAAACGAGCTATCGACTTGAAACTTAGGTTAGGTTAGGTTAGGTGGCAGCCCGATGTATCAGGCTCACTTAGACTATTCAGTGTGATACCACATTGGTGAACTTCTTTCTTATCACTGAGTGCTGCCCGATTCCATGTTAAGCTCAATGACAAGGGACCTCCCTTTTATAACCGAGTCCGAACGGCGTTCCACATTGCAGTGAAACCATTCATCCGATCCGGCTGAAATTTGGTAAATGGTGTTAGTATGTGGTCTCTAACAACCATGCAAAAATTGGTCCACATCGGTCCATAATTATATATAGCCCCCATATAAACCGATCCCCGATCTGGCTTGCGGAGCCTCTAAGAGAAGCAAATTTTATCCGATCCGGTTGATATTTGGTACATGGTGTTAGTATATGGTCTCTAACAACCATGCAAAAATTGGTCCACATTGGTCCATAATTATATATAGCCTCCATATAAACCAATCCCCCGATTTGGCTTGCGGAGACTCTAAGAGAAGCAAATTTCATCCGATACGGCTGAATTTTTGTACATGGTGTTAATATATGGTCTCTAATGACCATGCAAAAATTGGTCCATATCGGTCCATAATTATATATAGCCCCCATATAAACCGATCCCCCGATTTGGCTTGCGGAGCCTCTGAGAGAAGTAAATTTCATCCGATCCGGCTGAAATTTGGTACATGGTGTTAATATATGGCCTCAAACATCCTTGCAAAAAGTGGTCGAAATCGGTGCATACTTATATATAGCTCCCATATAAACCGATCACCAGATTTGACCTCCGGAGCCCCTTGGCAGAGCAAAATTCATCCGATTCGGTTGAAATTTTGTACATGGTGTTAGTATATGGTCTCAAACACCCATGCAAAAATTGGTCGAAATCGGTCCATAATTATATATAGCCCCCATATAAACCGATCCCCCGATTTGACCTCCGGAGCCTCTTAGAGGAGCAAATTTCATTCGATCCAGCTGAAATTTGATACATGGTGTCAGCATATGATCTCCAACAACCATGCAAAAATTGGTCGAAATCGGTCCATAATTATATATAGCCCTCATATAAACCGATCCCCTGATTTGGCTTGCGGAGCCTCTAAGAGAAGTAAATTTCATCCGATCCGGCTGAAATTTGGTACGTGGTGTTAAAATATGGCCTCAAACAACCATGCAAAAATTGGTCGAAATCGGGCCATAATTGTATATAGCCCCCATATAAACCGATCCCCAGATTTGAACTCGGGAGCCCCTTGGAAGAGCAAAATTCATCCGATTCGGTTGAAATTTGGTACGTGATGTTAGTATATGGTACCCAACAACCATGCAAAAATTGGTTCACATCGGTCCATAATTATATATAGCCCCCATATAAACCGATCACTAGATTTGATCTCCGGTGCCTTTTGGAGAAGAAAAAATTCATCCGATCTGATTAAAATTTGGTACGTGATGGTAGTATATGATATTTAACAGCCATGCCAAAAGTGGTCCATATCAGTCCATAATCATATATAGCCCCCATATAAACCGATCACGTGATTTGGTTTTGGAGCCTCTTGGAAGAGCAAATTTCATCCGAGTCAGTTGAAATTTGGTACATTGTGCTAGTATATGGCCGTTAACAACCATGTCTATAGTTATATATAGCCCTCAGATAAATCGATCTCCAATCACACAAAAATTGGTCCATATAAAGTTCATAATTGTAGCCCACATATAAGCGACCCCCATATTTCAATTCTGGCTCTCCACGTATCGTGCAAAAAGTCCATATCGATTCGTAATTATTTGTAGACTTAACTATACATAACTTTTTTGTCTAATATATACCACGTATGGACTAACTCACAATTTAGAATACGATGTTAATAATTTTTAAGATACCACAACCCAAGTAATTCGATTGTAGATGACTGTCTTTTGTAGAAGTTTCTACGCAATCCATGGTGGAGGGTACATAAGATTCGGCCTGGCCGAACTTACGGCCGTATATACTTGTTTTATATTTATATATTTGGAAGGACCTTTTGTTTTAAAATACATGGATGAGGTAATCTAACAACCCTTTGATCTAGTAATATGGAGTGGTACAACTTCTCTTCGAATGAGGCGCTAGTTGGACAAAATTAAACGATGGCCTTCGAGAGTTTTAGAACCATAAAAGTGGCACCTGCGGTAGTTTCGATGTATAGAAATTATGGCATTAGTTCTGTAAAATAAAAGTTTTCATCTGTTCAAAACATTTGCAACTAATATTAAGTGTCACATACATATATTTAGAAATAATTAAAGTTTTTGTAACTCTTAACGATAAATGTTAGTAGTTAATGCCGTAGCCATGCCGTTTGATTACTTCTGTGCAATTTCTTTCCATTGGGTGGGATTAAATGGTCAATGACATGCTATGGTTCAGGTTTGCCAGAATTTAATACCAAGTTTTCGTTTTACAAGTTTCCAAAGGTTATGACTTTTACATTAGGCGACTGAACAGGCCAGTCAAGCACCCGCAATTTTTTATCGGAAATCCATTGTTTTATTACCTTGTGCTGGAGGTCATGATCGCGCTGAATAATCCATGTAGACGGCATTTCCCGGAATGCTTAGGGCAATATCACATGGCACAAAATGTTTTTGTAGTCTTCCGACAGCATAATACCATCGACTCTATAATTCGGGCCAATAACTTCTCAAAAAAAAATATCCCCAGAGCATAATATTGCCCCCACAATGATTGACGGAAATTTTTGGTTTTCTTCCTTCGTACTAAAAATTGTGAAAATTGATGGCGCACAAATCTATTTTTATTGGAAATAAGTTGTTTTTGACATTTTTGTATAATCG
Source organism: Haematobia irritans (assembly GCF_050003625.1). Classification (NCBI taxonomy): domain Eukaryota; kingdom Metazoa; phylum Arthropoda; class Insecta; order Diptera; family Muscidae; genus Haematobia; species Haematobia irritans. The sequence continues at coordinate 183,115,868 of NC_134399.1, forward strand.
CACTCGGACTTCTAAAGCTCTACATCTGATCGATTTGGTTGATATATCCAGTTTAATTTAATTTTTGACTCCTTTATATTATATTTGAGTGAATTGTTGCATAGTTCATTTGATTATATGAACTTCTGGCGTAGTCTTAGGTTTTCTTCTATGTCAGTGCACAGTTTTGGTGCATCCTCTGTTTATAACTTGAGACGCAGTTGATTTTTGGAAATTTTTCTCTTCCGAAATTCATTTTTGTGATACCCCAACTTTAAAATCATCGATAATTTGCTTTTTAATATGTCGATTATCCTTATTGCCGGTCATTTTATCGAATTATTCTAAAAATAGAGCATAAAGGTCTATGGCGACCAAATTTTGACCAAATTAGGCAATGAACTTAACGATATTCGTACTGTGCCCTTTTTTACGTTTAAGCTATTCTCTTGTACGACCTTACAACTGTTTCAGGTAAAAACACAAAAATTAATGCCTTTAAGGGGCATTTTCATGTAGCTCCGTTAGGCTTTAACTGCCAGTTAACAGAAAGAAAATTGGAAATATCTTTTCTCCGGTTAACTTTAATTGAAAAATTTTCAGCAGTTAAGTTTCTAACAGGTATATGGATGACAGATATGTAGATATCACGGTTTAAAAGTTCGTTAGCTAACGTAGCACTAACGGAGCTTCATGAAAATGGGGGTAAAGAGAAAATATTACAGGGTTCCAGATTAATTTCATGGTAGGTTAGGTTAAAGTGGCAGCCCGAATAAGATTCAGGCTCACTTAGACTATTCAGTCCATTGTGATACCACATTAACTTAAAGTACCTATTACATATGGACACTTCTAGTTGTAACCGCTGAACCTTCTCGATTATTTCTTCTGTTGAGCCAATCAGATTGTTCCAAAAACATTAGCAGACTGCTTAAGTTAACGTTTTCCATGTCCGCCAGTAATCTGAAGCTATATGCCCCTACAATTTGCTTACGCCTTACACAAAATGCAAGACACTCACACAAGAGGTGTTTTATTGATTCCTTTTCCTCCGCATCATGACAGGTCATACAATAGCCATTATACTTCGCGCCAATAGTTTTTGCAAAATCGCCTATCAGGCAGCGACCCGTTATAGCAGATATCAGGAGTGATATCTGACGTCTCGAGAACACTAGCATATCTAGTGTTCGGTTTAAACTTAAAATGGGACCATATTTGCTTGGTGTCGTTACAACCCTTGCATTTCTCCCATCGAACATTTGCCATCATGACAGCCTTCTCACGCAGTAAGAGCTTGCAGGTAGCCAGAGGCATACCAACAGATTCTAGTTCCCCTGGAATATGTAAGGTAGTTCCTAGTCTTGCTAGCTCATCTGCTTCGCAGTTCCCCGGTATGTTCCTATGGCCAGGCACCCATATTAGGTGAATATTGTGCTGTTCAGCCTTCTCATTGAGAGATTTGCGGCAGTCATGGTAGGGTTAGTTGCAAATGTTTTGAACAGCACTGTATGTCGAGACGCTTTAAACTGTTGGCAATGCACAACCTGGACAGGTGGCCCGTAGCCGGTCCATGGTGTGAAATCACTTCCTATACATAAATGAATTTGCCTTGGAATACATATTGGATCCAGAGTCATGCTCGTAATAATGAAATCTTGGCAACCCTAATCTTACAAATAACAAAGACCAAGATCTGTGCTTTGAAACTAGTATGGCATCATAGCTTAAACGAAAGTGAGAGATGTTAAAAAACAAAACAAAATATAAGCCGGTATAAAAACGATGAAGTAACATTAAGCAGAGATAGTTGCATCAATCCCTTGGCCAACTACGTGAAATGAATACGAATGGTGAATTGCAAATATTGTCATTCATACATCTTATCTCATCCGCCATTCTTATCAGTACCAACCTTTTTGATATTTAACTATAAAATAAATGTAAAAAATCATTAGTCTTTGATAAGTTAGATCCCACAACACAATTTCTATTTACACAGGGTATGAGCAGAAAACTGCAACTTTCTTTGGATATGCAACCTTGCCATTTGCAACATGTATAGAGCAATCATTATCTATTAATAATTAACGAGATTTGCATAGTGGGTCAAAAATAAAATCAATTGAAATGCGCCTTTTTCACCTGACTATATATATATATTTTTCACATTTCTTCGTTGATGGTTCACTGCTCTTAATATAACCACCATCGCCTTCCATTACCTACCTTCTGACATATGCACCGTGAGATTAACGTATATGTTTGTGTGTTTATTTTTTGTTTTGCTTTTATTGGGGGGGGCTTTTACTTTGCTCTTCCTTCTCTCATTTGTTTGGTTGTTTGTTGTAACATTGAACTCACCTACAGTGTATTTTCGCTTTCGTTTGAAACGCCAATTTTTTGTAGGGTTTTTGAATTAAACTCACTTCACTCACACTGCTATCACAAACTCTGTGATAGTTTAATTGACTCAAATTGACACTAAGATCGATTTTCAAAATACTCAGATTATTTTTTCACAATAATTTGCATTTGTTTTCAAAGTTTTCTGGCTGATTTTCTTATTGAAGTAACCGTAGTCGTTCAGTATCACATAGCACCACACACAATCATACACACGCGAAGTGTCAAAAGTTTTCTGACATTCCATTGCACACATTTTCTTATTACACTGGTCAATCGTTGTGGGGGCCAGTGTTCTTTGGTAGAGTTGCATTTTATGGGGTGTGTTACAATTCAAAATATAGTTTCCGTTAAGCTTGCGTTAGCGTGCTTCAGTGCAAGTGTGACCACTCGATTAAAAGAATAATTGAAATGCTACTCTTCGATCATCAGTGTTACAATTCGAAATAGGGGTTGCCCCGCCAATTAAACGAATAGTTGAAAATACTGCTTTTTCCAAAAATGATCCATTGAAACTATTGAAGGATTTTCCAGTTTTGCTATCATAAGGTTAACAGGTTGGCTGATAAGTCCCCGGTCTAAAGGTAGAATTACATACCATGCGTTCAATGCGTCCGATGATTGAAGAGTTGAAATTTCTCTTTGATATCAAAAGCTCGAATAGTATGTCGCAAACAGAAAAAATCAACCCTTCCATCAACGCACGGATTGACGCATGGTGTGTAATTCAACCTTAACAAAGAAAAACACATTTTTTTGTCCAAATTCTTTTTTATTATTCCCTTCAAGAGCGATACAACGATTATAACGACCTTCCAATTTTTTGATACCATTTTGGTAGCAATCCTTCGGTTTTGCCTCAAAATAGGCCTCAGTTTCGGCGATCACCTCTTCATTGCAGCCAAATTTTTTCCCTGCGAGCTTCCTTTTGAGGTCTGAGAACAAGAAAAAGTCGCTGGGGGCCAGATCTGGAGAATACGGTGGGTGGGGAGCAATTCGAAGCCCAATTCATGAATTTTTGCCATCGTTCTCAATGACTTATGGCACGGTGCGTTGTCTTGGTGGAACAACACTTTTTTCTTCTTCATATGGGGCCGTTTTGCCGCGATTTCGACCTTCAAACGCTCCAATAACGCCATATAATAGTCACTGTTGATGGTTTTTCCCTTTTCAAGATAATCGATAAAAATTATTCCATGCTCATCCCAAAAAACAGAGGCCATTACTTTGTCAGCGGACTTTTGAACCTTTCCACGCTTCGGAGACGGTTCACCGGTCGCTGTCGACTCAGCCGGCTGTCGATTGGACTCAGGAGTGTAGTGATGGAGCCATGTTTCATCCATTGTCACATATCGACGGAAATAACTCGGGTGTATTACGAGTTAACAGCTGCAATCACCGCTCAGAATCATCAACACGTTGTTGTTTTTGGTCAAATGTGAGCTCGCGCGGCACCCATTTTACACAGAGCTTCCACATATCCAAATATTGATGAATGATATGACCAACACGTTCCTTTGATATCTTTAAGGCCTCCGCTTTCTCGATCAACTTCATTTTACGGTCATTCAAAATCATTTTGTGAATTTTTTAGATGTTTTCGTCGGTAACCACCTCTTTCGGGCGTCCACTGCGTTCACCGTCCTCCGTGCTCATTTCACCACGTTTGAATTTTGCATACCAATCAATTATTGTTGATTTCCCTGGGACAGAGTCCGGAAACTCATTATCAAGCCAAGTTTTTGCTTCCACCGTATTTTTTCCCTTCAGAAAACAGTATTTTATCAAAACACGAAATTCCTTTTTTTCCATTTTTTTACAATAACAAAAGTTGCATTTAATGCTAGCGACGCCATCTATGTGTCAGACGGGGGACTTATCAGCCAACCTGTTAGGTTAGGTGTAGTGGCAGCCTGATATTTCAGACTCACTTAGACTATTCAGTCCATCGTGATACCACAGTGGTGAACTTCTCTCTTATCACTGAGTGCTGCCCGATTCTATGTTAAGTTCAATGACAAGGGACCTCCTTTTTATAGCCGAGTCCGAACGGCGTTCCACATTGCAGTGAAACCACTTACAGAAACTTTGAAACCCTCAGAAATGTCACCAGCATTACTGAGGTGGGATAATCCACCACTGAAAAACTTTTTGGTGTTTGGTCGAAACTGGATTTGAACCCACGATCCTGTGTATGCAAGGCGGCCATGCTAATTATTGCACCACGGTGGCTGCTATCATAAACATTTTTATATCCTGAACTATAAGAAGTTAGGTTTACTTACCAGGTCAACACTACCAATGGTAATGGTGGGATCTGCCGTAACAGTCGATGGTGGTATTAAGATAAATGCCGAATATTATCCCGAAAATGTCTTAAAGACAGTATTGAAGCCCTGGACAAACAAACTTTTCGACCACAGACCATGCACATTCCAACAGTACTCAACACAATAGCACTCAGCCCTCGTCAACCAAGTATAGCTTAAAAGAGAGGTTCATCGTTTCATTTGTACAGTCATCAAAATTTCCGGATCTCAATCAGTTGGACTTTTGCGCCTGGTGCAGTTTGGAGAGGTTGAAGGTTGGAACTACAAATATCAAAGTTTTGATCATATCACGGCGCTTCGCCATTTATGGGCCAATATACCGCAGAGCCACTTTTGTGCAGTGTGTGGTGGCCTAGTCGGTCGTTTGAAGGCCATAGTTAATGACAAAAGTAACCAATTCAAACAAATCCATACTGATACACAAATTGTATATTCCCTGCCAGCATTTCAAAGTTCAATTCAAAAATCATTTGAAAAATGATAGTGGCTTATCGACAAGAGAAAGTTTCCATAAAATAAAAGTGCAACCAATTTTTTATGAAAACGCGCATCACATCGATAGTTTAATTTACATCCCATCATTCATATTGCTGGAAATTTATTCGAACTCTCAGGCCAGCACGTTCCTTGATAGTAATTATTTCAAATTGCCCGAATATTAATGAATTTTGTGTATTAATGAATTTTGAGGAAATAGAATTTTGTGGTTTTCAATACATATTGGGCCATGAAGTTCTTCGATAGTAATTATTTCAAATTGCCAGCATATTAATTAATTCACAGTTAAGGTGGGTACTATGTTCGGTTTTCGAGTTGAAAACCACTTTATTTTCGCGATTACTTTTCCTAATATAATCAAAATTATAAATGAAAATAAACGTATTCCTGTAAAGTCTCGCCGAAATCTTTAGGAAAAAGAAACTGCGCGTCAAGTGAGTTATTTTTTCTGCTTCATATTGAACTGTTTTAATAAAGTAACCGCGAAAATTTCAACGCGAAAACAGAACATAGTACCTACCTTTATGTGACACCAACATTATAGAGGAAATCGAATTATGTATCCAAGGTATATTTAGGAAGGTAGTTTCAAGCTATCAGATGATTACAATTTTTTCATTTGAGCAGAACTTTGATTGTCGGTATCTGCTTAATGGCATAGGCGTAGCTAAAGGGGTTTTATGGGTTTTTCATCTCCCCCTACCAAATACCATTCAGTATTTCGTCAAATCATGATTATATATCATTGAATTAAATATTATGGTTTCTTCCCATCTATAAGAATTTATTTTTTCTCTTTTTGAGGTATCTTCACAATGAGACCACATCGTAGCTTTTACCCCCTACGAAAATGTTGCTAGCTACGCCAATGTTTAATAGACAATTGTGACAAATAAAAATAAAAATTCAAAATAAAATTATTCTATACCAAAAATTTTGAATTTTCAATTTGCTTTAAATTTATGACAGAAAAGTATCGAAATAAATTATCCTCATAATTGATGGTAAGAATTACTTCAATTATTCTTGTAGACCGTATCATATTTCGAAGCATACATCGATCATTTCCAGATTTTCTCTATTTTAAATTGCCAACTTGTTGAACATATTGTTCAACAAGTGAGAAATTTAATTCAATTTGACTGACAATCAAAGCTTCAATATGGCGACTGACATTTTTGTTTTTGAAATACTAAAACTACCTTACTAAATCTGCCTTGTATGTATCTAAAAATGTTTAAGATATTTAAAGTTTTATTGATAAACTCATAGAAAAAAGTCTGCTAAAAACAGCAGTCGATATCTGCTGTTATATTTTTGTACTTCAGGGCCTAATGAACAACAATTTATAAAATTTTTAGGTTATACATTTTTCCCCAAAGCATATTTAAGAATCAAGTGTAGTTTTTGGTATATTTTTGCACAGTAATATACTTACAGGCTCCTAAATACGATCAGCAAACATTTTGTTTGCTGTTATGCCTTAATTCGATAAATATTCAGATTTCTGGTCAAATACTATAGATATGCATAAAATATTGTTTTAGTTATGTTAGGATAGCTTCTAAGTTGACATTTGATTTAGCCAAAATAAAACATGTTTTAGTTTAATCGAGCTTGAAAAATAGCAGGAAATGTTGCTGTTTCAGCAAACAATGACTGCTGTCCCTTTTTCAGCAGATTTTGTGCTGTTTTAGCAAACTTTTCTGCTGTCCCTACTAACAAATTTCTTTGGGTGTAATTTTATTTATTAATACGCTTAAAGGCCGGTATGCACCTCTAGCGAATTTTTCGGTAGCAAAAATTTATTTAAGTCTACAACAAAAAAACAGGGCTGTGTACACAAATTTTAAACCAGCTAATCGCATTTAAAAATTGTTAATATATGTTCCAAATATTCCTCAAATAAATTGTTTATTATTTACAGACCTTTTAAAACTTTTACGCACACAATGATTGTAATAAATTAAATGTTTGCTGCCAAAATATGCTTTTGACAACCCTGTTATTTTCATTAGAGGTGCGTACCAGCTTACGAAATTGAACGCTACCGAAAATTTCGTTAGCATAAATAGCAATGCATTTCTTATGGGAATGAAATTTTTCGCTAGAGGTGCATACCGGCCTTAATAAGACAATTATGTTTGGATTGGTATTATATTGTGTGACAGCTTTCGCTTATTTTTAATATTTTCATTTTCTTTTTTTGTCGAAAAGAAATTAATAAATCCCTAGAAACTTGGTATTAACTTTCAGTTAGAACTGGGATTGACTTGTAAACAAATGGTGGTTAAAAAATATTCGCAACAATGTTAATTTTTAATTTGTCTCACATTGAAAACTATTCGAGAAATTATTGTTGATGTGTTGAATGTTACTGTTGAGGGTAAAGTCTGTTTTTTTTTTCGTTGAGAACGCGATTTTCTCAACAATTTCTCAACTTGAATATTATTCTAATTCTTTGAAAAATTATTGAATTTTAGTATTTTTCAAAAGTTTGTGTTTATTGGGTATGTTCATACAAATACAACACTGTATCAAAACGAATTTGAACAACAAAAAATAAGGCGAAAAAAAAATTATGAAAGGCAAAACGAAGGCGGCAACATAGGTACCGGCGAAAAGGGATGCCAATATAAAAAAATCAAATACTGAAAGATAAAGGTGGGTATTAAGTTCGCGTTTAGGGTAGGTACTATGTTCGGTTTTCGAGTTGAAAACCACTTTATTTTCGCGATTACTTTTCCTTAAATAATCAAAATTATAAATAAAAACAAACTTATTCCTGTAAAGTCTTGCCGAAATCTAGAGGAACAAGAAACCACGCATCAATTGTGTTGATTTGTCTGCTTTATATTGAACTGTTTTAATAAAGTAACCACGAAAATTTCAACGCGAAAAGCGAACATAGTACTTACCTTTAGCCACTAAAATCGTAATTTTTTCACGATTACTTGTCTTATATAACCCATTTTCTGGAATACAAACTTTGTGAAAATTTGTTTTGGGCTATTCCCCATCAAGTTATAATGGAATCTGCAACAAATATGTATAATTGTTTACCTTTTTTACTGATTTAGTTTTCACTTTAGTGAAAAAATGACGATTTTAGCGGCTAAACTCGAACTTAATACCCACCTTAAGTCTTAAATTATCTATAATTCAGAGAAAATTGTTGGAAACCTAGTATGGGTAAAATTTAAATGATTATGAAATTTAAGGATTCTGCATTTTCTGTTGTATGATATCCATATTAGATTGTAAAAAAGAAATCACTGCTCAGTAGTTTAAAAATTTGTGTGTTTGGACTTGATTTTTTATATGGGGAAAACGACTTGTTTTGAAATGCTTATAAAGGAAAAACATTTCAAACCCCAAAACATGTTTGGTGAGAACGCCGTATAAAGGCAGGTACTATGTTCTGTTTTCGCGTTGAAATTTTCGCGGTTACTTTATTAAAACACTTCAATATGAAGCAGATAAATTAACTCACTTGACGCGCGGATTCTTTTTCTTACAGATTTCGGCGAGACTTTACAGGAATATGTTTATTTTCATTTATAATTTTGATTATATAAAGAAAAGTAATCGCGAAAATAAAGTGGTTTTCAACTCGAAAACCGAACATAGTACCCACCTTAAGATAAAATACAGCGAATTTCCCTATCCAATCGTTCATTCAAGTTATCATGCTCAACTCCAACTTAGTATTCAGCTTAAACTAGAACTTAATACCCACCTTTATATACGACATAGATTTCCTCCTAAGGCCTAGTACTAAGATCACGTTTTCGCAGGAAAATTTGTTATACTCCATATAAAAACGTTAGCGCGGTATATATGCGAAATCTTTGTTTTGAGCATTTTCAGACACATATTTATATAACCCTGGTTTTTTCTCACGAAAAAATAGTCAGGCATAGTATTTCGCATAGATAAGTTAACATCCCTGGGTTTGAGATCCCATTTATGGAGATAGGTGAAGATATTCGATTTTCGCAGAAACGAACTTAGTTCTAAGCATCAATGTGGATATTAAGTTCGAGTTTATCTACTAAAATCGCAATTTTTCACGATTACCTTTCTTTAATCCATTTTAAAAAATATAAACATTAAAAAAATGCTTTGGGCTATTCCCCATCCAGCTATATTAAAATTTGCATCAAAGTGGTATAATTGTATAATGATTTATTATTGACTTTAAGCCTAGTACTAAGATCACGTTTTCGCACGAAAAACTGTTATACTCCATATAAAAAACGATAAGCCTAGTACTAAGATCACGTTTTCGCACGAAAAACTGTTATACTCCATATAAAAAACGTTAGCGCGGAATAAATGCGAAATCTTTGTTTTGAGTATTTTCAGACACATATTTATACAACACTGGATTTTTCGCACGAAAAAATTGGCAGGCCTATTATTTCGCATAAATAAGTTAACATCCCTTGGTTTGAGACCCTATTTACAGAGATAGATGAAAATATTCGTTTTTCGCAGAAACGAACTTAGTACTAAGCATTAGCGCGGAATAAATGCGAAATCTTTGTTTTGAGCATTTTCAAACATATATTTAGACAACCCTAGATTTTTCGCACGAAAAAATAGGCAGGTATATTATTTCGCATAAATAAGTTAACATCCCTTGGTTTGAGACCCTATTTACGGAGATAGATGAAGATATTCGATTTTCGCAGAAACGAACTTAGTACTAAGCATTAGCGGCTAAAAGCCAGTATTGAGTTGGCGTTATCGCGCTAAATTTGCCAAAAATAAACATTTTCAATTTTTGTAGTGGATCATTCCCCACCAAGTTATAATAAAATTTGCAACAAATATGTATAATTGTATGCCTTTTTTTACTGATTTAGTTTTCACTTTAGCGATTTTACTTTTCACTTAATACTCACCTTAAACTCGAAATTGAAAGGATAAAAAGTACCAAGTTTCCCATCACTATTAAATGTTCAAGCAAATACAACACTGTATCAAAACGAATTTGAATAACAAAATGAAAAACAAAAAATAGGGCGAAATCAAAAAATTATGAATGGCAAAACGAAGGCGGCAACATAGGCACCGGCGAAAAGGGATGCCAATATGAAAAATTCAAATACTGAAAGACAAGTCATAAATGACCTACAATTCCAGACAAAATAGTTGGAAAACTAGAAAATTTTTGCAAAATTTTATTTCTATAGAAAATTATTGAAAAATTTCATTTTGTTAGAATATTTTTTTCTTTGGAATATCTACCGAAACATCAAGAATTCTACCAATCTACCAAACTGTAAAAAATGTACCATTTTTTGGTATAATTGTACCAATTGTGGCAACCGTGTGTCCAGAACATTCCTTATATCAAATTGTCATCATATTAATTAATTTTAAAACAGTTTTGTGACACCAAAATTCTGGAGAAAATCGAATTCTATATGTAAACGTGTTTAAAAATAATTTTTAAGATATTTTTAATATAAATAACCTAATTATGTTTCGATTAGTATTGTAGTGTACGATAGATTTCGCTCCGTTCCGATTTTGTTGTCGAAAATTAATAAATTATAAAAACTTCCTAGAATTTTGAGTTTTACCAATGAAAGACAAGTCCTAAATCATGTATAATTCAGACAAAATAGGAAACATAGTATGGCTAACATTTAAATAATTATAAAATTCTGCATACAATGTTGTATGATATCCATATTAAGGCCGGTACTATGTTCATTCTTGCGAAAAACTTTTATAGAAACCATTATTTCGCACATAGAAAGCGGTGTTTATTTAGGTAACTTGGAGCGCTATTTTACAGGGAGCGATATTGAATTAAGTTGGTGGTTGCGGCTTGTTATTACAAAATAAACATTTTATTTTCCTTGGGCAATTGATCTGCTACTCCTTTGATCCTTTGTATAGTTTCGGAACAAAAATATAATCCGTGTTTGTGTTATAAACCCACACAAATAGTTTTAATAAATAAATTATTTCTTAATTCACATTGCAAATGGCGCCATGCTATAAACGTCAGTTTTTGAACTCGAAAAAACAAAGTACCACAAATGGAAAAATTTCGCTAGTTTTTCGCATTTTTTAATTTTGTATGGAGTTTCAACGCGAAAACCGAACAGAGTACCGGCCTTTAAGGCCGGTACTATGTTCATTCTTGCGAAAAATTTTTATGGAAACCATTATTTCGCACATAGAAAGCGGCGTTTTTTTAGGTAGCTTGGAGCGCTATTTTACAGGAGCGTTATTGGATTAAGTTGGTGGTTGTTGCTTGTTTTTACAAAATAACATTTTATTTTTCCTTGGGCAATTGATCTGCTATTCCTTTGATCCTTTGTATAGTTTCGGAACAAAAATATGGTCCGTGTTTGATTTATAAACCCGCACAAATAGTTTTTAATAAATAAATTATTTCTTAATTCACATTGCAAATGGCGCCGTGCTATAAACGTCAGTTTTTCAACACGAAAAAACAAAGTATCACAAATGGAAAAAATTTCGCAAATTTTTCGCATTTTTTTGGTTTTGTATGGAGTTTCAACGCGAAAAACGAACAGAGTACCGGCCTTTAGCTTGTAAACAAAAATAAAAATTACAAACGAATATCAGTCGAGATGGCATCCCTACGATTATGAAAATAAAGCGAATTGTTAAATAAAATACAGCGAATTTCCCAGTCCAATCGTCCATTCATATTATCGTGCGTCTCCTCCACAGTGCAGTTTTATATAGGATTCCAATTTTAAAGAATTTTCCATTATTACAAGACAATATTTTATGGAAAATCAAAAATATTAATTTTTACTAGGAAAGTACGAAAAAAGTGCTGCATCAGAATGGAATGAATTGCCAGTAAACACAAAAAAAAGATTTCATTAGCGTGAAGGAAGAAAGCAAGCAAGCAAGCGGAGCCGTCTTTAGAACAGCAGCAGTAGCTACAAATATACAAAAAAAAACTACGATTCTTGCAAGTCGTGTAAGTATCCTCCTTGGGAATTGAAATTTTTTTAAATGTGCCGGAAAATATACTTCTGCATTTTTACTAGACGATTGCCACAGAATTTTTTTTTTTATAAATTTGTCACAGTGGAAGGGTGTCTTTCGTTGAGCCCCCCCTCATAATAAGAGGTCGTTGCATCTGAACGTGGGAGAAGAAGAAGAAGCAGGTTCATTTGGAGTCTAGGCGAATCGTACAGTTTAACAGGTAATTCTCATTTAGAAATGGAGGTTATTTTTTTTGCACTGAACTTATGTCGTATCTTGACTTACATCAGATCTGTGGACGAGGTGATTGTTGAAGTCGGCGGCATAATGGATTTGTTTGACCAGTTAAAAACTTCCGGACCCGTAGAAAAGGGATTCAAAAAAGGAAAAAAGGAGGAGAAAAGAACGCCAGACTCAAAGAATAAATCCCACACTGATAAGGAAAGAAGGAAATCAATTGACAAACATCGTTCTTTGGAAGATAATGGAAAGAAGAAAAATGGTCAAGAAGACAATCTCTTGAAAAAGAAAAGTTCCAGCATTGAAAAGGAGAATTCCAAAAAAAAGAAAGATCATCATCATCAAGAGAAAAAGAGCTCAAAGAATTTAGAGGCCAGTACTAAACAAAACCCTGCAAATAAAGACAAATATGCTAATTCCTCACCGTCGAAACACAAATCGAATGATGTGGCCACAAAAAGAAAAGACGACCATGATCGGAAATTAGCTCAATTTAATGCAGTGCACAAATCGCATGACAAGAAAAACAAACGTCGAGAGTCCTTGCCCATTTCGTTAGAGACAAAACTAAATAAAAAGAAGGTGGACAAATCTCGTAGCTTATCTCCACCTAAAAACACACCACCCACCAAAGTTAAGCCTGTTAAGGTTAAAGTGGAACGAAAGACTCTGGATCAAGTGAATAGCAAAAGTAGTAATACTTCTCTCAATAAAGAAGTGAAGAAGACACCCACGAAAGCGCAACAAAAGTTATTTGAAAATCCCATGGGCATAAAAAAATCAAAAGATTCAATTTCAAGAAAACATGCCATAAAACGCTGTGTAGTCCGTATACGCAGGGATAACTTGGAAAAGCTAATGAGGGAGTTCCGTAAAAATAAATCGCAAACGAAATTGTCAAAACTAGTTTTGGGTAAGAGATCGGCCGCTTCTTCGCCTACATTTAAAAATGATGGTTCACCACCTCTCAAAAAAGGCAAAACAGGGTCTGTGAGTAAGCCACAGAAGTCCAGCTTTTTCATCAAATTGGCAACACCTAAATTGGACAAGTCGAAGACGGAAAAGAAGGATAAGAAATCGTCCTCCACAAAGTATATTCACTCCTCGTCCTCTTCATCATCATCGGTGGCACAGCATAATAAAATTAAAAATTCGAAATCCTCCGTAAACACTACGCCAACAAAGTTCTCAAAGAGCCAGTTGATAAGTACGTTTGGCGAGCGATGGTTCAAATCACGTGTTCGCATTGAGAAATGTAAACATACGCTCGCCATGATTTTTGAATCAAATGCTAGAGCTCGAAGGGCACAGAACAAGCACAAAAAATCGAAAAATCTTTCGGTTTCATTTCGTGATCAAGTTGAAGTCTTTGGCGATACCACAGATTCAGACGATTCGTACGATGAAAATTTCTGTGCTATACCCAACGCCAACTCCTCCACTTCGTCCACACGCAACGGTCGGCGTGGTAGTGGATTGGCCACAACACCAGCTGTCGCAGCCCCTGCCATTGTAATGCCCGCCCGTTTAAAGAAGGTAGAAAATGGTCGTGTTGTCGATGACATAGTTTTAGATCCTTCATTATTCTTGGGTTCCCAAAGTCTTGTGGCAAGTACCCCATACTCTCCAGGACGAAAGAAACGTGATCACAAATCTTTCAGTCCCCTCAAAGATGAGGGTACACCCAGTCCTCGTAAAGAACAATTGAAATTGGCAAATGAAAGGGTGCCACCCACAGGTTTAAGGCGTTTGAATATCGAAGACGAGGATGACGATGAAGATGATGATTGTGAATATATTGGTGAGTATTCAGATATATAATGACAAACACCAATCTCATTGGTTTTCATTCTCATTACAGTACCTATTGAGTTGCCTCAACGTCGAGCATCACGTACAAGCTCCACAAATACTATTGAAGCTGGTCCTGCCATCATTCCGCCTACATTTGATGATGCCGCCGAAACACCCTACAATTCATCCGCTATTTTCAATAAAATTGATGAGGTGATTAATATCGCTAAGGCTATTGTATCACCGGTTACTGTTTCTAGTACGAACACTGCTGAGGGTGCAATACCCACAAATAATGGTGATGGAAATGATAATTCAGACATTGAATCTCATGATAGTTTCCAATCTGCAAATAGTCATGTCAAGAAAAATAGCCCGGATGCAGCATTAGATGATGGCAATGCGTCGACATTAAATGGCAACGCAGAGAAAACAATGAATAACGCATCTGTAAATTTATTCTTGGAAGGTAAGCTTTATCTAAATACCAATGCATATTTGTACAATTCTCTGAAATTGTCTTGACACATACATTTTTTCTTCTTTCTATTAGATTCACAAACTAATGAAGATTCTCGCGAGAAAAACTACGTGGATAGTATAATCAATGAAACGATTGATAAATTGGGTCGGGATATAGGATCCAGTAACAGTCCTCTTAGTAATGAGACCTTAAAAAACTAAGCTTTATCAATACTGACTTTTAATATTTCTTTAGGATGAAGAATGGTAAGTAAAAAAAAAAGATTCATGGTTTGCATCAATATTTTACTTAAATGACATATGTGTGCCAATTTTATTTTGGAGAGATTTAGAAGAAATTTTCATTTGATTTGCCTGAGATTTGAATATTTTGCAGACGAAATATTTATCCCATATGGATTCACTTGCACAAACACATAATTTAAAAAAATATATATATTAAACGTTTATAATGTGTAATTTTCAATGGATTTAGGTAAATTTTGAAATTTTCCATTCATTTAACTCAAATATATCCAATAACCTATCATAGTGCATAGACACAGGCTTTTTTTCAATAGTTCCCGTTAAGACTATTTTGAATACAGGGTTGCCATTTTGGTCCGATCGGACAAACATTGCTCCAAAAAATTATTAAATTTTAAATTTGGTCTGATGGTCGGACCAAATCGAATTTGGTTGATTTTGGTCCATTTTCGTCAAATCGGTAATTTTCCACAATTTTTAAAATTTTCACAAAATTTTCTGTAGAAATAAAATTTTGACAAGAATTTCTATAGAAATAAAATGTTAACAATATTTTCTATAGAAATACAATTTTGGTTAAATTTTCTTTAGACAAAATTTCCTAAAAAAATTAAATTTTCTATAGAAATAAAATGTTGACAAAATTTTCTATAGAAATAAAATTTTGACAAAATTTTCTATAGAAATAAAATTTTGACAAAATTTTCTATAGAAATAAAATTTTGACAAAATTTTCTATAGAAATAAAATTTTGACAAAATTTTCTATAGAAATAAAATTTTGACAAAATTTTCTATAGAAATAAAATTTTGACAAAATTTTCTATAGAAATAAAATTTTGACAAAATTTTCTATAGAACTAAAATTTTGACAAAATTTTCTATAGAAATAAATTTTTGACAAAATTTTCTATAGAAATAAAATTTTGAAAAAATTTTCTATAGAAATAAAATTTTGACAAAATTTTCTATAGAAATAAAATTTTGACAAAATTTTCTATAGAAATAAAATTTTGACAAAATTTTCTATAGAAATAAAATTTTGACAAAATTTTCTATAGAAATAAAATTTTGACAAAATATTCTATAGAAATAAAACTTCGACAATATTTTCTATAGAATAAAAATTTTGACAAAATCGTCAAATTGACAAAATTTTCTATCGAAGAAAACAATTTTGTTAAAATTTTAACATTTATATTATATTAATGTAATTTTGAAAAATGGTCCGCTGGCAGGAATTTTGGTCCAATTTTGGAAAAATGTTTGACCAAAATAAAAATTCATTGTGGCAACGCTGTTTGAATATCTGTATCTGTATCTCCGTAATATAGATTATATAGCATTATGTGAGTTTTATGAGCTAACCCACTATATATTTACTACCTACTAGAAAAATCAATAAAAGTTTCTACAACTTTGTAATTCCAATCTTGGGATGGTAAAGTTTTTCCGTAGAAAAATATAATAAATTAATGGAGGGCATTTAATTCTGATTTAACGTGGTTACTGAGTTCAATTTAACCCTTTCGACCCTAAAGTTGCCTGTGGGCAACTTTTTGTGTTTTGAGACTCATTATTGTGCGTTGTTTTTGTTCATAAAACTGTAACAGTATCGAAAACTACAAGTGTTTTCTTCAAGTTGAATGAAAAATCAGCTAATTTGGTTGTAAATTAGCAAACAATTTTTTTTTCATTAATACGCACGTGTCTCAAGAAAAAAATATTTGCGGATTTAAAAAGAGTTTTTAGTCATGTGACATTTTTTTCAAAAATTACAACTAAAATGTTGAAAATTTTTATTAAATCTGTTGTAGTACATGTCAAATAAAATATTTCTGGAAGTAAAATCTTAGAATTGCAAAACAACAGATGAGAAATTTTTAAAATTGAAAAGTTTCCTGTGGGCAACTTTGGGCTATTGTGGTAGTAAAATTACATATTTTTGGACATAAGACCTAGAGAAAAAAGGTTTGAAAAATAATGATTTTGAAAAAAATTTGAACTTCGATTGGGATGTCCCAGTGACGAGAAATGCGGCGATGATGTGGAAAACATATCTGCAGTGCAGGGGGGAATTTGGAAGGAATCGTAAAAAGGGAGGAAGCCATAGATATCGACATTCTTGCCAACATACTAGTGGATTAGTACGAATATTGGCGCATTAGTATACTTTGGTTTTTTACACCGCCAGTTAAATTGACATGGGTTCAAAACAAGCAAAAACATTTTCGTGAGTCACGCGTGAATCATGCGAAACCGTGAATGAAATTTAAACGATATCTCGTGAATGTGCGTGAACGGGACTAAACAAAAATGTATGGCGCGTGAGCGTTAGTACAAATCAAGTTGTGTTCGTGGTTGTGAGTGAATAAAATTTCTCCGAAATCACGCTCCCGATAAAAAATTCACTTTCACGACCCAATTCAAGATAAAATTCATGTTCACGATAAAATGCACACTCACGGTAAAACAGAGACACAAAAAGTCACAATCACGAACAAATTCACGTTCACGATTAAATTTAAGCTCACCGATTTCAATCACCTTTACTTATTTAATCACGCTTAAGATTTCTATAGCGAGAGTCACGAGAAAATTCGTGAATTACGAGAATTTTATTGAGCCACGAAAATTGTCGTTTTCCGAAAATATTCGTGAATCACGAGATTTGTCGTGAATTACGAAAATTGTCGCGAATCATGCGAAAGCGTGAGGTATAAACGTTGTTCATGTGTGGGCGTGAGCGAGTATGACTTTTCATTTCGTAAATTGGCGTGAGCGTGAATGCCTACACATTCAATCACGCAATTAATTGATCCAATTAATTTTTTAATTGAAATGTCTTCAATCACAGAAATGATAGTATAAATTAAAAATTTATTGATCAAATTAAAAAATTAATTGATACTATTAATTTTTGTGATTGATTTTTTTTTCAATTAAAAAATTTGTTGAATCAATTATATTTTTAATTGGATATTTTTTAAAACTCAATTAAAATTTTAATTTTGGCTAGACTAAATTTTGGCTAGACGCTTCTTAAATGACTTCAACACGATTAAAAGAAAAAAAAAATTTTGTGATACCTAAAAAATTCGTTGTCGAAAGGGATAATAAATCTGCGAAAGCATCAAAAAATATAAAAATTTTTTTTTGTTAAGACTTTTAGAGGGAATGAATCAAAGCATAAATTAAAAAAAGTATATATATATATATATATATATATATATATATATATATATATATATATATATATATATATATATATATATATATATATATATATATATATATATATATATATATATATATATATATATATATATATATATATATATATATATATATATATATATATATATATATATATATATATATATATATATATATATATATATATATATATATATATACATATTTTTTCGGATGCCTTTATCATCTACGATGCGTATGACTTTGTACATGTAATGATATAATGGCGTATTTATTAGTTTATCTTTACAAAATTTTTGTGATGATATGTGAAATAATAAAAATGTTATCAAAAATGGAGGGGAAGTCAGATGTTGAGTATATCCACATTTGGAACAGTCGGCAGCCTTCTTTGATGATAGTTTGCTTTGATTTTAAACTAGTTTCTTCTAATGTGGTCAAAATAAAAATTAAGCAAAAATAGAGGATCCAGTTTTCATGAAGTAAATGTACACATTCCTAATCCCTATTGACAACATGATGTCAAAACATTGAATTTTAAATAATTGAAGTCATACAAAATCAGGTCTGTTTAACCCATTGATTAAATAAATGTTTGAATTGAATATAGGAGTGATGAAGATGGTTACCATTCATATTTATCTTCCAACCAATTTTATTATTTTTATTTTATTTATTTTAAGTCATTTTACAACCAAGCTCAAGTGTTCATACATGTTTACTCATAAAGAAAATACATTAAATTTATTAAAAAAATAATAATAATTATGACTACATGGACTGCAAAAAATTGAGTTATAGTTAAACCTTAATACTAAGTACATATCCTAGAGGACGATCATCGCTTTCCTGCTTTTGTATTTCGAATTATTGATCTGGTTGGTATGACAAAAACGTCATATTTTTTTCAATTTTTAAATTATAACTGATTACTGATTTTCTATAACATATCCAAATTCTTTTTTTTTTCCTTAACCCTCGTCAAAAATTTATTGGGGGTTTTGTGAGGAATTTTAATTTAAATTGGGGATTTTTAGGGACGAAAGCCCCCCAAATTTAGGGACCAGAGCAAGAAACATATTTTTATCCTCTATTACTTGTTTTAATTTGGTTGAAACAACAAGGAAACAATGTGCAGGAATATACAAAATACTATTTTTGGTTTATAATATTGCATATTTGAACACACACATTTTAAGCGACGTACCATATAACATTGTTGTCAAATAGCTTATTTATACACTAATCTGACATTTTGAGTATATAGTAGGCATAAAATATTGATAACACCTATTTAGATACTTTTGAACTATGTGAAAATATTGATAAAACATATTTAGATACTTTTGAACTATGTGAACCTTATATATAAAAGTATTTAAAATAGCTTGCTCTAAAATTAGACCCATAATCTACGCTAAACTAATAACTATTTTTATTTTTTTCTTTACAGAATCTAGTTTATATGAATTTCTTCATATTGGATAAGAGACGACCCATCCGGTTAATTGATGTTTTTATACATACCTTTTGGAAGCTTATAATTTTTGTTTAAAACAAATTGTTTATTCTTTGATCAATTTCCATTTTACGTTAATAGATAAGTAGCAGTTTCAGATTTAACCATATTTATTTCTTCACAAATTAAACAAAACAAAAAACATCATTTAATAGCCTACATAAAGACCACAAACCCCCTCCACCACCCCAAAACAAAACAAAATTTATTCCTCACATAATAATACTGTTTATGTTGTACTCCTATTACCATTAATAAAAGCTCAATTTGTGGGTTAAACAAAATAGCTACAACCTTTTATTTCACAAGAAAGTAAAAACTAAAAAACTCGCGCTTCGGCGGGAAGAAACTTAAATCCAAAAAGAGATAGAGAAAAAAAACAAAAATTGTGTATATGCATCCTTGTCATATACGGCGATGCCAGATCAGTGTGAAGTAGTGTTGCCCCCAACATCTCCCTGTTTAAGTCCTGTGTGGTGACCTGGATAGGGGTTCCACAGGATGTCTCCTAGAGGTAATTCGTTGAGGAGCAAAATGAGGTGATGATGGAGGTGTTTCAAACTCCTCATTGGAGGGCGTTGTAATTTGGAATTCTTCGAGTAGGACATCTAATGGAATTCTTGCCTCAGATCTTGGGTTGTCCTGGTGAGTTTCTCTAGATCGCAGCTGATCCGCATGAGCTCGCACAAGAATGTTCCTGTCCTCAACTTGAATTAGGGTGTTGTACGTTACATTTCCAATTTTCTCGATAATTTCCCCTGGCACCCAGTAAAATTTATTTCCTTTAAAATGTTTGGCGAATACCAGTTCTCCGTGTTTGAAACGTCTATTACGTGTGCCATGTTTACGGTTATATTGTTCCTCCATTCGTACATCTCTCTCCTGGCTGGCGACTTGAGGCTTCAGAATGAGATCGAACACTGTTCTCATTTTTCTACCCAAGAATGCTTCAGCCGGTGATAGTCCGTTGGGTGAATTTGGATTGGGGGTGGAGCGATAAACCTCCAGAAAGGTTTGAAGAGCCTCTGGTGCCTTCTCTTCCCCTTCTGCCTTTTTCAATGCACGTTTGAGTGTATCTACAAACCTCTCCGCTTGACCATTGGAGCTGGGGTGATAACGGACGGTTCTGGTATGTTCAATACCCCTGTGGTTGCACCAATCCTCAAACTGTGTCGAGCAGAATTGCGTCCCATTGTCCGATACTATTTGCGATGGGTTTCCAAATAGTGCGCAAAAATTCGTTAACAATTTCAATGTTGCTGTTGTCGATATTGATGAAGTCTCTAGAATAGCTGGGTATTTAGAGTGTGCGTCTATTATGATGAGGTAGTATACACCATTTACTGGTCCAGCATAATCAATATGGACACGTTCAAGAACTCTGGTTGTGGTAGGCCAAGGACAGAGATTTGTTTTTATTGGGCTCTTGGCTGCGAGTTGACAGTTGCCACATTTCCTACTGTTTTCCTCAATGTCCTTATCGACGTTTGGCCAATAAACGTAACTACGAGCGATGGATTTACTCCGTTCAGCTGCAATGTGTCCACGGTGAAGTTGTTTAATAACTCGTTTTCTATATATTTCAGGGATGATTACTCGAGAATTCAGCATCAGGCAGCCATCGACGTTAGAAATTGATTCCATACGGTTAAAATACGGAATTATAGAAGAATCAATGTCCTTTTTGTTATGTGGCCACCCGTTTTCCACGTAGTCTGCAACGATTCTTAGAATTGAGTCCTTTTTTGTAGCTTCAACTATCATATTGAAATTCACGGGAAGTGTACAAACAGCTTCGTTTATGTCGTAGCGAATGTCGCTTTCTTGAGTGATGGATGCTATAATATACTCATCCGATGGTTTCTCGTGTGTACTAATCAATCTTGACAAAACGTCGGCATGACCGAATTCATTAGTACTTGTGTACTTTATATCAAAGTCGTACGTTAGGAGAATCAAAGCCCATCTTTGTAGACGATTAGCTGTGTACACGGGAATACCTTTCTTAGAACCAAAAATCGTAAGCAAAGGCTTGTGGTCCGTGTAAAGCGTAAACTTACGACCAAAGACCATTTTGTGAAAACGCTGGACTGCAAACACTAAAGCTAACCCTTCTTTTTCGATTTGGCTATAGTTCCTTTCCGTAGGTGTTAGTGATCTTGATACATGCTGAATGGCTTTGATAGAGTTGTCCGGATATTTGTGGTATATGACTGCACCAATACCATGCGATGATGCGTCTGCGGCGATGTGTATCGGCAGGTTCGGATCGTAATGCGTTAAAAGTAGATCGGATGTTAAAATTCGTTTAAATTCATCGAGAGACCTCTGACACTCCGTCGTCCATGAGAATTTGCTATCCTTTTTCAAAAGATCGTCGATTGGCTTCCGAAGTTTTCTCATGTTGGCCACGTATTTTCCGTAGTGGTTAATGGAACCTAATAGTGACCTGGCTTCCGAAACGTTTTGTGGAATTCTGAGATCTTGAATTGCTCGGATTTTCTCTGGGTCTGGGCGAATGCCTTCTTTGTCAACAATCTGACCAAGATATTTGATCGATGTCTTGAAGAATTGACATTTTTCGAATTTAAGACGAAAGCCAAAATCTTGAATTTGTTGTAATAATAAATTCAAATTATCTTTGTGTTCCTCTAATGATCTACTTGCCAGAACAATATCATCTATATAAGCCTTAGCTCCTTCAATACCTGTGCACAGCTGGTCCATAATACGCTGGAAAGCTCCAGGGGCGGATTTTATTCCCGGTGTGAGGCGATTGAATCTGTACAAGCCTTTGTGAGTATTTATCGTCAATAAATCTTTGCTCTCATCATCCACTTCTACTTGCAGATAGGCATCTGAAAGATCCAAGTGGCTAAATATGATGCAGCCGTGACAGTCAGCGAGAATTTCTTCAGGTGTTGGCAGTGGGTATTGGTTTGGCTCAATTGAATTGTTTAGACCAGTGGAATAGTCCGCACATATACGAATCTTACCATTCCTCCTACTGACCACTATCGGCGCGGCGAATTTTGAAGAATTTATTGGTGTGATTATACCCGCATTCTCGAGTCTGTCCAACTCCGTCTCAATTTCAGTTCTCACAGCGTAAGGAACTGGACGCTTAGCCACGTATGTCTCCTTTGCGCCTGGAAGCAGTTTTATATGGACCTTTATCTTGGTGCAGAGTCCAAGAGAGCTGTTGTCAAACACACATCCGAATTTTTCTTTCATGGTGGTGATGTACTCATCGTTAGTAATTTTGCGACACCAGGCAGATATTGGTTTGTCCCACAGTTGGAAATGTTCAATCCAATCGATGCCCAGTATGTTGAGATTGTCGATTTCCGTTATATAGCATTGCAGGCATAAGGTCGTGTCAGCCACTGTGACGTTGCACTCGCATTTTCCAATGATATTTATGCTATTGCTGTTGACATCAGTAGCAGTGTCGTTAGTCTTGTATATATTTGGCTTACCAATCGAATTCCAGGTAGAACGAGATATAATGGAGACGTCGGATGCAGTGTCAATCTGCAACGTTACAGCTGTTCCGTTGATTTCAATGCTGATATATTTTCTCAAATTTTTAACCTGCATCCTCTTTGAAGAGAAGACAGCTCTCGCATTGAATTTCGTTTTCTCTGACTTTGGCGTAACTTTCGATGGGTTTCCTCGTTTGGCACTGGCACAATAATTATCCTTATGGCCTATTTGTTGACACTTTGAGCACTTGTGAGATAGAAATGGGCAAAACTTAGCGTAGTGCATTTCACCGCAAAGCCAGCAGGGTGTTTTTGGAGTTTTATTGGACTGCTTCTGTTTCTTGCATGACTTACTAACAGCACAAATGCTTTTTGTCTGATGTTCAATAAGCGTGTTGTCCATCTTCAAATCCAAAATTCTTTGCGTCTCGTCCACCAGTGTGTCAAGCGTTGTTGAATCATTGGCCTCGTCTAACAACTTGAGTAATCGTAGGCGGATGTCATTATCGCGACTGGATTTTAGGCCTAAGACGTATATTAAGCATTTGAATTGATCAACATGCATTTCCCTTAGCTTGAAGAGTTCGCATTGTAAATTAACTCTGCCTGCGTATTCTTTAAAATCTTCACTTTCTTGCTTGGTCATCTGCAAGCATTTGTAGCGTTGTGATACCTCGGTTTCCACTTTACCAAAGAGTTTGTTCAGTCTCTCTATGGTGTCTTTCAGTGACATATCTGCTGGATTCTTAGGCAATACGTAATTCCTGAATCTCTCGTGCACGGTGTTAGACATTTTCCTCCACAACAAGGCAACTTTGTCGTGTTCCTCCAAAGTGAGTGCTTCTTTTTCAAAAACATGTACATAGCGATTGTACCATGCCTGAAAAATTAGTCCACTTTCCGGCTCATAGACAAAGTCCGACATGGAATGTGCGAGAGATTCCATTAGTGCCGCTTTTGAAGTGCTGGGACTTGGTATATTTCCATCAGATCTAGTAGTACCTTGCAATTTGAGAAGTTCGGTCAATTGTTGCAGGAGTTGTGTTTGCATGCTCATTGCCGCTTGTTGCTCAGTTAACAATTTTTCGATTTTCTCGTCCGACATGTTCACTTGCTTATTGATGTTTGCTATTTGATGTTTTGTAGATTATTCGTTCACCGTCCTCGTCGCCAGTTGTTGTACTCCTATTACCATTAATAAAAGCTCAATTTGTGGGTTAAACAAAATAGCTACAACCTTTTATTTCACAAGAAAGTAAAAACTAAAAAACTCGCGCTTCGGCGGGAAGAAACTTAAATCCAAAAAGAGATAGAGAAAAAAAACAAAAATTGTGTATATGCATCCTTGTCATATACGGCGATGCCAGATCAGTGTGAAGTAGTGTTGCCCCCAACAGTTTAGAATTTCATATTATATATATATTTTTTAATATAAATATGATGCAATCAATGTCCTTAACAAAATTATTGTAATAATGATACTTAAAAAATAAATAAATATATCTATATAGATATATATACAATTATCATTGTTTTGACAAAAAATAAGTCAACGTTTTAATTTAATTTTTTTTTCATTTATATTCTAATTCAAACGATCACTAAGAATTATGAATTTAGATTATTGACTGATTCAACATTGAAAGAGGTCGAGAGAAAAATATGTTGTTGTTTTTTTGCAGAATTTTATTTATATCAAAATTAAAAAAAAATACCTTTAATAAGTCAACTTATTAAACTGATGATTATACAACTTTTCAACCTCTTGACTTGACACTTTTATTTTCTTTTTTTTTCTTGACACTCTTTATTTGATAGCATTGGATACATAATGACATAACAATTTTTTTAAAAGATAAACAAAAGAAAATAATATATTATTTTTTAATTATAAGTATATACATAATATGTATGTATAAACAATCATCCCCATCGTAATAATATAAATATGATGAAGCAAAACTAAGTAATGAATTAAAGAAAATATGTATTATGTATAAGAAGACCCAAAAATTGTACATGTTTTATCTTTTTAAATATACTTGCATATATGACATAGAACATATATACATTTTTGTGATATAGTTTTTATTCAAGTGAGTTTTAATTCAACTTTTATGAATTACTCATGACCATAAAAATGTTGAAAGAGTTCGGTGTGCGCAGGATTGAAAAACACGCCGCTACTCATAAACTCCCAAATTGCTTACTTAACCGAGCGCACATCCGCAGTACGAATGGTCATTCGAAGTCGTTTGTCATTTCAAGTGATATTAAATTATTTTATTTGTCCTTATTGCGTTTACACAAAGAATTCTCGGCAAAGTAGCGTCGCCAAAAATGTGGAGAATTTGATTTTTGGATTCGGAGGTAGGCAAAATTAGAAATTTGAAATTAGAAATTTGAGAAATGATGAATTTGACTTCAACAGCCATTGCACTGTATTTGAATCACATCTTAAGGTGTGAACCGAATTCAGTGTTATGGATGTGAATTAAAAAAATTTGTAATATTTTGCCAAATAAATAATTTTCATAATTCTTTATGATCTTTAACCCATTCTAACGCTTTTAAAAATTCGATTTTTATACCCTGAGCCACACTGTGGATTAGGGTTTATAAGTTAGTGCATATGTTTGTAACACCCAGAAGGAGACGAGATAGACACATGGTGTCTTTGGCAATAATGCTCAGTGTGGGCCCCTGAGTCGATATAACCATGTCCGTCTGTCCGTCCGTCTCTCTGTGAACACATTTTTGTGATCAAAGTCTATAGAGAAGGTTCAGTGGTTAAGACTAGAAGTGCCCATATGTAATAGGTACTTTTAGTTAAATGTGGTATCACAATGGATTGAATAGTCTAAGTGAGCCTGAAATTTAATCGGGCTGCCACTTTAACCTAACCTAACCTAGGTCGCAATTTAAGTCCAATCGCCTTCAAATTTGGCACATGTTCCTAATTTGGGTCAGAATAGAACCCTATTGATTTTGCAAGAAATCGGTTCAGATTTAGATATAGCTCCCACATATATCTTTCGCCCGATATGCACTAATATAGACCCAGCAGCCAGAGTTTTATACCAATTTGCATGAAATTTTGTACAAACATAACACTTAGTCGTATAGTGCAAAATTTGATTGAAATCGGTTCAGATTTAGATATAGCTCCCACATATAGGTTTCGCCCGATATGGCCCCAGAAGCCAGATTTTTGGCCGATTTTGGTTGAAATTTTGCACTAGGAGTACAATTAGTAGTATAGTCAAGTGTGCAAAATTTGATTGGAATCGGTTCAGATTTAGATATAGCTCCCATATATATCTTTCGCCCGATATGCACTTATATGGACCCAGAAGCCAGAGTTTTATCCCGATTAGCTTGAAATTTTGCACAAGGAGTACAATTGGTAGTATAGTCATGTGTGCCAAATTTGATTGAAATCGGCTCAGATTTAGATATAGCTTCCATATATATTTTTCGCCTGATATGGACTTATATGGCCCCAGAAGCCAGATTTTTGGGCCAATTTGGTTGAAATTTTGCACTAGGAGTACAATTTGTAATATAGTCATGTGTGCCAAATTTGATTGAAATCGGCTCAGATTTAGATATAGCTCCCATATATATGTTTTTCTGATTTCGACAAAAATGGTCAAAATACCAACATTTTCCTTGTTAAATCGCCACTGCTTAGTCGAAAAGTTGTAGAAATTACTCTAATTTTCCTAATACATATATATCGAGCGATAAATTATAAATAAACTATTGCGAAGTTTCCTTGAAATTGCTTCAGATTTAAATGTTTCCCATATTTTTTACTAAAATTGTGTTCCACCCTAGTGCATTAGCCAACTTAAATTTTGAGTCTATAGATTTTGTAAAAGTCTATCAAATTCTGTCCAACTCGAGTGATATTTAAATGTATGTATTTGGGACAAACCTTTATATATAGCACCCAACACATTTGACGGATGTGATATGGTATCGAAAATTTAGATCTACAAAGTGGTGCAGGGTATAATATAGTCGGCCCCGCGCGACTTTAGACTTTCCTTACTTGTTCTAGAATGGTAACGGTAGTGCAATAAGTTTGTCATTCTTTTTGTAACACATGGAAATATCGATTTCCGACTATTTAAAGTATATATATCCTTGATCAAGGAGAAATTCTAAGACGATATAACCATGTCCGTCTGTCTGTTGTAATCACGCTACAGCCTTCAATAATCGTCCTGAAATTTCGTTTAATGTTTGCAGGCAGGTGAAGTTCGAAGATGGGCTATATCGGTCCAGGTTTCGATATAGTTCTCATATAAATCGACCCCCCGATTTGGGGTCTTGGGTTTATAGAAACCGTAGTTTTTATCCAATTTGCCTTTAGAACAAAGGCACAACTTTAAAAGCACTTCCAAAAGATGTACTCCCAAATATGTTCTTTATTGTAACAACACAGGAAATTCTTTTAATTCAATTTATTATAACTCGCCTTTTTCTTATTTTTAATGGGTAATTTTAACTTTTTCTGTTTCCAAAAGTTTTTAAGAGTAATAATTAGTAAAATGTTACAAATTATTTAAATTTGGTCGAAAAATTTGCTAAATCCATTGAAGAAATATTGCGAATTTTTCAAAATATTTTAAGTCAAACGTTAGAATGCATTAAAAATCATAAAAAATTATAAAAATTATTTATTTGGCAAAATATAACAAAAATGTTTAATATACATTCATAACACTCAATTCGGATAACACCATAAGAAGTGATGCAAATTCAGTGCAAGGGATGTTGAAATGGTGGACATCCATCCTATGACAAGCTCATGTTAAATTCATCGCTTCTGCGCCAATTATGCACCAGTTCCGGATCCAAAAAGAATATTTTCACTACTTTTTTTGGCGATGTTTTTTTTTGCTGGGACCTGAGAAGAGCTTCTTGTAAAGTAAAAATGAAGTCCATCGTGGATGCACTTTAAAAGTAATAACTTAGGGAGAATTTGCAAAAATTTTTGGCTGGGAAGATAAGTTTTTTTCTTGTTTGCGATTCCATAATTTGGCAGAAAGATGAGAAGTAGTGGCACAATATTTCGATTGATCAGTCTATTACAATTTTTTTTTTTTGTGGAATAGATTAATATATAAAAGAAACCTCTATTGAAAATTACTGCTGTAATCATTATTTATTTGGATTTCATATATGCGAATTAAAAAACATATAAAAATTAATTTAAAAAAAAAATTCACACTAGCAGAGCAAGGTTTCGATCCTCGGACCTCTGGGTTATGGGCCCAGCACGCTTCCACTGCGCCACTCTGCTTCTTGTTTTCGTTGCTGCTAAAATCCAATTATAAACATTGAGGTGTATACACTAACAATAATAACAACAACCCCTAAATATTAGCCTCAGTGTCAGTGCACGATGTGGGTCTATTACGCATATGCTTATGTAGGCTGTGCGTGTGTGTGTGTATTGCAGTCTATTTTTATCTCATACTTGAAGATTAATTCGCATAACAGAGAAATAGAACCGACTAACTTAGCACTTAGAATTAATCAAAATGGCATAAAAGATAAATAACATAGTTAATTTTAGTATCTAAGAACACAATAAAAAAATATTATATTAAACTTTAAATTATTAAAACATCAATTTTTTAATAGAGAATTTTGAATAACAATTACGTACACTGAACCAAAAAAGTCTCCGTAAATGGGCCTTACTTGTTATAAAATTGATATAGTGACTACGATAATAAAAATGGAGAAAAAAATGGTGTTTTCTATTAAAAAAATTGTCCGTACAGAGTGTACATTTTGAAAATGCTGCCAGCAACCTAAAACAATGCTATATTTGCAACGGGCGGAAAAGAATACAAAGTAGTGGGTTTGTTCACTGTTTTTTCATTAGTAGTTTTAAGATTTGCAACAGTTACAAACGCAATAATTTTGGGAGATTTATTCAAAGTTCGTGCAATTCCCTTGCTCCTTTAATTTTTTTTTAGCCCCTTAGAAAATCAAATTGTTTCAGCATTCCCGAAAAAGAAAACACAATAAAAAACACCGTAGAGAACAGTTAGCTATTACAGTAGTTTTCGCTTATAGTCCATCGCACATATAGGAGATTTTCAGATATAGTCCAAAAATCATTCTTCGAATATCATTATGACATAAATTTCACATGTATAGTTGCTGAATATTCAATTTCACTTATATGCCGATTTTGCATATATTCCATTTTTTATTGTGCTGATAAAAAGAAATCGATACAGACTATTTAAAATATAGTCCACAATAAAATAAAATGTTGGCAACATCACGCAAATAGCGTTACATCAGGTTTCTTACCAGATATATATATATATATATATATATATATATATATATATATATATATATATATATATATATATATATATATATATATATATATATATATATATATATATATATATATATATATATATATATATATATATATATATTAATTAAGTTAATTTTGCTTCCTTGAATATGTAACTCATTGATTTAAATATATTTTAATAAAAAAAAAAAATAAATCGTCTTTTTTATGTTTCCTTTAATAGTCATATTCCTGGAAATATGTGAGAGCAGTTATTTACCAAAGTGGCACATAAAAGAATTTGCTTAACTGTCGAATTTCACATATTGTCCAAAAATGTTGTGCAACTATGGGTGTGGACTATAAGCGAAAACTACTGTATATTGTAGGGCAGGGATGGAAAATACAATTTTTAAGAAAGTCCAAAAAAAGGTATTTCTTTGAGCGAAAAAGTACTTTTCACTAAATTTCAACAAAAATTCCATTGGAAGATTATTGTCAAGAGCACCTTTAGACTGAATTTTAAAGAAAATAAAATTTTCTTTGTCAACTCCTCAATTTTAAATATTTTTTTTTAGTTTTATATCCGCTTACAAAGACTACAGCACAGACTACAGTATTGTAATCACGATTTGATAGATTGGTAGAATTCATGGTATTTCATAAATTTTCTGTAGATAAATAAAAATAAATTCTTTCTATAGATATAAAATTTTGACAAAATACAAATCAACAAAATTTTCATCAGAAAAAAAATTTGATATAATTTTCTATAAAAATAAAAACTTGACAAAATTTTCTATAGAAATAAAATTTTTACAAAATATTCTAAAGAAATAAAAATTTTTACGAAATTTTCTATAGAAATAAAAATTTTGACAAATTTTTTTATAGAAATAAAAACTTGACAAAATTTTCAATAGAAATAAATATTTTGACAAAATTTTCTATAGAAATAAAATTTTTACAAAATTTTCTATAGAAATAAAATTTTTACAAAATTTTCTATAGAAATAAAATTTTTACAAAATTTTCTATAGAAATAAAAATTTTTACAAAATTTTCTATAGAAAAAAATATTTTGACAAAATTTTCTATAGAAAAAAATATTTTGACAAAATTTTCTATAGAAATAAAATTTTAACAAAATTTTCTACAGAAATAAAATTTTGCAAAATTTTCTATAGATATAAATTTTTGACAAAATTTTCTACAGATATAAATTTTTGACAAAATGTTCTACAGAAATAAAATATTGACAAAATTTTCAACTATGGATGTGGACTATAAGCGAAAACTACTGTATATTGTAGGGCAGGGATGGAAAATTCAAAAAAAGGTATTTTTTTGAGCGAAAAAGTACTTTTCACTAAATTTCAACAAAAATTCCATTGGAAGATTATTGTCAAGATCACCTTTGGACTGAATTTTAAAGAAAATAAAATTTTCTTTGTCAACTCCTCAATTTTAAATATTTTTTTTTAGTTTTACATCCGCTTACAAAGACTACAGTACAGACTACAGTATTGTAATCACGGTTTGATAGATTGGTAGAATTCATGGTATTTCATAAATTTTCTGTAGATAAATAAAAATAAATTCTTTCTATAGATATAAAATTTTGACAAAATACAATTCAACAAAATTTTCATCAGAAAAAAAAATTTGATATAATTTTCTATAAAAATAAAAACTTGACAAAATTTTCGATAGAAATAAAATTTTTTACAAAATATTCTAAAGAAATAAGAATTTTTACGAAATTTTCTATAGAAATAAAAATTTTGACAAATTTTTTTATAGAAATAAAAACTTGACAAAATTTTCAATAGAAATAAATATTTTGACAAAATTTTCTATAGAAATAAATATCTTGACAAAATTTTCTATAGAAATAAAATTTTTACAAAATTTTCTATAGAAATAAAATTTTTATAAAATTTTCTATAGAAATAAAATTTTTACAAAATTTTCTATAGAAAAAAAAATTTTGACAAAATTTTCTATAGAAATAAAATTTTAACAAAATTTTCTACAGAAATAAAATTTTGCAAAATTTTCTATAGATATAAATTTTTGACAAAATTTTCTACAGATATAAATTTTTGACAACATTTTCTACAGAAATAAAATATTGACAAAATTTTCTATAGATATATATTTTTGACAAAATTTTCTACAGAAATAAAATTTTGACAAAATTTTCTATAGAAATAAAATTTTGACAAAATTTTCTATAGAAATAAAATTTTGACAAAATTTTCTACAAAAATAAAATTTTGACAAAATTTTCTACAAAAATAAAATTTTGACAAAATTTTCTATAGAAATAAAAATTTTGACAAAATTTGTTTATAGAAATAAAAATGTTGACAAAATTTGTTTATAGAAATAAAAATGTTGACAAAATTTTCTACAAAATTAAAATTTTGACAAAATTTTCTATAAATATAAAATTTTGACAAAATTTTCTACCGAAATAAAAATTTGACAAAATTTTCTATAGATATAAAATTTTGACAAAATTTTATACCGAAATAAAATTTTTACAAAATTTTCTATAGAAATAAAATTTCGACAAATTTTTCTATAGAAATAAAAAAGTTAACTTGAAATCAAAGACTTTGACCTTCCCTTAAGGATTTTGGTATTGATTATGAGCCATCTTTGGCTCCCTTAAAATGAAGACATTGAAAAACGACGTTAAATCAAATATGCAAAATCCTCAAAATAAGTATTATTCTATTTTTATGTTTTTATCGTCTTTCATCAAAAAATCCAATATCTTAGTTAATTTAAAGATTATTTATTTAAATCAATAGATTTTCAATTCAATAGTTTTTCTACTTTAAGGGACGTTTGCTTAATTCAAAGGCATACGACTTTAAGGAAGGGACAAAAATTTCCAAGATCATGTCCTAAATTTGAAGAAACCAATTTTTAAAAGTGAAGATTATAAACCTAAATTAATAAATTCATGTTTTTTTAAATCGAGGTATTTTATTTATATTTTACAAATATTTCGGGTTTACGATATTGAATCGCTTCATCAGGAGGCTACAATAGATTTATAGAAATTCTATTTTATAAATAACACTGTATTAAACATTTTATAATTTAAATACGTCTAAATATAAATTACTTTTTGTTAATAATTTACACTAATATTATGAAATAATATTATTGGATAAAAGTCGGACGGGCATATTTTATTCTCGTTTTATTTAAATTAAAATTTCTTTATTTAAAAGAAATTTATCCTTAATAAAGGAAGGAGCTATTTTTACTGGCAAGGAAATAATTTAAAACAAAGTATAAAAAAATATTTTTAATTCGATTTTTAGTTTATTAAAGATTTCTACAGTATATCCCTTTAAAATTCGTGGATGCGGGTGTGCAATTTGAATTTTGCGACACACTTGTTTGTTTTCAATTTAGCTGTCAAACCTACCATAAGGATTAAAGGCATTTTGAAATTGCAAAAATTTTGCACACGCACTGTTAACAATTCATTCTGCCATTATTTTGGTAAAAATAAAAAGGTGCTGAAGTCATCATCAATCACTTTTATGGTTCATGGTCGTCTCTCGGTACTCTAAATACCAAGAAGAAATGTGCTCCATTTAAATTAAGTTCTTTATCTAAATGCCGCGGATTTATTGCTCCAATCTTTGAGACGCGTCAAAAGAAATGTTTTATTGGCATGTTAAGAATGACGAAAAATAAACACGGAACTTCTTTTTGTGGTGGTGGTTGGTTGTTTAGTTGGTTAACTCAATTAAGGAAGATGTATATCCGCATTGGAGTATGCCATTGAAGTTGAGAAGGATACATTTTTGGCAAATTTTGTAAAATATCCATAAATTATTTAATATTATTCAAATCTTGGCAAAATCGTGAGAGGAATTCAAAATGACAGATACTTTAAAAAGCTTTGGATTAAATAATTTCAAATCCACTCAAATTTTTTTCTCTGAAATTTGTTAGAGATGAGTTAAAAGTTAAATTAAAATCGCAAAAAAAGGATTTTACAATCTTCAAAATAAATCTTAGCCTATACTGGAAAAAAAATTTGAAAATTTTTTTTTAGAAAAACAAAACTTCGATAAAATTTTCTATAGAAATAAAATTTTGAGAAAATTTTCTAGAGAAATAAAATTTTGACAAAATTTTCTATAGAAATAAAATTTTGACAAAATGTTCTATAGAAATAAAATTTGTTGTTGTTTTTATTGCAGCTTAAAACCATACATTGACTAAACTACAAGTGTAGCTTAACCAACAGGAAAATTTTATTAAAAATTTTACAGAAATAAAATTATAACAAAAATTTTTACAGAAATAAAGTTTTGACAAAATTTTCTATAGAAATAAAATTTTGACAAAATTTTCTAAAGAAATAAAATTTTGACAAAATTTTCTATAGAAATAAAGTTTTGACAAAATTTTCTATAGAAATAAAATTTTGACAAAATTTTCTATAGAAATAAAATTTTATCAAAAATTTTACAGAAATAAAATTATAACAAACATTTTTACAGAAATAAAATTATAACAAAAACTTTTACAGAAATAAAATTTTGACAAAATTCTCTATAGACATAAAATGTTGACAAAATTCTCTAAAGAAATAAAATTTTGACAAAATTTTCTAAAGGAATAAAATTTTGACAAAATTTTCTAAAGAAATAAAATTTTGACAAAATTTTCTAAAGAAATAAAATTTTGACAAAATTTTCTAAAGAAATAAAATATTGCCAAATTTTCTATAGATATAAAATTTTGACAAAAT
Source organism: Haematobia irritans (assembly GCF_050003625.1). NCBI lineage: Eukaryota > Metazoa > Arthropoda > Insecta > Diptera > Muscidae > Haematobia > Haematobia irritans. The sequence continues at coordinate 183,150,182 of NC_134399.1, forward strand.
TTACTATAGAACTAAAATTTGGACACCATTTTCTGTAGAAATAAAATTTTTACAAAATTTTCTGTAGAAATAAAATTTTGGCAAAATTCTCTATAGACATAAAATTTTGACAAAATTTTCTAAAGAAATAAAATTTTGACAAAATTTTCTAAAGAAATAAAATTTTGACAAAATTTTCTATAGAAATAAAATTTTATTTCAAAATTTTATTTCTATAGAAAATTATGTAACCATTTTATGTCTATAGAAAAATTTGTCAAAATTTTAGTTTTATAGAAAATTTCGTCAAAATTTTATTCCTGTAGAAAATGGTGTCCAAATTTTAATTCTATACACCCAGAGAAGGAATATGATCACCTCAAACATGTTTCAAGAGCACCATGTTACTTTTTCACAGCGACCATTTGTTGCAAAAATATTCTTTTCTCGTCAAACATAACATGCTTTCCGAAATCAGATACATAATTCCCGAGAAAAGAACATGGTTTCGGTAAATATGCTACATGTTTTCCGTGAATAAGTAACATTTTGCTCTTGGAACATGGTTGGGGTGATCATATTCCTTCCCTGCATGTAGTAAATTTTGTCAAAATTTTATTTCTAAAAAAAATTTTGTCAAAATTTTATTTCTATAGAAAATTTGGCAATATTTTATTTCTTTAGGAAATTTTGTCAAAATTTTATTTCTATAAAAAATTTGGCAAAAATTTTATTTCTATAGAAAATTTTCTCAAAATTTTATTTCTATAGAGAATTTTTTCAAAATTTTATTTCCACAGAAATTTTTTTCAAAATGTTATTTCTATAAAAAATTTTGGTCAAAATTTTATTTCTATAGAAAATTTTGTCAAAATTTTATTTCTCCAAAGATTTGTTTCCTGTATAAGCTAACACTTATTTTGAAGATTTTGCATCTTTGGTTTAAAGTGTGTTTGTTTTTGTGATTTTAATTTAACTCATCTCTAAAAAATTTCAGAGAAAAAAACTTGAGTGGATTTGAAATTATATAATCCAAAGCTTTTTAAAGTATCTGTCATTTTGAATTCCTCTCACGATTTTGCCAAGATTAGAGTAATATAAAATTTACTATAGAAATAAAATTTTGACAAAAATTTTCTATAGAAATAACATTTTGAGAAAAATTTCTATAGAAATAAAATTTTGAGAAAATTCACTATAGAAATAAAATTTTGAGAAAATTTTCTATAGAAATAAAAAATTGTCTATAGGAATAAAATTTTGACAAAATTTTCTAAACAAATACAATTTTGATAAAATTTTCAAAAGAAATAAAATATTACCAAATTTTCTATAGAAATAAAATTTTTACAAAATTTTTTATAGAAATAAAATTTTGACAAAATTTACTATAGAACTAAAATTTGGACACTATTTTCTATAGAAATAAAATTTCGACGAAATTTTCTATAAAACTAAAATTTTCATAAAATTTTCTATATACATAAAATGGTTACAAAATTTTCTATAGAAATAAAATTTTGACAACATTTTAGAAATAAAATTTTGAGAAAATTCTCTATAGAAATAAAATTTTGGGAAAATTTTCCATAGAAATAAAATTTTGAGAAAATTGTCTATAGAAATAAAATTTTGACAAAATTTTCTAAAGAAATAAAATTTTGACAAAATTTTCTAAAGAAATAAAATATTGCTAAATTTTTTATAGAAATAAAATGTTTACAAAAATTTTTATAGAAATGAAATTTTGACAAAATTTACTATAGAACTAAAATTTGGACACAATTTTGTATAGAAATACAATTTTGACGAAATTTTCTATAAAACTAAAATTTTGACAAAATTTTATATGGACATAAAATGGTTACAAAATTTTCTATAGAAATAAAATGTGGACAAAATTTTCTATAGAAATAAAATTTGGACAAAATTTTCTATAATAATAAAATTTTCACAAAATTTTCTATAGAAATAACATGTTGACCACATTTTCTATGAAAATAAAATTTTGACAAAATTTTCTATTGAACTAAAATTTTGACAAAATTTTCTATAGTAATAAAATTTTCACAAAATTTTCTATAGTAATAACATTTTGATAAAATCTTCTATAGAAATAAAATTTTTATAAAATCTTCTATAGAAATAATATTTTGACAAAATATTCTATGGAAATAAAATTTTGACAACATTTTCTATAGAAATAAAATTTTGAGAAAATGTTCTATAGAAATAAAATATTGAGAAAATTTTCTATAGAAATAAAATATTGACAAAATTTTCTATAGAAATAAAATATTGACAAAATTTTAATATAGAAATAAAATTTTGACAAAATTTGCTATAGATATAAAATTTTGACAAAGCTTGCTATAGAAAAAAAATTTTTGAGAAAATTTTTATATAGAAATAAAATTTTTACAAAACTTTCTATAGAAATAAAATTTGTAAAATGGACTTTATTTTAATTAAATTATATTTATTTTAAAGAAATGTATTTTAATAATTGTATAAATTTAAATTAGGACAATAATTTTTTTATATTTTTCTATAGACATTTATTTTTCGAAGATAATTCCAAGCCTTAAGATACTAAATTACAGTAATTATATTGGGCGCTAGTTTTTAAAAATTCACAATTCATCTCTACCTTTGCTATTTCCTTGGTGGGTGGGTCCTTCCGCTCCAATTGTAAGTTGTTAGGATTTTTCTCAACTGCTCAAATTGCTGTTTGATATCATTGAAGTTGTCCTCTTTTAGACGTGATTATTTTTGCATTTTGCTCATTTTGCTCATTTTCCATTTAAATAAGAATACGTTTTCCTTCATTCGACTTAACAACCTAAGGCCTTTTTTTTCGTTCCTCAGTCTTCAATGTCTGCCTATCGTTGCTTTGGGAGCATAATTAAGTAGTTGACACCATTTTACACTACCCAACTCTTGCCGTAATTTATTTTTGAGACCCTTTTACTAACACTTTTTGCCGGAGCTCTAATTCGGTATTTGTTTTTGTGGTCACTGGGGTAAATAAATTAACCATAAATTTTGTTTTCACTTGTTTTTGTAAGGCTTGGTGACAATGCGTAGGTCAGGTGAGTACGTGTACGTTGTTAAAGTAAAAATATTTCGAGATTTCTGTAAGTTAGAAATATTCTTGATTTTTAGACAGGTCTTTAATTTAATAGTATTTAAGGTGTATACTGGTACGTGGTAGGGGTAAAATGAATCGCTTAATAAATACATCATAGAGCGCTACTTATAATGTGACATTGTGAAAATTTTTGTTAATTTTTCCTATGGTATGAGATTTCGTGTGATTTGTTAATTACCAAGAGTTGTTGATTGAAATGTCCATAAGTCAATAAATTAGCCATGCCATAAGGTAAACGTAATAATCTCAGAAGTTACATTTCAACGCCATTTCATGTAAGACAAATTGTTAGGCGATTGGGGAATATGAGAAAAAAATTAAATCAGTGACATTGAATTGAAAGCATATAGCCCCTACTATGAATTTAAATAGTTAGACCAATAATGTAGAAAACCTTAAATTATTAAAAACAAGTAAGGAAAGTCTAAAGTCGGGCGGGATCGACTATATTATACCCTGCACCACTTTGTAGATCGATATCATATTAAATCCGTCAAATAGAAAGATTTGTCCCAAATACATACATTTAAATCTGACTCGTTCTGGACAAAATTTGTTGGACTTCTACCCAATGTATAGACTTAAAATTTAGTAAAAAACAAGTAAGGAAAGTCTAAAGTCGGGCGGGGCCGACTGTATTATACCCTGCACCACTTTGTAGATCTAAATTTTCGATACCATATCACATCCGTCAAATGTGTTGGGTGCTATATATAAAGGTTTGTCCCAAATACATACATTTATATATCACTCGATTTGGACAGAATTTGATAGACTTTTACAAAATCTATAGACTCAAAATTTAAGTTGGCTAATGCACTAGGGTGGAACACAATTTTAGTAAAAAAATATGGGAAACATTTAAACCTGAAGCAATTTTAAGGAAACTTCGCAATAGTTTATTTATGATTTATCGCTCGATATATATGTATTAGAAGTTTAGGAAAATTAGAATCATTTTTACAACTTTTCGACTAAGCAGTGGCGATTTAACAAGGAAAATGTTGGTATTTTGACCATTTTTGTCGAAATCAGAAAAACATATATATGGGAGCTATATCTAAATCTGAACCGATTTCAATCAAATTTGGCACATATGACTATATTACAAATTGTACTCCTAGTGCAAAATTTCAACCAAATTGGGCCAAAACTCTGGCTTCTGGGGCCATATTAGTCCATATCGGGCGAAATATATATATGGAAGCTATATCTAAATCTGAACCGATTTCAATCAAATTTGGCACACATGACTATATTACTAATTGTACTCCTAGTGCAAAATTTCAAGCTAATCGGGATAAAACTCTGGCTTCTGGGTCCATATAAGTGCATATCGGGCGAAAGATATATATGGGAGCTATATCTAAATCTGAATCGATTTCAACCAAATTTGGCACGCATAGCTACAATGCTAAATCTACTCCCTGTGCAAGATTTTCACCAAATTGGGCCAAAACTCTGGCTTTTAGGACCATAAGGGGTGATACGGCCACATTTAACTAAAAGTACCTATTACATATGGGCACTAGAGGTGCCCATATGTAATAGGTACTTTTAGTTAAATGTGGTATCACATTGGACTGAATAGTCTAAGTGAGCCTGAAATTTAATCGGGCTGCCACTTTAACCTAACCTTTACCATAATGGCAAGATGCCAAATCCGGCCAAAACAGTACGGAACAACCGCGTTTCTTCAGGAAAGGCAGCAGACGTTTATTCAAACACTCTTTCACGTAAATTTCTTGGTTGACAGTCCCGGAAGCTATGAAAATGCTGCTTTTCAAGCCACAGGTACAGATGGCTTGCCAAACTAGATATTTCTTTGCGAACTTTGACAGTTTCATGTGCTTGAAAATATCTGCTACCTTTCCCCTTCCTTTTGCCGTATAAACCTCCTGTCCCGGAAGCTGCTTGTAGTCGGCTTTGACGTAGGTTTCGTCGTCCATTACCACGCAGTCAAACTTCGTAAGCATCGTCGTGTACAGCCTCCGGGATCGCGCTTTGGCCGTCGTATTTTGTTTATCATCGCGATTTGGAGTCACTACCTTCTTGTAAGTCGATATTACGGCGCGTTTTTTGGCTCGATGCACTGTTGTAGACGATACACCCAGCTTATTTGCGGCATCTCGGAGAGAGAGGTTAGGGTTTCGCTTGAAACTACCGGCAACTCTCTTTGTCGTCTCAGCGGCTTCCGGTTTTCGATTTCCCCCGATCCAGACTTCCTGGCTGTCGACAAACGTTCCCCAAACACTCTAATTACATTTGTAACGGTTGATTTGGCAACTTTTAGCGATTTTGCCAGATTTGCGTGCGAGTAGCTCGGATTTTCGCTATGCGCGAGCAAAATTTTGATACGCTGCTCTTCTTGCTTGGACGGCATTTTGACAACTGAAGAGTGAATTCCAAAATCAAAATAGGAGTAACATTCTATACACACACACCTTCAAAATGAGGGGTGTTCAGGTTTTTTAAATTCAAAATTTAAAGAAATACGTCAAGTTTATATTGACCAAATTTTGACCGTATCATCCTTTATTAGTCCATATCGGGCGAAAGATATATATGGGAGCTATATCTAAATTTGAACTGATTTCAATCAAATTTTGCACACTTGACTATACTACTAATTGTACTCTTAGTGCAAAATTTCATCCAAATTCGGCCAAAAATCTGGCTTCTGGGGCCATATAAGTCCATATCGGGCGAAAGATGTATATGGGAGCTATATCTAAATCTGAACCGATTTCAATCAAATTTTACACACTTGACTATACGACTAAGTGTTATGTTTGTACAAAATTTCAAGCAAATCGGTATAAAACTCTGGCTGCTGGGTCCATATTAGTGCATATCGGGCGAAAGATATATGTGGGAGCTATATCTAAATCTGAACCGATTTCTTCCAAAATCAATAGGGTTCTATTCTGACCCAAATTAGGAACATGTGCCTAATTTGAAGGCGATTGGACTTAAATCGCGACCTAGACTTTGATCACAAAAATGTGTTCACAGACAGACGGACGGACAGGCGGACAGACGGACATGGTTATATCGACTCAGGGACCCACCCTGAGCATTATTGCCAAAGACACCATGTGTCTATCTCGTCTCCTTCTGGGTGTTACAAACATATGCACTAACTTATAATACCCTGTTCCACAGTGTGGGGTAGGGTATAAATATGGAAAACATTTAAATTTAAACCAATTTTGAGAAAACTTCGAAAAAGTGTATTTATGATTAATCGGACGATAGATATGTATTAGAAGTATAGGAAAATTGGAGTTAGTTTTACATGTTTTCGACTTAGCAGTTGTGATTTTTCAAGGAAAATGTGGTTATTTTGGCCATTTTTGCCCAAATCGGAAAAACATATATATAGAAGCTATATCTAACTCTCAACCGATTTCAACCAAATTTAACATGCATAGGTACAATGTTGATTCTATTCCCTATGGAAAATTTCACGTAAATCAGAATACAACTTTGGCCTCTGTGGTCATATTAGTGTAAATCGGGCGAAAGATACATATGGGATCTATATCTAAAACTTTTATTTCGCAAACTTGACGATATTACTGACTGTACTCCTTGTGCAAAATTTCAAGCTAATCAGAGAAAAACTCTGGCTTCTGGGGCCATATACGTCCATATCGGGCGAAAGATATATATCGGAGCTATATCTATATATGAACCGATTTCAATCAAATTTCGCACACTTGACGATATTACTGATTGTACCCCTTGTGCAAAATTTCAAGTGAATCAGAGAAAAACTGTGGATTCTGGGACCATATAAGTCCATATCGGGCGAAAGATATATACGAGATTTATATCTAAATCTGAACCGATTTCAATAAAATTTAGCATACTTGACTATAGTACTAATTGTACTTGTTGTGCAAAATTTCAAGCAAATCAGGGTAAAACTTTGGCTTCTGGGCCCATATAAGTTCATATCGGGCGAAAGATATATATGGGAGCTATATCTAAATCTGAACCGATTTCTTCAAAAATCAATAGGATTCTATTCTGACCCAAAACAGAAACTTGTGCCAAATTTGAAGTCGATTGGACTAAGACTGCGACCTGGACTTTGAGTACAAAAATGTGTCCACAAACAGATAGACGGACGGACAGACGGACGGACATGGCTATATCGACTCAGGGACAGATCCTGAGCAATATTGCCAAAGACACCATGTGTATATTTTGTCTTCTTCTGGGTCTTGCAAACATATGTACTAACTGTTCCACAGTGTAGCGCAGGGTATAAAAAGTCGGTTTATATACTTAAGACAAAGTATACATAAATTCAAATATTTTGATCTTCCCTTAAGGATTTTTGTATTAATTACTAGCCAAAGATATTGTTTCTTTAAAATGAAGAATTTTTTTAATCCAAAGATTCTCAGTTAATTTAAAGATTATTTCTTCAAATCATGGTTTTCTTTACTTTAAGGAAATTTTTCCTTAAAGTAGAGAAAAACATTTTTATTTTTCATACTTATCCTTCTTTGAATAATGGCTAAAATTCACATTTGATTAAATGAACCATCAGAAACTGCAAACAACAACGTCATATAATCAAAGGTCAATGAAATTTTCTGTACATATTGCTATTCCTTTAAAATAGTATATGTATTCTTTCCATTCTTGTAAGAAATATTTGTTTGATAAATTGATGTGTGGTGCTTACTTTACACTTACTATACGATGTAATGTGAAATTGTGTGTAGTGTGATGTATACATCATGCACGAGTGATTGGCACGAGGGAATGAATGGCTTTCAGATATATTTTTCTAAACATTTATAATGTTTTCCGATATAGTAACCTCCATTGATATTACGTTGTATGCATTTTCAAGTGCATCAAGAAATAAAGGGGACAGCAGAATGGCATGATTGATTTTTGATACACTTGTACAATGAAATTAATATTAGCAGCGAGCATTAGCAATGAGCATGAAAATGGTTGTTCTTGTCGGATATTGACTTCTTGACTAATCGAAGTCAACTTTTTATAATCTTCCAATTGGAATGAACGTTTGCCACTTTTCAATATCTATCAATCCAATGCTGGCCAAAATCGACTAGACGACTTTTAACGAAAAAGTCGAAATTGGATCAAAGGTAAATTTGTCGAATAATATCGCCACCATGTTATTTTCTCGAAAAATGTGATTTCTGCAAGCATTTTATGTTTTGGTAGTGACATGAATTCCCAACCTTTTATAATTTCTTCATTATTTTCAGTAATTTTTTATCAGCTGTAAAATTTTTTTAACTTCTCCGAATCTACTTATTTTGGTTAAATGAAGTTGAAAATGTCAACTTTAAAACATCATATGGTGTGAAACAATGTAATTGGCAGCACTGGAGATAGAGGCTACCAACGACATCTTTTGAAAACATTCAAAAAACACTGAAGCCCCCCAGGAGGGAAATTTAGTTTAAGTTTAGAAAAATGATGAACCACCCAGGAGGGAAATTTAGTGTAATTTTAGAAAAATTATGTTAAATTTAGAAAAAACTGCCAGACAAGTTTAATAAAATTTGTTAGACATAATTATTTTTTATACCCTGCTCCACACTGTTGAACAGGGTAAGTTAGTGCATATGTTTGCAACACCCAGAAGGAGACGAGATAGACATATGGTATTTGGCAATATTGCTCAAGGCGGGTCCATGAGTCGATATAGCCATGTCCGTCTGTCCGTGAACACATTTTTGTAATCAAAGTCGAGGTCGCAGTTTTAGTCCAATCGACTTCAAATTTGGCACAAGTATGTGTTTTGGCTCAGAATAGAACCCTATTGAGTTTGGAAGAAATCGGTTCAGATTTAGATATAGCTCTCATATATATATTTCGCCCGATATGGAATTATATGGCCCCAGAAGACAGAGTTTTACCCTAATTTGCTTAAAATTTTGCACAAGAAGAACAGTACTATAGTCACATGTGCCAAATTTTATTGAAATCGGTTCAGATTAAGATATAGCTCCCATATATATCTTTCGCCCGATATAGACTAATACGGTCCCAGAAGCCAGAGTTTTACTCCAATTTGGTTGAAATTTTGCACTAGGAGTACAATTAGTAGTGTAGTCAAGTGTGCCAAATTTTATTGAAATCGGTTCAGATTTAGATATAGCTCCCATATATATCGTTCGCCCGATTTACACTCATATGACCACAGGGGCCAATCATTTACTCCGATTTAATTGAAATTTTGTACAGGGAGTAGAATTAGCATTGTAGCTATGCGTGCCAAATTTAGATATAGCTCCCATAAATAGCTTTAGCCCGATTTACACTCATATGACCACAGAGACCAATTTTTTGCTCCGATTTAGTTGAAATTTTGCACAGGGAGTAGAATTAGCGTTGTAGCTACGCGTGCCAAATTTGGTTGAAATCGGTTCAGATTTATATATAGCTCCCATATATATGTTTTTCTGATTTCGACAAAAATGGTCAAATACCAACATTTTCCTTGTAAAATCGCCACTGCTTAGTCGAAAAGTTGTAAAAAAAAAAAAAAAAAATATATATATATATATATATATATATATATATATATATATATATATATATATATATATATATATATATATATATATATATATATATATATATATATATATATATATATATATATATATATATATATATATATATATATATATAATATATATATATATATATATATATATATATATTATATATATATATA